>NC_141225.1:22169485-22739485 GCF_054856515.1 Filicampus tigris | reverse complement strand
ACAGGCAAGCTTAGCGGAGAGTCAATGGCGCAAAGACGGACTTTTATATAGGTTTACTTGAAAAAGTTGCTCGACGGCTCGTTGGAGAAATCCCAAATATTTTGCACACTTTGCAAAGCGAAATTCAAATGCCCTATTACTTGGACGCCTGTCGTATCTTACGGGAAAAGAATGCTGTCGTATTCAAGGATCAAAGAAAGCTATTAAAAATTGTTTCTCCACACTAATTCCAAGATTTTACCCGAGTAAATAACGGTTCCAAGCTTCGTGAAAAATTGTAGTCGGGAAATACAGTTAGCTTAAAGTTAACGTTGAGCACTTTTTTTTTTTTTTAGAATGGGAACAACAACAAAACGGGGAAATCCAAATCAGAATGCGTACTGAGGGATGCATGCATTGAAGCTAAAACACACACGCGCACACACCTAAAGAAGAGAAAGAAAAATGTTGACTGATAAAAAAAAAGAATTTTAAAAAAATCATTTGCTCGTTTCCGCGCATTTAACCGCTCGAGGAACAAACCGAGGACTTGACCTTCTCTAATACGCTGAGAGTGATGCAACGAGTGGAATTGTTCTTTGCCTGCGACTCTGTTGTTTGTGCAAAGAGCAGAATTAGTCTGGTGTCTCTGCAGTTCGAAGAAGAGATGGAGTTTGATGGGCCTGACCTTTCATTTGCGTGTGCCTCCATGCATGGCACACCGGCCCGAAAACACTTGTCAACAGTGTGCGCGCAAACAATATGTTCGCGTGGGCACTGTAATCGTTCAAATTGAGTCCGAAGGAGGAAAAAGGGGAAAATGGAAAAAAAAGGAGGTCGAGGAAGACGAGAGGTAGAAAGGTCATTTGTGCTCGTCCACCGCGTGCGGCAGGTAAAACCTGTTGGACGGGAAGTTTGAATACGCACACAGACAGTGGGAGAGAAAAGCGGGCTGAAGCAAAATGTCAACATGATAAAGCCAACCTTTACGAGCAATCTTTGCTCTAAGTCAGCTTGTGTCCCCGAATTAATAATCAGCTCTATCAAATTGTTTTGGAATAATTAATTGGTAAAGGGTTGTCATATATTCCCACTGCGGGGTCTATAAATCCCGAGCTTGTGGCTAATATATTCGCCGAGCAGTGCTCGTGTGAGGGGGGGGGGGGGGGGGGGGGGTTGGGTGGCGCTTTTTATTGGCAGTGAGGTTGCTGCTTGTTAAACAAGCCTCATCAAAGCTCCACGGGTGCCAGGCTCATGTGAAAGAGAGATCAATCTGTCCGACCTGTGTCAAGTCTTTGATAGATGAAGCGGGAGAGAGGGAGGAGCCATCATCATATACCTCCGAGACTAAGCCCTCTGGCTGCCATTCAGACGGGCTGGATGCGCCGCGCAAGGCTCAGCGGGGCTGTCAGCCGTCATGACCGCCTTGAAAAGCCGCCGCAAGGATTTACAAATAAGGTGATTGCCTCGTTCAAACTCGGCATCATTGATTATCGTTTCTGGGACAGTCAAAGGTCACGATGTGGAAACAACCCAATGCGACAATGCTGGTTATTTCCCAAGTCGTGTTCGGAATATTAATAGTACGGTATATGTAAAAAGAAGAACATTAAAAAAAAAAAGATGGAAATCACCCTTCCACGTGTGTGTAAATGCAAAGCGAGCAAAGATTTGATTTTCCATCCAGGCATATGGCGCACAAAACGCAGCATTTTGCTGCTCACATTTCACATTGTCTTATTCCAGCATTTTGCTTTTCCCGAATGATAAATGACTTTCCACACGAATCTACCGATAGCCCTTCATTCATGAAATATTCACTGATTTCCAATGATGCAATGTACCGTTTGATACAAGTTAAAGATTCAAAAGTAGCTTTGTCTTAATTGCTTCCTGAGCGGTGAAGGTCCCCCGTTGGTTGATAGGCCAAAATCTATGCAGGCCTTAATGAGTGTTCGTAACGCGGCACAGCAGAGGGTGAAGATGGATGGTTTTCATTGAGATAAAGGTAACCTTATCACATTACTGTTAATAAAACATTATTCATTAGGTCAGTGATAAAGCTCCCGCCAGTTGTTCTCCATGCCGTCCATGGACAGGCTTGTTAGACTCGTGCGCGCTTTTCTCTTTTATCAGCATTTTCTTTTTGGCGTTAAAGGGATCGTTCACAGTTTTGAAAAAAACTAAAAAATACCTCAAATATTTGAAATGTACTGGGCATAAAACAATAAATATATACTGTGTGATGTGCACATCTTTAGAATACGCTGATGCTAGTGTAATGGATAGCTTCAGCTGATGGCAAAATAGGAAAAGGTCATAAAAACACAAATATTCATACAGTGGTTTTTTAGCCGATTTTTAAAAAAAAAATCACAACAAGCAGCAGATTGGAATATAATCCAACTAAACGTAAAACCAAGCTAATAACGTGTATTTAAAAGAACGCACATCTTTGCCTTCTGCTAGCTTAATGCTGACACAAAGCAAAACGCCATCGACGGTCTAACACATTGCATCGACAGCTGTGGTGTCAGACGCCATTGAGCAACATATATTTGAACACATATGGTGTTAAAAATAATAACACCCAGACAAAAAAAAACGAATATGCACTTTACTGAGTCACTTACTTCTTCATTTTTGTCTTTATGATTGTATTGTAATGGTCAAGTCATGCACACCTGAAGCAATTGCAATGAATTAATCATGATGTATAAACGCTTTAATTATCTATGTAATTATGTTTTATGAACAAAATATTAATTATGGATTCATTCAGCCATTCATTTCAATGGGTAAAGATGATTTGAGATTTGAAGTTATGGAGGTCAAGGAACAAATTAAACCACTGGATTTAGTGCAGATATGAATTACAAATCCGATTTGTCCAAACAGTCAGGGTGTTTGACCACTTTTCAAAGTGTTTCACTTGAAGGAGTTTTCTGTGATAGAAAAAAAAAAAAAAGTCTCACCACACAAATATTGCGTTTGTGGGAATGTGAACATAACAGTGCAATGAAAAATTCACAAGGGTTGTTCCAAATGACGGTATTGCTGGCTCTGGTGCTCAAATATGTTTTGAAGCATGTCTTGGCAGTTCTCGCAGTTGTCAATGACTTGCAAGCATCCTGCTGCGTTCATGCTGCTGTGCTCATTGGACTCCATTTTTGTGTAAGATCAAAATTGGTGCCAGCTTGTCTCTGTGGGCTATTTTTGCAAAATAATGCAGCGTTTTTAGTCATGTTCAGAAAGCATCTTTTTTTCCGAACGAGTGCAGTATGCTGGACGACTGGAGCGTTACTCTGCGGGGCAGCCCAACGTTTAGACGCAGGATTCTTGAAAGTGTCTCATTTCATGTGCCGGACGTGACTTGTTGATCTGTGAAATCATTTGGCTGGGCAATCGCTGTGTTTAAAGATTGGCAAAAAGGAGCTGAGAAAGACAGAACTCAATTACTATTTGCAGAGGTGTCGGAACGAGTCAAGCGCAACGGCCTCTGAGGCTGAGCCAACCTAATGTGCAGGCTAAACAATGACCGAAGCTGTCCGTCTTTTTACATCACATACACTGATACTCGTTTTTTTTTTGTTGTTTTTTTTAAAAATAAACACCGGTTCTGAAGTTAAGTTGTGCCAGTTGGTGCACCGCTCAAAAGCTATCAAAGAAAATACAATAGAAAAATAAAGAGAGCACTTTTAGAAGTTCTCGATGAATGCAAAGTGGGACAATGAGGTTACAGGCTAACCCAAGTTGTGGGGATTTCTTCAAGAAAACTCATTATTATTTCAGTAGTGAGCCCTAAAACATCTGGTCGGATCCGAGAGGAGATCCGCTCCGAGAACTGGATCAGGGCATCGGACAGACCCGAGGTTTTTTTTTTTGGCTGCAGTGGATGCAATGACACTGTACGTGATGTTCATGAGGTGACGGTTTGCCTTCCCAGAGTGTCACTGACTTAAAGTGGAAGTAAACCCAAACTTATTTTTTCTCAAGAATATGCTCTATTCTAGTTGAAACAAGGCAATATGATTAGTATGAAATATGAGTTAAGCAGCAGAATCCACCCATTTTTAGCCATCTCTGGGGGGGCGGCCATTTTGTCACTTCTGTCGACTGAAAATGACATCACAACTGCTCAGGGCTCAGGAAACAACCAATCACGGCTCACTTTCAGAAAACAGGTCAGCCGTGATTGGTCGTTACCTGAGCCCTGAGCAGTTGTGATGTCATTTTCAGTCGACAGAAGTGACAAAATGGCCGCCCCCCCAGAGATGGCTAAAAATGGGTGGATTTTGCTGCTTAACTCATATTCCAGAAATGCAATATTTATCAGAATGGCGTGTTTCAACTAGTGGGCCTGCATACAACATATTCTTGAAAAAAAGATATGTTTGGGTTGACTTTGGCTTTAAATGCTCATGCTAGGAGCAGGTAGCAGAATGTTCACCACAGCTACACCCGTTTATCCGTTACATGTATTATTTGTGGAGAAAATATGAATATATATATGCAGACAAGCCCAAAATTATTCGTACCCTGGGGGTATGAATAATTTCGGTCTTGAAAGCATCGAGTCTATTTGCAATAGGCATAAGCCTGCAGTCAAGCCCGAAATGATTCATACCCCTGGGGTATGAATCATTTGGGCTCCAACAAGGTTATACGTAGCCCACATTTTAAGTGTAAATGTGGGAAAATGTTCGATTGATGGAATCATTTTTTAAGAATTGCGTTCACAGACTGTAGTTAGTACACCAGAGAAAAACAGTGTGTAGAAAATAGAATCGTTACCCCGCATATTGTGTCTATGTGTTAAGTTTATACATTTACATGACGTTTCTACCTATTAGCGGAGATTTCTTCTCAGCGAGTTACTCCTTAAGCATACAATTGGGCATTTTTTAGAGTCAGCAAGGATGAAGAGGCTAATGCAGGTGTTACGTCATCAAGGAACTGACTGAACACCGACCTCCGTTTCTTTTGTTGCAGGACCAAGGGCATGTCAAAGCAAATTGTGGAGAGATCGTTTGTTGCAGCAGACAAAGCCATCAATATTAACCAAGTAAGCGATTGCTATTACTGTGAGTCAAGTTGAAAAGAAATAATAATTTTTTTTTTTTTTTTTTAAATCCTCAAATGTGAACAGATGAAGGGATTCACCTTTTACCCCAGTTGCTTTAGAAAGATGTTTTTCCTTCAAAGAAATTGAATAAAGCCCTATCGCTAAAATGCACGATATAAAGTTGAATTGTGACTGATATGAATTCGAATGGCAAGTAATTTTATGGTTGACATGACAATTTCCCCGAGGACACAGACAGGCTGTGAGGTTTTGTTGTTGTGTCATATGTGGATTTCGATGTCTTTCTCTCGCTCTCTCTAAAGAGTTTGGACATTATTTATAATGCATACGGTCCCACTAGGATACAATATCTCTTCTTGCAGAGAGTCTTCTTCAAAAGAATGCTTCATATAGAATGCTCCAGGCAGGGGGTTCATTTCTGTGCTTTGGGGTTTGGGGGGTACATACAGTGTCTACTGAGGCAAGTTCCCCATTAAAACGTGTCAACAGGATCGCCACCCCACCACTCACAATGCTCACCGCTTTACCTCAATAACACACAAAAGTCAAATTAAAAATAAGAAAATACAAACATAATGTATTTTTAGATGAGTAGGATCAATATTCTATCGTTGGTATACTGACTTGTTTTCTTTAACCTTTGTGGAAAACGTTATCGGGTCAAGGCGAGGTGTATCGGTGCTTTCTTTTTTGAACATAGGAAACGACAGCACCGCTGACAATGAATTTGAATGGACTTTTCCTTACCGATGTCATCGCACGATTGCAAGTATTTCTGACACAAGTTTCAAACGCGAAAATACTATTTTCTTAAGATGGACAATGAAATGTGCTCCTTCGATTCACGAGTGCTTGTTGTATTTAGTTCAATCAGCTTCATACACTGGAGAAAAAAAAGGTGTGTGTTGAGGTATAATCTAGTTGAAAAATGCATCGGGATTCAGATGATTTTATTTCATGCAACCAATGGATAAAAGTGAGTTAATTCAACAAAAACATTTTTTCAGTGTAGGCTTAATTTATGTTGATGTGGAAATGAATTGCTCCCAGGAATCTTTGTTCAAGTTGACGTTTAGCATTTTATTTTCTGATTTGAATGTATATGCTACATCACCACTGTGTACTACTGATATTGATAAGGGGGGTTATAGGGAAAATAGGCTTTCATTTGCAGTGATAAGTTAAGCCCCATTCGAAGTCGCGTTTGAGAAGTTGCAAGCGTTGTAATGACAAAACTGTGGGGTCAAAAGGTGAAGCCAACAAATCAGGTCTGTTGCCGTAGAGCCCCTGTTGTAACTTGCATTCAGACAGCCGTAATAGTTTAAAAGCAGACTGTAAAAATCTCATTGTCAGCTGTTGTGATGATGCATGGGTACAAATAAAGGCGGTGGCGCACCAACCACTAAGATACTGGCTAGTCACCAGCCCAAAATCAATGGGATAGCCTGGATTTTCTTTTCTTTTCGTGTCCGGGGGGTGGGTGGTCGGGTGGGCGCAAGGATATCTCTGGGGGTCTGCACAACAAAATGTATTTTTTTTAATTTATTTTTTTACAAATCCCCAAATTCTTCAAAAAAAAAAAAAAATACCCAAAAGTCAATTATCTGGTCTGGCACATGGGGGGTCCAGGTATATTTCAGGGGGAGCCAATGCCCCCGCAGCCCCCTGAAGAGGGCCGGCTCTGTCCTGGTTTGCTCCCTGGACTCAACTGACCCAGTGGAGGACAGTCACAGGAGGAGGATGGCTCGGCTGTCAATGCCGGACATCCCTCCCTCCCCAAGCCCTCCCCTCCCCGCCCCCTCCAGGACACTCTTGACAGCACTACGACAGACTTGTACACGCTCTGTGAAGGAGAGATTTCGCCGCTCCTTCCTGTCTACAGCTGTCAGAGTACAACAACTGGAACATTGGGTTGTTTATGCACGGACAGCAGTTTAGGTTTTTTATTTTGTGCAATGTGCTTCTTGCACAAACGTCTTCTCTAATGACATTTCAATTAAGATATTCAAACATATACAATAGGAGCAAGCTTTTTTTTTAAAAATGTTTTTTCCTGTATTCACTATTGGTGGTGAAACTGTCATGTTTGGTCTGTGTTGATTTTTTTTTCGTCAATGATTATCGTGTCCACCTGCATGCATTCCACCCCGTAGTGTTAGCCAATCAGCTCCCTCCTACCTTGTGTGTGTCGTCCAGGTGTTTCCCGTTGACCCGTCAGTATTCCTGTGTTTAAGTTCCTTGTTTTCGTTCGGTCCTTGTCGGATCGCTGTCGCTGTCATGTTGGTTTTTGTTTCTCCTAGTATTGTGTTTTGTTTCCTAGTGTTTCTTTGTTACTTTGAGTTTTGGATTTTTCAGGACTTTGTTTTATGCTGGAGTTTTTTTTCTGAATAAATAGTTTTGTTCAGTAAGCCCTGCTTCTCCTGCCTCCCCGCATTTGGGCCTTCTACCCTACAACTTTGACAGAAACAATGCAAATTTGTCCCATTATGGCACCAAATATGATCTTATCAGTAGATGACCACAATCCAAGAGCTTGTACAAGTGAATGCAAGCAAATAAAAACACAATAAATAATTAAAATATATTGATGAATATATTATCAGTTGTGCTCGGTATTGTATACCGTAAGTGCCTTGTTATACTGTAATTAGCCATTAGCTATTGCCGAAATGTGTTATTCAAGTGTTTGACATTAGTGTTCATTCGTGAAAGCTAAATCGGCAAAGCCAGCGGAATTGGTGCACTTTGTATGTCAGAAAAAGAATATAAAACAGGAAGATCTATTTGAACTGTGTAAATGTTGAAAAAAATCTCAAGTGTTCTTGAAAGACTTGTACTGTAAGCGTGCTTACTAATCCCGAATGTATTTATTCTTATTTCTTGTGGTTCTCTTGTGTTTGCATTCATAAATGAAAAACATGACAGGGCTCACATTAGGTTGTATGCAACTTACTTCCTTTCATTCGTATCAAAATGGAAATGTAATTTTATTTTTGGCTGTATTTTAGTTGTTGTTTTGAATGGAAAAAGGACATTATCACATGTGGCCTGACTGACATCAATAAATGGACCTTTGACCCCAGACAAACATATATATATAAATTTTTGGCTCTATAAGATTTAGCTTTCAGTGCCCCCGGCCGAAAGACTCGAGAAGTGTGAATGCAGTTAATGATGAATTTTACACGATTGAGATTTGCTGCGTGGTGGCGACAGCCAATTCAGCAGGGTAATTTATATTACTCTTAATCTTGCCCATAACAAGCCTCTGTGTTGGGCTCATACTAGATGCTGTGGTTCATTGTCTCTTTTGAATAGATTACAAGATAAATCCAAACCAACGAAAGCTACAGGAAACGATGTCCCGGGCGATAAGACACGGTGCTCCATCATTTGTGGCCATCTTTACAAATGACTTACTTCTTTTTTTGCAACCTGCTCTCTTCCCACAGCACCTCTTATCGCCCAGCAATAATTAAAGTCACAAAGGAGTATTTTATGCTAGACATATAAACCTATTCAAAATGGAATTAAAGATGTTATCTGAAATAATAAAAATTCTGTGGGGAATTACAATCACAATCGCCGGGCTCCACTCTCAGCTTCTCTCTTCCTGAATTAAAATGAGACAAGTCTTGAAATGCGAATATTACAAAAACAAAACATCCAGCCAGCTAGCGGAATTGTTTTCAGTTTGGAGTGATGCAACTGCTGAATAGAGAGGGACGCACATTTTGCTCGAATTAAAGGGCTTTTTCTTTTACTTAATGGAGCCTTTTTCTTTTTTCCACGGCACAGGGAGTGATTTAGCTCACTGAGATTTAGCAGATGGAAAATGCAAAAAAAGGTAAAGCCTCACAACAACTGTGAAGGAGTGCCGGGTCTACAGGGCTCAATTCGATTTCACATAGCGCCTTCCACAGAATCAGCATCTTCTCTTATTACTCCTACTGGGTCACGGTAACCCCAAAACTCGGTCGACTCTGTTCCATTACCCTTATTGCAAGCCTGTAACGACGATGAGGATTCCTGTCTAAAACGCAAAAAGGAACGAGTGGGAGGCAGTGCACTTATCTATGACACACATCTCATCAAGCAAGCTACATCACTATTTTAGTGAGGCTAAAATTGGAGTTGTATTTGTTGTCAGGCAGCCATGGACGCATTAGATGAAATTGGATTAGACTTATGGTTCAATGCAGAAGCTAGAAGGAGCTTGCCTCTAAAATATTAATACATAAAACATCAAGTAGTCTTCACAGTTAAGTATATTATTCTGGTAATACCCGTTCCATAATCATCAGCTGGGTTGTCACGCTTAAATTTATAGCCTACTTGGAGATGCAGCCTAATATAAAATAGGATGTCCACTTAGTTTCCCGGTTGCAGTCTTATCCCTCTTGGCGGCAATCTGAATGGTCTTTGTCTTTGGGCTGCGCATTTCCTCAACACTAACAGCGTGATTAAAAACTCATTTCAACAGTAATTCCATCGTTAAGCACCTTTCCTTGTCCCGAGTTAGATTCTCATAATCCTCCAAGTGACGTACGCCTCTGCTTTGCCGAGGCCATTCCAACCTGCCAGCGCAACAAATGTTTTAATTAAAGGAGGAAAAAGTGAGCTCGGGTAGTTAGACATGCTTAATTGAGGTTGAGAGATGGGCCGTTCAATGTCAGCGGAAAACAAACAGAGACAAAGCCTTGTTCAATGCAATGAGGAAGAGAGAGATAGCTGAGATTTAGTTAGACAAAGAGCTCGCGCTCACATCGGCAGAGGGGGGGGAACTCATACCATTAGGGACATTAAATAACGTGCGGCACTCTGGCATTGAAGGACAGATGCATCAGAGCTTAAAGCAGGGGTCCCCGACCACCGGCGCCGCGGACCGCTACCGGGCTGCACCGATGAAAGAAAAAAAAAAAGCATACAGTACTTCCCGTTTATTTATAATTCGAGGCTGAAAAACATATTATTTTGAAAAGTGACTGGATTCTCTCCATTACATCCATCTATGATTGACTCTTAATGCATGCCAAGTTGTCCCTGTCGTGTAACGCTAATATTATATGCGCAAGCTAGCAAATGAGTAAAACAAACTGACGTATTTGGAAAGTTTCTTTGCAATGGGGAAAAGGCCCTGTGAGAATTCAACACAAGAGTCTATGCCCAAGAAGCAAAAGAAGGGTACATTTCACAGGCAATACCGGACGACCAACTTGAAATATGGATTTACGGCGACAAGTGCTTCCCACGCCGGAAGGAAGCCCGCTCCCCACAACATGCGCAATCAATGCAGACTTCAAAACTGACTCGTCAATGAATGTAAGTGCCTTGAGAGCGTCATACATGGTGGCTAACCGCTTCGCTAAGGCTAAAAAGTCATTCAATATTGATGGAAAAAAAAAAAACAACAACTGTGGATTTAATAGTATAGTAGTATGGAGCAGTAAACCGTCGCAGTCTTCAGTTGTCGCGTGTGCTTAGCTTGATCCGGATTGCCTTTTGTTTTGCGATGTAGTCAAGACCACACCGACTGAGACCAAGACATTATCGAGACAAGAGAGTATCGAGAGCGAGACCAGAAAAAAAAATGGTCTGGAGACCGGTCTCACAAAACTAGTCATTTGAGTTGAAAGGGAGAGTGTTATGCTAGGGAACTGTAGCTGAAAGCACATGAAGGCTAGCTGTATTTATTGCAATTCCTCTTTATTAGTTGTGTGGTATATTGCAATACGGCAATATGTCACCAGGACGGTTGACATAAAAAATTGAGGCAAGCATGCTGTATTTCCTCAAGTCTCTCTGACTAGCCTTCCTTCAAAAGCTGTACCGTAGCTAAACATTATAAGAGCTACCGCTGGAACTGCACTGAATGTGCACAAGAGAAACAAGACGCTAGGTACTGTAGCCCTTGCTGATTCCTTGTTGTTGTGATAATGAAAAAAAAAAGGGAGGGGGGGGGGGGGGGGGGAGATGTCATCACTCATAGTGATATGATCAGACTGAATATGAATATGTTTTGGTTCAATGACATATTGATTAAATCTCAGCTACCCAGAGGCAGTGACGTGTTTGTCATCAGTTCATTTTTGCTTTTGTTTATTCATAAAGCCAACGCCTGTGGTCACTGATTAATTATTATATCGATGTTAGATATACATGACAATCATCAACCGCAAATGGCTCTGAAGTGAACCCAAATGATGTATGCTAGACATGAACAATATGAGGGAACATGCAGGCAGTGGAAGTCATACTCATGTACATTGATTAGCTAATCATTGGATGGATTTTCTTTCTTTTTCTTTGGCACGTCTTTTATTCCTATATCAACGTGATTATTCCAACTCTTACTACGTGGCCATAGACCAGAAGTGTTCATATTTTGTAGATTGTCCTCAAGATCACTCACCGCATGTTCAGATTGTACTGCTTTTGAAATGGAGTTGGCCATTACTCGTGAATCCTGTTGACACAGCCCTTGACCACCTTTGCAGTCTGGGGCATCTCCAATTTAGAGGTACCCAAATGACTGTTTTCGAGCAGAGCAGAATTCAATGACCTTTGCTAGCCTTGCAGAATCAATCCTGCAAATGTGCATAAAATGTTTCACCCAAAAAATGTAATCTGCACTGGTAAATATACGGACCATAAGCATCTATTTATCTTGCCGTCTGGCAGACCGTCCACCTGTCTGTCTAATGTAATCTATTCTAGATCATCCATTTGATTTATATCTGTATGAGTCCAGAGCCAATTTTGGTCTGCAATTAATGCAAATGTTTTTTTTGGTTTTTTTTTTGTTCAATGTACCAGACAGTTAAACTGGCGTGTGTATTTAGGGTTGAATTGGATCACTGAAAGCCTTTACCAGGATCCATCAATGTTTCATCTTGCAAAATGCACATTTTTATATTCAATTGCATGTGGGCAGCCTTTCTCATCTTAGGAAAACAAAGAGAATATGATCTAAATATTTTTAAAGTTTACTACTCCAACGTAGGCTCTTCGTTGGGCCAAACCTTACTGTAAATGACACTGAACATAGATTTGGCCAACACTCCATGAAATAGATAAGACTTGAAGAAGGTGTGATCAGACTTTCTGCTGTATTTCTTTCTCTATCAGACACCATAGTGGACTTAGTCTCTTGTACAGAAAGTGTTTCAAATGAGAAGAGGTCTTAGAGGGAGACTTTTTTTTTTTTTTCCAGATTCTTTGCTGAAGCCTCTACAAGGAATTGTTTGGTATTGTTTAGAAAAATGATGAAACAGAGCAAATAGATAACTACAGATGGAAAAAGTGAAGATGATTTGCCAGAAAAAGTTAACTATAAGAATAAATTGTCTTTACACCGTCGCCTACTGACTCCTATGATACATTTGTGAAGCCGACCCTGGGCGTTGTATTTTAAAGTGAACTGCTGAGGTCAGCCTCTTGGAATGCAATATGGAATATGTACGGTATATAAGCTTAGTCAGGAGATTAAGACGGTTCCGTCTCAACGTGCTAATGTCTAGTCAGACATCCATGGCAGACATCATACGCTGAGTAATTGGCACGCAGAGGTTCCGTTCCATTCCAATGCTGACATGGAGGAGTCAGTGCACGGTCAATATTATCATCTCGAGAGCTGGATGTCTCGATAGGAATGGATATTGAACTTTTTGAGATATTGAGCTTTTTTCCTCCCCCCCCAAAGGTATAAATTCACTGTATTTTGAACACCTATCAAAAAGAGAAACTTTCATCAGAATTCCTCTTCCACAAGAATTTATGAAACATTTTCCACACAACCTTGCTTCAAGCGCACAATCACATGAACTCATTCACTGCCACACATTTTCAGACCCTCTTTTACCCTTAGGTTTTTAAAAAAAAAAAAGAAAAAAAATACAACTAAATTCCTGGGATTGAATGTCCGTACTGTGAAAAGACATAAAAACATTTTTGGCAGTGAATAAGTTTTAATAACCTCACTTAAATGGAGCTGAGTTGATTGACACGTGACTCTGTGGCTACGAATACAACGTTGTAGCATTGAAATTTTATATGAGAGGAGAATGGAATCAGCCTTGTTAAAGTTCCCCTCTAGAAAGTATTCTGCAATAAATCAGTGCGCCTTAGAAAACCGGAGAAGTTGACTAAATTTGAACAATCTGTGAGGTCCAGCCTCGACAATAACAATGTGCTCTCACCGCTGAATTCAGCGATTAATCAAAGTAGATGTAGCTTTTTGTTTGTATTGAATAGGCCGAAACCCCAAATACCTCAGAATATAATGGTCTTTATTAGCCTTGCTACCCGTTACATTCCAAACACCCATACATGCACACACAAGAAGAGTGCCTTTAACAATGGCCTGGCTGACGGATGGTCAAAAATGCTTCTGCTGCAACGAGGCTCCATCCATCAGCACAAACGCTGAGTTAGGGTGTTTACATACTGAAAACAGGGCGCCTGCCAACCCGCAGAGAAGGAAAAAAAAAAAAAAAAAAAAAAAAAAAATACTCTCCATCACCGATAATGATCCATCGCTATTCAGAGAGGCAGGAAGCAGACAGGTAGCTTCAACTGTAAGTGAATGAATTTTCTTTAAGCTCCAGAGAGTCATTCAACTGGCAGGACAAGTCGCCCTCCTGCAAGACAAATGTGTGTGCATATTGCATAATGCTCCGCAACATTAGAGGGCGGCTTTTCGAAGGAAGGACTTGAGAGTCATCGCTTGTCGGTTTGTGAACTTGGTGCGTTTTCCCCTGCTTTAATCCCATCCATCCGTTATCATAAACATGGTTTTCTTTACAGTGAAAAGAGTGGTAGAGTGCTGATGCATTCAGAATCTACAGGGAAAAGTGACCTTACACTTCAATATTATGACTGATTTCATCCGATCACTACTTGTAGTTACATCACCGGAAAGCTGATCGGTCCATTGGTCCGTTTGAAATGGATCAATGGTGGGTTGCTCGTTGACCGCGACAGAACCGGGTCAAGTTTGTTGGAAGGGTAAGTTTGGTGCACATCTCGTTCAGATTGTGGGTGAGCTGGAGTCCATCCCAGCTGACTTTGGGTTTATACACCACCGACTGGTCAACAGCAGTAATTTTGTAATTTTCACATTAATGCGATGTCTGAAAGGCGGAAACACCATTCACGTAAAAATAAGAAGATTGAAACTATGCAACAAACTATCATTGGCGCTCACATTCACAACTATGGCCCATCTAGAATCAACCCGGCAAGCATATTTTGGGATTGTTCGATGAAAGTGCTTGCTGGGAGCTTCCAGGTAAGAGCACCGGTGAGTAGTCAGTGAGACAAGTAATAGCAGCCCATTGGACCATTAGTTTTTGCCCATTAGGCCTGTTATGATTGTTGTCTATCTGGGCCACACATCTACAGTCGCAGTCTCTGTTTGACCCAGGGCGCTACCTCCCAAACAGTGACAGAGCTGACACTTAATGACTTTTCACATGCCCACCTGGGACTCACACATTCCCCCCCGCCCCCCGTGTGCTGTTTGATCAGTAATGGTCACCATTCACACGGAGAATTGAAGTGTTCACCTAAGGCGAGAAAGAATTTGAAAAAAAAAAAATGGATTGTAAAAAGTCATTTCAGCAAAGGGAATATTAAGTGAATGCACGAGTGCCCTCAGAGACAAAATGTAATACGCGCAATGGGAGTAAAGATATGCAAAATGATCATCTATCATCACAGTTGGCAAATGGTACCGTTTGACTCGATATTTCGAAATGAAAACAGACACTTTTTGAACCTATTGCCACAGGAACAAAACATGAGCGAATTCCAAGAAAAAAAGGCCCGTTTTCACGAGTGATCCGCAGCACTTTGTGTTGTCCAGAGCCGTCCTTTCTGCGTATTATAGTTGACCTCACCTCTGTCAAAAGAGAATCATCCGCACCACACCTAGAAATTGAACCTAATTCTAACTAAATGCTGTTGAAAGAGCCAATAGCACATTGATCCTCTCCTCATCTGGTTTGTGGATGGCACGTACTCAATACAACCCTGCCAGTAGGAACAAATGGTGAATTTGGACGGCGTCCACAAGGCCTACAGACTGTCCCTCCTCCTCTTCGGTTAAGACTAAACGGGAACAAGGAAACTCAGCTTAATCGAACACTCGTATGCGCTGCTATCCCTTCCTTTCTGATTTCAAATGTTGATCAGCTTACATTCCTACTCCCCACCGTTATTTCTGTACCTTTTAAATATTACTGAGTACACTTATCGAATTGTTTTTCCATTCAAAAAACATCTGATTTCTTAAATTGCATCATGATTTTTGGAAACTGCCAAATGGACTACTAACACGGCGTTCGTTTTTTTCAACCGAATATTTTATGGGCGACTTTCTGAAAGCACAGCAGATTGAAATTCATGTCACAGTGTTTCTGACTATTTATGTCACTAATGCTTCTGGCAGGTGCAACCATTTGCAGACCTGACAGTATGCACCATGCCACGCAGGATGAAGATGCTGCGAGCTGGCCATGCCCAGGGGGAACAGTTGTTTGGATGGTGGCCTTCCATGTTTACCCTTCTGCCCGAAAGGAAACGGATCCTTTGAGAGCAGGCGCCTGTTGGGCCACAAGATGCACTGAGACATATCCCCTCAGTGCAAAAGCGCTCCCTGCGGCACGGACAAAAACAGCTTGGCTTTCTTTGCTTGTATTAGTCGCACGCTTCATATTGGGGATAAACAACTGGAACCTGTCATGTTTTGTATGATCCGCTGTCCAGTATCGATACACCAACATGAGATCGGCCTGCCGCAGTATTAGGTCTGTTTGTTGACTTATTTTTCATCATAGAAATGTACGCCTGCCCGTCATTTGACATCCGCACATAAAGTTAATGTCAGTCTGAGAGGGGAAAAATCATCGGCATCCCACTCTTGAGAACATTATTTTATGATAAATATGCCTCGTTTACGCCAGAGTGCAGTGTTTACCGAGTACAAACGCAGGCTTTAAGGACACATCTCATGTCACCTTCATGTCTAGGGTAAAAAAATATATGCAGTATAAGTGCCCCAAAGAACTGTTTGCCTCCTTATTGAAATCATGTTTTTTTTTTTTTTTTTTTGCATAGTTTGCCTATTGAACCGCCTGTTATTATTTTTCTTAAATTGAGGTACCAACTGAGGTTTCAACTGTAAATGACATATATGTACTGTATTAATTATATATCCAGCGAACACTGCGTGGCTTATATTATCGGAGATTCCGAACTTTTTTTTTTTTTTTGACTCATGCCTGGATTTCATCTTAATTATGTCTCAAAAGTCTCGAAACATATTCTGAAAGGAGCACAGTGCTTCAGTTTTCCCAAGCCCTTCAGAAGTTTGCAGATGGGTTTGGATCATTACTTTAGTTTTTGAGTTTGCAAAACTCTGTTCCGCCCACTCTCTGCTTTCCCGGCCGCTAACCATAAAAAAACATATTCAGGCATTTAGCAGCAAGAGTCACCATGGTGTTAAGCATATGCGATTGCCTTCCGTCGCCTGTTGCTAACTAATCTTTTTAAACACCAACAGCATCAACATTTTTTATTTTTTTTTTTTTTTTCAAACGCCAGTTCCTCGGCTTGTTGCTTCGAAATTTCTCTTTCACTCAGACATCATCAAAAATAAGCAAGGTTCTTCCTACTTTAAAAACAAAAAACAAAGAAAATACTATTTCATTGTGTTGTTCCTCTGAAGCTACAATTATCCATCAATCCATTTTCTCCACCGCTTATCCTCACCAAGATACAAAATTGTTGCCTTAAAACATCCCGGCCTTGTTTAAGTACAGGGTAGCCGCGTTGTGCATCATTATAATATCATCCTCTGATAGATCTTCAAATGTGTGCGAAAATAGTGTTGACTACAATCAAGTAAGCCGTGTCTATTTAAACCTAGAGAAGATAATGAGGAAACAAAGCTTTCGCTTTTCAAAGGGATAGCGCACATATATTGGCACTTTGAAATCATCTTGACAAAGCCCGACCTTTAACACTTACTTCCCTTTCATGTGAAGAGCTGGCCCTTGCAAGGAAATGACGGACGACTGCTCAATAAACATATCTGGGTGACACGAGTTCTTTCTTTTATTCACAACCGTCATGCATATTGAAAAGCCGTTTTCAGAAGCCCCAAATGCTGTTTGGGGGGGCCAAAGAAATGAAAAACCAGCGGCTGCGTTTGAATCTATCTGTCATCTCAAGGAGTATGAAAAGGCCTCATTTCAGTGACGGCGTTCCATCTCAACTTGGATTTAGGATACTAGGCCGATTTCCACTTTTGAAGAATCTCTTTATTATGGAGAGGCATGTTTAAAATACGGTGTACTGAAAAGTGATTTGATGTATTATTTGTTTTTGAGCGAGCCAGCCCAAGCATCTCATTTTTCGTCAGGACAAAAAAAACAAACAAAAGAAGTTCATAGACAAAACAAAAAAAAAAGGTCACCATGTCACCAGTTGCGAGCGCTCTACACATACTGCTCGAAAAAAGGAGTGGGAAGAAGAAATCTTGCCCAAATCTCTGTTTCTACAGTACAGTTATAAACGGAAGCACAGTCACGCCTGCGTTTTTACGGTGTGGCAAGCTGTCCTTCGAATCAAGATGACAATATCCCCTTAAAGGGGCCCTGAGGTCCTTTCTTGTAAACAAACACGCTATTTTATATTAGTTTGACTGTCACTGAGCAAAATGCATATATTGCGTTTCCTCCTTTATGGAATATTCGAATACAATATTTGCTTGCGTGTTCGCCTGGCGTTTTCTCTTTCCCTGCCTTTGCTGGATTGTAACCAGTGACCAATTCAGAAATGGGGCTATTTGGAGAGAGTTACAATAAACAACGGGCACTAATTCAGTGGAATGGCCTATATACTTACTGAGCAGCTGAGCGTTGCATTTAAGTTTTGTTCCAAACCGCGTGATATTTCGAGGAATACATCCGCTTTAATACGGTCTGCAGGTCGCACTGGGTGCTTGATTTGCGCGCGGCGAAAGCGACACGTCATCCCACAGTGAGTCAGAACGGGAGAGTTGCTCCACTTTGCTGACGCACCGTACACGGGATTTCGTTTCGAGATATTTATTCGAACAAGGTCATCATAAACGTGAATGAAAGATCCAAACGGGGCGTGCTTTTTTTCCCTTTCCATATGTTAGCTCCTCCATCAGATGAAGCCGCGAAGTAAACTTTCCAGCAGGGTCCGGCTGTGTGGGAGGCAAAAGACATACCGAGGCAGCAGCAGGTTTGTTTACCTGAAGGCATGTCAACTTAGGGATTGTGCAATATGCTTATTTGATTCCAGCATATTTTGTTAATGCAGGCCATATGCTTCCATTAACCGCGACGATTGAATGATTCATATCAATACATAAACTATTGATTTTTTTTCTTCTTTGCCTGCCTCCCCTATTGCTGGGGGATTTGATTGTGCCGCATTTTAATTAGGTTGGTGTCACGACAGCATAGATATCGTGAAATTCAGTCCCAACCTCCTTGTGTGACCCGTTTCTCTGATTTCTTCTCTCCTGAGACAGATGCCTTACTCCGGAGAAACGTGAGAATCTCTAATCTCTCTGCCTCGCTCTGACGAAATCTTTGCAACCCCGTACCCACAGAAGCGCAGAGGGTCTCCTAAGAGGCAGTGCCACAGCATCACCGTCACTCACCGAAAATTTCATGTACAGTAAATGACAAAGGGGGTCAACACATTACTTTTCGCACTGTAGGAAAACAATCCCGCATTCACGATTAAACCGATCTCAGTGCGTTGTAGCTCCACATTCGCACACGCATTTGCGGGGGCGGGGAAAAAAAATAGACGCCTTCCTCAAATGAACGTATCCCTCAAATAGTGGCTAGCTGCAAAAACATGCTAGGTTCTTTTAAAAAGAAAGAACACGAAGCTCACCTTCGACATTTGTGACTGATGCTGTTCAGGAAGTGAGTACCGCTCGGCACCCTCTTTTCTAACAATAATTCTATGCGCTCACCAAAGGCTGTTGAAAAACAGGTGCTCACTCAACATAGGTCAATACGAAACCTTCAATTATGGCCTCTCTATATTGGGAGTAGAGATGAATCATTAGCCAATTGACAGTTGATTGAATTTCTGATCTTATTATAAGGAAGTGTGCTTATTATTGCCATAAGTCACTGCTGATTAGCAATCTTTTGCTACGGGAAAGAGACAAGTCCTAATCACATGGACCGCCGCATATTTCTCTTGTGTAAGCTGATGAGATCAGACCTATAGAGACAGACATGCAAAAAGGAGAGTGGGTGTCTCTTTCACGCGATGACAACAATTTCCATATTCACAATTGGTGGGGCTGCTGCACAACAACCTGATTGGACGCCATTAATCATGTCTGGATGCCGCGGTTGCAGAGAACAATGTTTATACACGCGCGCCAGGCCGACAGCATTTATTACAGGAGGCAGTTGTGTGTCTTGTTTCAAAACAATATTTGTGCACTTCTCCCTGAAAATGATCTCATTCATAATAGATGATTTCAAATGACAACGCATTCCATTATTGGTGCTAATGAACAGACTTTCGTGTTTACAAGGGAGCAGAGGTAGGAAGTGGGAATATAAAAATGTCGCCGGAATGTCTTCTCTGCTCGGCGGATTTCTTGAATTGAGACATTCGCCTCTTGCGTTGTGCCCGCATGATGAGAACTGACATCTGAACTTCCTTCCCGTCAAGTGTGTGTTGGATGTATTCGTCTGACAGGTTCCGGGCTTTACTTTGCACCCAAAGTACCCTCTCCTTTCACACCACAGAGGTCAGGGATTCATGTGTGTGTGTCAGTGTGCATGTACAAGAGGGAGTGCAAAGGAGCTCATGCGAGTATCGAGAGAAGCTGTCTTCCCTTTCAGACAAGCTGCTGTCAGGTCTTCTGGGGAAAAAGAACTCCGACAGAATGTCCCCTACCTCACCTTGCACTGATCTGGGCCTGATATCAGCTTTCATTCATACTACAAATGTGTGGAGTGAGTGTGAGTGCCCACTCAAGTGTAGCAACTTTGTCCTTTTTTTTCCTCCAAGTGTTTCTGAGACGAGAGAGCGCGCGTGTGTGTGTGTGTGTGTGTGTGTGTGTGTGTGTGTGTGTGTGCTTTCCCTCTCTCTACATTGCTCAACTGTTTAATATTATCAGCAGCACATGTGGAGAAGGCTGACTTGAGAATTAATGCGGTCATGTCAGATTTTCACTGTTTCTTCCCTCCGGTGACCAGTTTGATGCTTTTTTTCTAAAAGAGGAGAGAGTCTCAAACCTGACCCGCCAAAAGGACAACTGGATCCACTCCGCTGTCGTTTCTGGAAATGTAAACAAATGACGGAGATGAACTGGTTTCTTCCAAGACTTTTGAAGAAATGCTGTAGATAGGGATGTCAGAATATCGGCGATATCGCGATATTAAAATTGCCACGATATATCGTTGTTGTCATGTCACTATATTAAGAGCAGCAAATCTGTTTGAAAGCCCAAGTTTTCCATTTGTGCCGTTCCAGCACCCTCTGGTGGTTAGTCCATTAGTGCAGTTTAATTTGATGCCACCTGTTAAGACCCACGGTAATCGCCAGTAGGTGCGCATGACTGGCCAAGCCTATTTCTTTGTGAATACTGTTATTATGTACAGAAACAGAATATTATGATATTTTTACAATATCGTGAGTTATCGCCAACCTCCCCACAATATCGTGACAATTATTGTCCCGTGAGGCACCCATTGTGAGATTATCGTACGGTGACATTTGGATATCGTGACATCGCTAGCTGTAGACTGTCGAGAGAAATGTAACATCTAGTGTAAAAATACACAGCATTTGATGAGAAGAACATCATGACAAGAGTTAAACATAGTGGTGGCACTGTGATGGTCTGGGGCTGCTTTACAATTTCAGAGCCTGGACCACTTGCTGTGAGCCATTCTGACCTAACTAGATTTAAATACTGTATGTGTTTAGTTTGAAGTTCCCTCAACCGCGATATGTATTTGCAGGTGCGCAAAGTGCTCTGGTTCCAGACTTTTTGCTCTCTTACAGGATCAATGCCATTGTCTTTGCTGCTTTAAAGTGCCGATCGAGCAAATTTGCGTTTATCCATCCTCAAGCAGTAAACGCTCTCCGTGTCCGTGCGTTCCTCTTTTGACAAAAGGCCAAGTAGTCCAGTTACACTGTTGATCCTCTGCAGTGTTGCAGGGATTTGGACGCTATCCCATCTGACATTTTGGGAGATAAGTCCAGGCGTTGTTTTCTGTGCGGGTGCGTGTACTTGCGCCTCGCATGGCGTTGCTCCCATCAGATTTGTTCTGCTTATAGCTTGCACAAACACACGAAAGCATCAACACGACACATTAGCTTTTGAGTCACTTCTCCTGTTCTTCAATTCACCTTTTCACCTGAAATTTCCGGCTCTTTTCCGGTGTCAATTGTATATAGTGTTTTATGTCAATTTATTGGCTTTATTGACATTTTATATATTATTTATATCTATATATATTAATACATGTATCACAGACACTTTTATTGTTTTCGTTCTATTTATTGTATTGTTTGTAAAGTGCTTTGTTACGGCTCTAGCTGTTATGAAACGCGCTATATAAATACAATTGTATTGTATTGTATTTTTTGCGACTGCATCGTTTCCAGGGATAAATTCCGCTAGGCCTCTGCTTTGTAAACGTTTGCAAGGTTGGAGGTTGTGCTTTGCAACCTGCCGTTGCTGGATAAACTGGACGGATTTTGTTTGAATACCAGTGATGGAGTGATTTTTTTTTTTTTTTTTAATTTGTAGCAGAAAACTAACATTGGAAAAATTAACATTTGCTTCTGGATACAAAATGTTAGCATGATTTGGAGCAAAGCATCACATTATTTAAGTAGACCACAAAAGTGTGTAGAAAAATTAACTTGCATAAACCATTTTACGTGAGTAGCATGAACTAAAGTTATACTTCTCGGCTTCATCCGTCTTCTCATTTTTCCTAACTAATACAATCAAAATGACATGCGCACACGTACACAACACACCCACGCACGCAGTTTTATTATATTGCTGTAATAAGCTGGAGTACAGAGGCTCGACCTGGAAGGCCTGGAATTTGCAAAGCAAATCCAGAGACACTCTTCAAATATTCAGGGAGAAAGTTTTTTTGGACTGGCGAGGAAAAGATTAACCTTTACCAGAGTGATGAAAAATGGTAAAGTTTCGAGAGAAAAAAAAACCAAAACAAAACACTCTCCTCCTAATCCCAAACAAACAAGCGCATCGGTGAAGGATCAGCTTGCCTGGCTTCTTCTGCACAAGGCTGACTCATTTTCCATTGATGATGCAACACATGCAAAAATGAACTCTCAAGTCTATGGAAACATTTTGTCTGGCTGTTTAAGAATGCGGGTGACATAAAAAGTCTACACACACCTCTTCAAATGCCAGGATTTGTGATGTACAGATAAATATGTGAAATAATAATAGGGGGAAATAAATGAAATTAATAACGTCAAAACATTTTTCTAGTTTAATGTGACCAATTACGTGTACAAAATCAATCAGGGGGTAAAAAAGGGAAAAAGTAAAAATGTGTGACCTATTCATTATTTAAATTGCGTCTGACTAACCTAAATAAAGTTTTGCTGTTCCGGTAGGCTGTTCCTGACATTCCCATTGTTGAAGGGTAATAGGAGTTAGTACAAAATAATTAAAAGGCTTTAAACAAACCAACGAACACAATGATAACAGTCATCCTCATGCGGAGAAAATATGGCAGGACAGTAACATTACCAAAAACTGGACGTGACGGCAAAGCTGATGCAAAAATGAGAAGAAAACTGGTTAATCAAAACCACAAGATTTCAGTCTACAGCAAAAATAAATAGATTGGCCTCACCGCTTCAATGCGTTTCGATGGGAGGCTATTAGTCATCTCTCCGGAAACATAATTGTTTGCTTTCTGATTATTGCAGTGTCATGGCAGTTTCTGCTCAGCACTTTACCGGCTGCAGTTTCCCATTGATCTATGACAAACATTCAAGGATTTTGTTATTATAGCGTCAAGCAAGAACCATTTTCAGTTACATTGACACACAAGAGTGCTGAGACTGCCGGATCCAAATGTCTGATAGACAAAATTATTGATACCCTTCCATTAAAGGAAGAAAAACCAACAGTAGTCACTTGTCAAATCACTAGAAAGTGACGAGAATGGATCGTTCCAAATTGCACATTGACAAGTCACAAAACTTCTTGGAGAATGTGCTTCTTTGCTTCGTACGGCGTGGCAGTTTTGAATCTGGGCAGGATATAATGAAATTTAAAGTCTATCAAGTCATTGTGGTTTAAAAAAAAATATGTGAGCAAGTCGCATCCTCCAACAGGGTGATGAGCCAAAAGACCCGAGTAAAAACACCCAAGAACTGTTCAAATCAAATGAGACTTTTGTGAAATGGCCCCGATCGGAATCCTTTTGAATCTGTGAAAGGCGCTGGAACATGCGGTCTGGAGAAAGCAACCTCCCAAAAGTAGTTTTTCTTTCAGTGTGTCAACTGTCATATACAAGAAAGTAGAATGATCAGATTACATTTTGTGACCAATTTATGGAAAAATCAAAAGGGCCACATTGCTTTTCTTGCAACTGTACCTCTTCTGTCAGGCAAAACTCTACATGTTCATCTTTGTGAAGGCGAAATATTTGATTATTATCCACATTTTGCAAGTGGACATCAAGTCGTGGCTGGTCAAATGTATTTCACAGCTTTTCGCCAAAATGTTCACATTCCGTCAAGCAAAAAGAACCTGACTTTGCAGCCGATGGTTTATAGACTTCCATCGTTTTTCTCAGTTAATCGCATTTTTCAATGACACAAGTCTAAAGTGATCCTCGCCAGAGATTTCTTTATGTTCATCGAAGCTCAGGACACTTTTGAGCTCCAATTTTGGAGTCGGGGCGTCCACTACATTATGCGTTGTTCAGCTCTCTCCCGCGATGCTTCCGAAGATCATCTGCTTTGCGTGTTTTATGGAAACAGGCGTGTCCTTCCATAAGCCAGTAGCCTCCTCTTGACCTGCAATGGATTTGCACACACGAGTTGACCTGTCATGTAAGAGCCTCCTCAGGTTTGAGGCCCTGCCTACTACCTCTGTCCCATCCCAGGCTGCTGCATGACAGGCAGCAAACCAGTCCTGACAGGGTCTCCGCCAGTGTCACAGTGAGAGCAGTACCTGTCTTCATTCATTTCCTCTTTTCTGCTCTCGTGACCCGAACCAAACAGCGCTGAGCCCCAGATGTCTCCACCTTCCTCTCTGCTCAAGAATCACAGACACCGGTCAGACATGCCATACTCTAACTGCTTGGACATTCTTTTTTCAGTGGGAACAATGGCGGGGTGAAGGTGGTGTATTATATACAGTAGGAGAAAATGCTCTTTCGTTTTTGAGAAACACCTTGGAAGTGCTTTCATTGTGCTTGAATTGCTATTATTATTCTGCAGATAGTGCACTCCATTTACCATTTTAATCAAATTGGTTCAAATATCGGATGGATGGATGGATTTTTCATCTCTTGGACCTTTTTTTTTTTTCGGATTGACGATAGACGGTCTGGCGGACTTCTGATGTTGACCGTTGGAAGTTTAATCAAATCGGTTCATATATCGGATGGATGGATGGATTTTTCACCTCTTGGACTTTTATTTTCGGATTGACGATAGACGAACTGACGGACCTTTGATGTTAACTGACAGAAGTGCGGTTAAAATAACATGACGGACAGACGATTACAGTTTGGTTCGGCTTGAAAAATAGACGGATTGACTCGTACCCAGGCTGCTGACGGATGACGAGAGACGGACGTTAGTTAGTTGGCACACAGGATTACAAACTATTTCTGCACTGCACTGAAAATTATTTTCAGCCTTAATTTCATGAAAGTACATGCACTTGTAGTGTAATGGCACAAGCTGTTGCCCTCCATGGAGGCGGCGCCGGTTCGGTAACCGGCCAGGGCCTCAACACTCATCCTCTGGCAGTCCCAAGCCTCCATAAAAAATGAGTGCTGTGAGTAAACACTGTGCCAAATAAATCATGCATGTAACTCACTGATAGGATGAGCTGAAAGTCCCAACAACCTTTTTTTTTTTTTTTTGCATTTTATGCATTGAAATGATCAGAAAGTCAGTTTCTAAATGTTAGGATTTTCAATGTCTCCTCTGATATACTTTTTACCCACAAGGTCACCTTTCCTGCTTCTTCTGGTTTGTTTGTACAAGCAAACAACCAAAACAAACACCATTTGTGAGCCAGTCAGATAATCCAAAATCCTAAAATAAATAAAGTCCCCACAAGGTAAGCAATGCCAGCTAGGTACGCAATGTCCGTAAACACATTTACATTGACTTGCGTTTGGTTGGTTGCCATAGAGGCAAATTGAGTCCAAAAGAGAAATGATCATGTATTTTTATACGAGATAAGAAATCCCAGTTGCCTCATTTGTTTCGGTGAGGGTTAAATGGCTCCAAATCAGCCTTAATTTGATGTTTGATCTTCCTCGCCTGCAACGCACGATGGTCGTCTTGAATGTGTGATCTTGTCCATTGAGGCAGCGTGATGAAAGTATTTTCACATCTCTTGTCTGGTGAAAAGAACATTCATGGCCATGCGCATGACGGATTCGCAGCTGTTTCTCAAGAGAAGCGCCGGTGTTCGGTTTATCCCCCAAAGCACTGGCCAGAAGAATCCCTTGCGAATACATTTTCGGGGATATGTGTCCACGTTTCAGAGTGTATTTTGAAAGCATTGCTCCCTTGTGTACGGCTAACACTTCAAAACTTTCTGGATGCCTCTCGAGAGCATTTTTGTACTGTGTCCTCCAAAACCAAAATTGCTGCTTTGCACAATTTTTCCTCAGAAACGTTTTTAACAACGGCTTCCTTATACTCCCGCGTCGGCGCGGGGCGTCGACTGCCGCATTGCATCACGTGAGCGACGCAAAGTGCTGCGCGACATGTTGGCGACAGGTTTGCGACAAATGCCGCGCACACGTCCGAAATTGTTGCCGTGTATACGACGCTATGTCACATATTGCGATGACGTACACTTTTCCCCGGTTTAGTAATTTGAGGGTAATTTTTTTTTGTCACCGAGGAGAAGGAGATCCCCCACGCAGCGAATCAAACTAATTTGGCAGCGGCGTGGGTGTTATGTCACGTATACATGTGTGTAAAGAAGCCTACATACGACATTCCAGATCGTTTTCGCAATACAATTAAATGCATCGTCTCGTCATTTAGGTCCCTTTGTTGTAGCAGGCACGATATCCACTGTTTTTTCGATCGTTGATCGAGTAAAAACGCTGACCGGAATTGGCCATAAAAGGTGGAGGAAATTCCGCCTTGCAGTGAGCTCGTCAGTAGACCTAGCGACGCCCCCCGACTTGGAGTGAACCTGCACTACATTTTCAAAACAACGCATGCGGGTTTCGCGCGAGTATAAAGGCAAACTGCGCCCGGCGCAGCTGTGGTGACGTGCTCGTGGACGTCGCCCGCGGGGGTATAAAGAAGCAAGAGTGAATCTTTGAGGAAATGAGGACGACCCTGCTAATGGAAGAACTCGTCTGTATCTTCCTGGCTAATTAGCCGAATTAGCCAATCCCCACCTTTCCGAAGTGACCCCGGTGCCTGGGAGAACATTTGATGCGCAGAGAATCTCTCCAGCAATTATTAACGACCAGGCTCACCTGTTGACTTTTGTGTTTTGTTTATTCCGTACTGATGGGATGGAACGGGGCAATTTAAATCAAACTGATGGCAATAAGCGAAAAGAATCGCTACGGACCGCTGGGAATATACAGTAGACGGTGCAATTTTAATTGGCACGTTTTAAGCACGCAGGAGGAACTGAGCAGAGATTTGAATATGGAACCTTAGAACTGTGAGGAAGACTAAGGCTAATAACTAAGGCTATGTTCTGCCTATTGATTTTTTTTAATGAAGTCAAAAGGAGCTAAAAGTGAAACTTCATCCAACACACATAGCCATGTATTGATACAGGCTCACATCTTGGGACTATATTTTTGTGTTTAATTACAACCGATCAAATTGATTTCCCTAGTGGGGTGCTGGAAAAAAAAAAAAATGAAATTAATACAAAAAGAGTGCTCTACAAATGTAAGCCTAATGTGAAAAGACAGACAGCAGTTTGTGGTTATCACTTGAAAAGGTTGTCAAACGTGCCTATTCTTCATATTTTTGATTGTCCCCTCCGGGGGACAATAAACGGTCGCCTTATGTCCTATCCCTCGTTGTATTACTCTGTATACTGTATCGCTATAATTGGCTGTCCGTATACACAGTGCTTTCCAGCAAAATGCCGAGAAGTCGTGTCTCAACATCTCGCTCTGTAATGTGTGATCATGCTTGCTCCGTTCACTTAACCTTCTTTGTCTCCTTAATGTCTGAGTCCCGATTTCACCCTTGGCTGACTAACAACAGGTTAGACCACCACGGACGGACGCCTCTGCCTTTTTGTGCTTGACTACACATTAAAATCACCCTTATACTCTGTAGCCGATTAAACTCTGGTTGCTTCTATTCTCTTCTTTTTTTTTTTTTTTTTTTTTAGCCTGCATGTTCTTGTGTGTGCTCATGCTCGATTTCTATAAGGTGTGTGTCATGGCTGCCTATTCAATCCTGTTGCTTAAACATTTTTGCTGTTCACGATGACACCGCATGCTACATGGTTTAGAAATGGTCTTGAAGTACCGCCGTCACCCGTTGGATATTTATTCGTGCATTCCACAAATGCACAATTCTGCTTTTTATCACTTTTCATCAAACATTTTTTTTCTAAGTCACTATAGTGCTATTATTATTATTATTCAAAAGCGTCCCTTTCATCGTTGTTTGTACACATCACTGCTTCTCTCGCTGTCTTTCCAAGTGGATATTTAACCTTGGCGAGGCTCAGGGAGCAGATGGTTGGCCCTTATGTGTGTCTGGCGTGGTCCACAGCTAATGAAGTGATGTTTCTATAAACACCTGACAGTGGGTCAAACCCGCCTCCATTTGGACAGGACCCGATTTGACTGCCGTCAAGCCACCGCTGCATCATGGCAGTGGTCTTTATTGTCACACTCATGCGCCCACCAACACAACACACCATTACAGTGCTTTTGAAATCTCTAGACACCATCCTACAAGCTAACAAGGCGCACAAAAAAATGGACGGGGAACACGTTCTTGTAATTGTAAAATGATGATCCAGTTCCTGCCGGGCGGTGACGTTTACATCTTCCATCCAAAAAAAAGCAAGGCAGCTTGGAACGTTCTTTCAGGGACATTCTTGCACTTCTTCGACGTCTGCGGGGCTGAAAGGGAAAAAAAAGAAAAGAAAAAATACGGTGTATTCCACATGAAGGCTAATTTCGGAATCAAAGTAAGGAATTCTTTATTTATACCTGGAGGGAAATACAATTTGTTGATACAGTGGTTCCATTACCAAAATAAAGGCCCCAACATTATTGCAGCATATTAAGTCAATAAATATACTACATATATATTCAGCTATTTCCCCTTTAAAATGTGGTAGACGGGTTTCAGGAATGAATTGCTGG
Source organism: Filicampus tigris (assembly GCF_054856515.1). NCBI lineage: Eukaryota > Metazoa > Chordata > Actinopteri > Syngnathiformes > Syngnathidae > Filicampus > Filicampus tigris. The sequence goes on along the minus strand of NC_141225.1, from coordinate 22,710,775 downwards.
TAATCCCATTCAGAACTGGTAAATAAAAAAGGCTTCTGAAGCTTTCCCCTGTAAATATTAAAGCACATAACTCGGTATTTCGTTACATGTCGATGCGGAGGACATACTGGCTGTGTGCGCACTTAGCCCGCCCACCTGTCATGAGCTGAGCTCAAATAGGTGACTAGTTGAATAGATACAATTGTCTGATGTAATTCAAAGTGTCCATTGCGGGGACAGCATGAGTTGCAGTGGACTAAACAAATCAAGTCACGTTTTTGCAAGAGGTTGCAGAATACCGTTGGGAAAATGACTCCATCGTTCTTCCACTTCCCTTGTTTGCACACAAGTTAGGGTTAAAGCTGTCATGCGCTTCTCCCGGCACAAAACAAATGCTTAGGACTAGGGAAAGGTTATAATGGACTCTGCTCTTTTGTCAAGGTCTTGCATGCCCCTTCCTCATGGTGGCCAGAGTTGCTCTGATATTTCAACGACGACTGCCGCTGTATAAATGTCCCCCATTTATCACAGTTATTCCTTTACATGTAATCCCCAGAACCTGTTAGGTTTCTCCAATGATTCAAATGCGGATAGATCTTTCCTGAGAGCTTTTCAATCTTGTTAGGGAAAAAAAACCACACACAGACAGAAAAAACAGGAGCAGTATTTTTAATAAACACCGTTTTTTTTGTTGTTTTTTTTTAGATGCACAGTAAAACTCCAGCCTGTGTTTTGTCTTTGTTCTTTTCAAAACGATTGAAGAGCCATTTTTGTGGGTCTGTCGGTACGCCAAACTCCCCACAGGATCAGTCTGCTGGAGTCTGCGTAATCTTGGCTATTTGAGTGGCAATTACTAACCTTAGATTATAAAGGACTGCATTACATTCGGCAGTTTATCCTCAAATTGACTACATTTGAAAGGCAGACTCACGCTTTAATGAATCCTAAATGTTTCCCATATGAATACGAGCTTTATCAAACCTTTTTCATTGTTAGTCTTTTTCATACACCCGGTTGAGGACCCAAAAGCAGGAGTGCAGGGATTGAAAGTAAAGGCAAACATCGTTCTGGGATGTTCAAAAATGATACAGTCCAAAAACAACAAGCATCAAATGAAACAAAACAAACTGACTTGGATAACGGATAACATACCATTGACAAATGACAACGAACCAACCAGGCCCGAAAGAAAGCAGGGAACTAAATACAGACAAGTTGACGATACAACGAGGAACACCCGGACAAGACACAGAGAGTAGGAGGGAGTCGATAGGCTAACACCATGGACCGAGATGACAAGCGCAGATGGACTCAACCTAACGAGAGACAGACAAAGGAACACAAGGAAAAACTTGAAACTAAAGTCAAAAGACAGACTATGACACTTTTGTACTTTTAACCCATTAAGGCCTAAAGCACCTGACTGCCTTAACAGCTCCCCAAAACCTGAGGTTGTCTTTGTAACTACCCTCGAAAACTTGAAGTTTTCCCAGAAATTCAACACCTACAAAATCATTCATATCTCAGCCCCTCTAGCAGATAGAAATAGCATTCCCAAAGAATTTGAGAGCATAGACGTGGCTTTCACACAGGCCCGAGTTTATTTATCTGCCTGTTTCAATCGGAGTTGTAAAAATAAAGTCTCCGTGCAAGAAAAGCACCATTTTTTTTTCAATCGAATGGTAATCCATCAGCTCCGGCGATCGACGGCGTCCGCCATTATGACTCGAAAGAATTCCGGATATCCTCAGGCGACTCACGACACCGTCACGTGAACGCATGAATGATGCATTTCATTGGTTAAGAGACCGAGAATCGGATTTTTTTTTTTTTAAAATGACGTATACGCTCTCCCGGCTTTAAGGGTAGAAAAACGCAACAGCTCTCCCTGCTCTAGTGGTAGAAACGCGGTAATGCGCTCCAGGCCTTAATGGGTTAAACAGAGCAAAGCTACAAAATCATTGTCTCTCTGCCGGAAAATACTTATGTGCCACTGTAAGAACATTTCGTGAGACACCAAGCTCTCTCTCTCTTCCGGGATGACTGTTTCAGTCTCATTTTACTCCCTCTTGAGTCAAAGGATTGTACAATTGGCAAGCGTGCTGCAGAAAGACAATTTGTCAATCAGCAGTTGACCGCAGACAACGATGCATAATTACCACTTTCTGCACATTCGCCTCAGTTTTATCTGCAATTGTTTTTTTTTTTTTTCCAGGGAGAGCACATGTCCACCCATATTTTCTTATTCTCTCATGTTTCGTAGACCTGACTGACTTAATCGCACCCCGCAAGACTTGTGCTTGCGCATCATTTGTAACGACTCCTTCCCCCTCCTTTGCTACATTGTATATATTTTCCCATACATGCTTTTATTGTCTGTTAAATCCTCAGCCATTGTATATCTGCCTCCTGCTTCTCCACGCCTTCCTCTCTTCACTTTGCTGCGCCAGCACTTTGATAGCAGAGTATAGCCGCGCGGCTTAATGGGGGTTGCAGCCCAATATGAGAACAGTCAATATTTCATATCTCTACCTGGAAGGAGACATAGAGGGCAGAGCAAATTTAAATAGGGCAAGCTGTACGACAACCGTACACCATTCTAACCATTTTGTCAACGGGGGTGTGCCACATAGGGCCGCGTAGCAGACGGCTGCCGAATTCCATTACGTTTAACATTTGCAACGGTTTAGAAAAAAAACAAAAAAACAATAACAACAACAACTGGTGCCTGCACTATAGAAACTAGAAGATTGAACTGATAGATGACAATAGAAGGGAAGCTATTGTCCAGCTTGTATGCATCGTTCACATAACGCCGGGATGACCGTACGTTTTCAATACGCTGGAAGGGTAATTCCTCTCTATGGTTTCAAGGTGTGATTATGCACCGCTGTTTTCAACGTTGTGTTAAAATTGATGGGTGAATATGGATGAAAGGGGCGTTGCCTTTCTAGCTGCCAAGACCCATTCCTCCGTCGGAACTCAATCAACCATTCAGCCTGTGTCGACCGTGCTCGGCTCCTCATATTGGCTTCCGTTGCCCAAAGAATAACTAAGCATCAATTCACATTTGTCCCGATATCTCCGCAGGTTACAGGCTACTACATCTGCTCCCATTCACGCCTCTGCCACTCACAAATGAACTACTGGCTTATCGGGATTAAAACAGTCGCTACGAATGGTGATACGATCAGGCTCATGGTATGTTGATATTACATATGTATCCCCTCGCATGAATTTTTATTTTAATGCGAATGCAGTTATTGGTGAGTCATTTCTAATACATCCTTACGGCAAATCAATAAAGGCGAATGCGCTGCCTCGCAAAGTATCCTGAAATGTGGAACCACGTATCCATTCATATTTAATGATGACAGACCTTGAATATGAAATTATAGATTTTTTTTAATCTATTTTTTTTTTCCAGGCAGGTAGAGCTCCATTATCAGCTGCTCCAAGCACACAGATTTGGTTTTGTCTCTGTATTTGTTTTTTTTGTGTGCCGATTTGTATAGAGATCAGTGTGAGGGGGTGTTATGAGGCAAACAGTTCACTGATCTTTCTGCGAAAATTGCGTCCTGTGAGACAACCATTCTCGACACAACAATGAAAAGAGGAATCGGGTCTACAGTACCTGTGGTTTTGTCTGGCTCCGGTTAAATGCGACCGTTTATGTTTGATCTTTACAGTGGACTGATTTGGCTCCCTGAAAGGACTTGCCATGCGGGTTCTGTATTGTTCTTTCCAGTTGCCCGTCTCTCCCTTTGTTTAATGACAGGCACTGCTTCCACACAGGCAAAATTAAATCAAGCCTAATCCACTATTTATGTTTTCGCCCACTGAATTATTCACACAACAATTTTACGTGTTATTGCTTTTCTTTTACACTGATGCGCCTGTGCCATTATATGACGGAGCTTCTTCCTTCTACATAACAATTTTTCTTGTTGTTTAATTAACCCCTTGTAGCGAATAATACGCAAAGCAAACTGCATCTAAAAGCGATGCTTGCAATAGAATATTTGCATAATACTTCTTTAGTAGAAACTACCCTAGAAGATGTGCTTAAACACAAAATATCAGAGCACACACATTATATTTGCTTCACTTTTAACAGTTCCAGTTACAAAATGTCATTTCTTTAGTTCCCTCGTTGACTAAATTGTTTTACCAGGGGGTGCAAGTTGACGTGAGGCTCTTTTAATTGAACAGACGCTTTGGCCAGTCGTGTACATGACCACGGCCTAACGTGGTCTCATCGTTGAAAGTTTTGGTGGTAATGTTTCTGCTTGGAAGCTAAAAGTGAAAAAAATAAAGTAGTACTAAGTGTAGCAAGTGAGGATGATGGTCATTCTGTCATTACCTGTGATCTCAAAAAAGTGACCTCAAATAATTATATTGCATTAGGCCAACCCTAACTTGAACCCCAGCACTTAACCCTCATTGTGTGATTAAAAAAATGGCATTCTTATGCCACCCTTGTGTTGTTTACTAATTGACAGGCAAGACCACGGATATGAAACCGCAGCAACCTGGCTAACTGACGCGCCTTCGTGGCCGCCATGTTGGGAGGGACAGCGGTGCCCTGAAAGGAATTGCATGGGCATTAATTCGTAACTTGCTCATTTCTTTACCGATTTTCACGAGGTTTACTTTTTTGTCAGCGCCAAAACGTGTGCTATCAATCCACAATATTTTTTGCTGAGAAGAAAAAATGTGAAAGTGTACCATTTGATTTGCCTCAGGCTACAGACGTTCCCTGAGCTTTATACATTCAGAAACATTCACGTCAGCACTGATTCTGATGTTTTGGTGGTTCAAATAAAACTTGTAATAGCATCGTCTATTATCCATCCCCACCGAGCCACTGCGTGCACCTATGAGGAAGTGATGCTATACTGGAATGTCAGTCAAAATATTATTGATTCAGGTATACTTAAAGGTCATTGGAACAACCATGTTATTTCATTCATCCACTCATTTTCTACTGCTTCAACTGTCCAAGGATGATCAGGGGCACCGTAACAATGACCTTGGGAGAATTCCAAGGACCCATGACTTTAAAAAGCTTTAAAAAGTCATACTTGGGGCGCTAAAGTCATTGGGCCCAAAGTGTTTTTTTTTTGTTTTTTTTTCCCCAGTGCCCAAAATTTTTCTAGCACTATTACGGGTTAGTGTGAGCCTTCCCCAGCTGAGCTTGTGGCAGCGTACGCCCTGGACTGGTGCGCCGGAATATGGCATCGTGCATGTAGATAACCACTCACACGCATATTCAATTTGGACTCGCACTCTGGGCAACTTTGTAACAAATGACAACAATGTAGGAGAAAAATCTGTTTACCTAAGAGAGAAACCACCCTTCACTTCTTGCGTAATGTAGCTTGTAGGACTAGGTAATGTCGTACAGCCTTAAAACAATTCCCTTCAAGAGGCCAGATGGTGTTTATTGCACAATGATTAGTTAGTACTTGAGATACATAATTCGTGTAAGTTCTTAAACTTCAGATAGAAGAAGAAAGAAGCGTCTTCAAGGTGGTTGTTGAATAATTGTTACATTTATTAGAACCACCAGGAGAAAAAAAATGTGTTGAAGTATGAGGGTAAAGAGAGCTGCGGTAGTTTGTCGATGTAGAGCAGAAGGTGGTCACTGCACTTTATGCATTTATGCATTGGGCTATTATAAATTGGCTTTAAAATCAAACAGAACTTTAAGCTATTCTAATTCACGGGCCTTGGGAATTATTGTGGATATTAATGTCATTTCAAACGTGCTGACTTTTGTTTCCTTTCAAATAACACAGTACCTGCATAATTCTAAAACCTGTGCCCTGGTTTCCCATGTTAGGGGTTTATAAATTAATACTAATGACAAATGTTAATGCAATTGAAAAAATGAGTCAGAGCATTTCAAATTGTAAAAACAAAGCGGCTGTGTAGCACATTTATATGTCAGAGTAACTCCACTAACTAATTACAATTTACATTTGCTGATGTTATTGTCAACCTTGCCGGAGGACTCAAAGTGTTTCATTTAGCAACCGACTTCATTTCTTAAGTCAGTGAATCAACTTCATTGACTTGATTTCGACGCTCCAATGATTAAAAACGATAGTGGTTCTTTGATTTTCTGAAAAATATCAAACGTTAATGGAACATTATAATTTGTAATCTGTTTGTCTTGGTCAAAAGCCATGAATCTTCCTCTGTCTGCTCTAAACCCCCCGTTGCCGAAATACGCTTCAAACCTGTTTGTGTACTGATGCCAGGTGGCACGTGTCATTCTAAAAAGCCTTTCAAAGATTCGATTGGTCAGGTGGTATGTTATACGTTACACTTGATTGGCGGGTAGGCACTCCGTAAACCCAACTCCAATAATTGACAGTGGCGCGATCACATTGCGCAAGCCATGCACGCACATCTGCCCGTGGGTGGTTGTATGTATTTCTAGTGTGTATTCATTGAAATTATACATGGCAGAGCTATCATTGATAACTTGCACAAAAAAAAAAAAAGAAAAGAAAATCGCATTACTATATGACCACCCACTTCCACTAGTTAAACTAGCTTCTCAGTGGGTTGAAGTTTGCCAAGTGGGAAGAGCTCTGACTCATTCTGCTAGCACAATTAAAAAGCAATGATGAAAAAAAAAAAAAAAAAAACACCTCCGGCTGGATTTCATAACGACTTCTGCAGACATAACATACTGTATGACAAACCAGGGTCGAAGAACTAGCACGCAGTGTGGGCTGATTGTTGTGCTGCCTCGGGTCAGTGAAAAGGGGCATTTCGACGCAGTTAATAATAGCATTTGTGCTTTGAATCTGCATGTGAACAAATAAAGTGAGTTTCCATTTCAAAGGGTGGAAAAAAATGCTCTGATATATAATTTGGCAAAAAAATAATGGAACCACACGTTTTTGTAACAAGCATTTAGACCAGTGGTACTCAACAGGCGGCCCCTGGGCTTCAACGCCCATTTGCGCAGCCTGCTTTTCTTCATGATGTGTTTTGAGTCAGCGCACGTAGACCGGGACTTGTCTCCATGCCAACGTTAGACAGACGGCCTATAGAAAAAGCACCACCAAGACATTCATTGTTCGGGAAAATACGTTCATGTCTGTAATTTATTGTAGGTGCCTTAAGCATTTATTACTCTTCTGTTCATTTGCGTATTTTATTGTTATTGTGCATGAGCATTAACATCACGGCGACTGGCGGGAAGCAGAGAGCGCCACTGTCGGTAGCGCGTGGGCGTGGATGACAAAGTCAGTAGCGACGCACTAGTTTACTTTTAATTGCCGTGTTAGCAGTAGCCATTACTTGCGTACCGGAATGCATTATTAGAGTGTTGTACGTGATATTCATGAGTGAAAGTTGTATACCCATCACGCGCCCACACAATACATATTTCCTTCTCTTGTTTTAATTGAAAAAGAAAATGATCTTCACCCCCTCCGGATGTATTTGTCATGAGTCGTGTTTAACTTTGTTCAGCATTTAAAAAAAATTTTTTTTTTAAATATCAAATTGGAATTACATACAGGAAAATTTACATTTTTGTTGATGTGGCCAGAGCCCTTGAAAAAAAATAAAAATAAAAAAATCACAGACACAGGTGGCCAAAATGAGGTTTCTCCGCAGGGTGTCTGGGCTTTCGCTTTGAGATCGGGTTAGAGGTTCTGTTATCCCGGAGGGGCTCCGACTAAAGCCACTGCTCCTCCGTGTATGATGAGGTGGCACGGACATCTGGTTAGAATGCCTCCCTGGTGAGGACTTCCGGGCACGTCCTACAGGAAGGAGGCCCCAGGGAAGAACCAGGACATGCTGAAGAGACTGTCTCCCGGCTGTTTTGAGAACGCCTCAGGATAACCCGGGAAATATCTATAATGTTAGGGCAAGATTCGTGTGATGGAATGTGAACCGTTACCCGGGCTGAAACACTTCATTCGTCTTTGTAGCTCAACCCAACACATTTCATTCAATACAGTGAAAATACAAAATACGCCCATACCCCTGTTGTCCCCAGAACTGCACTTAAAAGCGATCTACGGTTTTTAGAGTGTCTGTAAAGGCCTTGATACACCAATCCGACGTCGGCAAGTGTCGGATTGCGCCCTCTGAGAATAAGAATAAGTGCACTACCAATTTCAAAGCCAATTCCTCACCAAATTTGAATTCGTAGCCGTATACACAAACTGGTGTGTATACTAAAATGGAAAAAAAGAAAAAAGGAAAAAATATTTTTGTGATGGGAAGTGAAAAATAATCAAAGTTACCACATTCCCAGGTATAGGAGCTATTACAAAAAATACAAACAACAACAACAATACTGACATCATTGAGAAACTACAGGTTGGTAAGATAACTAGGTAACCATGTTTTTAATTTGTTTTTTGGAAATAATCTGATATAATCTATTTTGGAGTTTCTTTTAAATAACTCTGGTAAAGGTGAACCTTATGTAAAGTCAAGTTGTGTTTCTTAAGTAGTTGCGTGTGGGTATGTGTGGTCTTATTTACGCCATTACAATTTGCTCACACTTGCGTGACCACGTTATTTCAGTTGTGCTTTTTATTGACATTTTTTAATTGAGTTGTTCATGTTATAAAGGTGGCAAAAAGTTTTGAAATTATTCATCTTAGTCACATTTTTTTGTATTGTATAAAAACCTGGTATTTAAAAACAGGGATGACTTGTCCAATACACTGTGGACAAGTGGATCACTCCTCAAGTGAGTTATTCACGATGGGGTGTGTAGACCTTTTATATCCACTGGAAATGCTACGCTGCAGTGATTGACACTGCAATACTGTCCTATTCCTTTTGATGGGATTAAATTGTCATGACCTCTCAGATATGGAAATTGAGGCACGGATCAGAGGCTTCGGAAATGTCAACATTATTAAATTGTGAGACCAGTTAAAGGCATAGTTCACACAGTTGCCAGGCAATTATTTCAGGGGAGGCCTCGTACAACAACTGCTATCTGACCCACTATTTAATGTCTCATTATTCTTGATAATATACAGTGTATATATATATATATATATATATATATATATATATATATATATAATATATGTATGGCACTGAATATAATTAATCCTATCACTCCATGTCAGTCTACACAGATATTTTTTAGGTCCCAAGCAGTGACAAACTCAGACTTGTCCGAATGCTTGTCAGATGGCATGCACACAAATGTTTTTGATGCACAATGGCAATGGAGTGAATGCTTGTCTCTCAGCATTCACGCAATGATGATAAGAGGACTTCCAGATTCTAATGAGATCCAAATCAAAGGATGTATCAGGAAATGCGTGCCTTTACGGGTGCATCACAATACATTCGAATATCTGAGAAAAGTCTTTTTTTTTTTTTTTTTTTTTTTTTTTTTTTTAAGTCCGACAATTAAAAAAGTGAAACATTCTTCAATACCATTCTACGTAATTCCACGTCATTCAATATCTCTTCACATGAGTCCACATTGTCCAACAATATCATTGTATATCCCACCATTCCAAAGCATTCCACATCATTCAATATAATTCCATCATTTGTCATTAAGCAATTTCAACATCAAATTGCTTCATCTAATTATGATTGTTGCACCATTGCGCAAGGAGTCGTCATGTTTTGGCCATGCAAATGATTGTGCCTAAAATAATTTTTCCGAGCTTAGTTACGGGACATCTGGTGGAATTGGAAGAAGTGCACAGTGAGCACTTTGCTCTGCCTGCTCCCCAGTTGTAGGTAGGAGGGGTTACAGTGACGCGGTGGGTGCTCCAACGGTGCCGGCTCTTTCTGTGACCAGTGCTGAGAGCTCAGCATCTCTTCTTGTCAGCGGCACTTGAGCGCCAGACAAGTATTCACGTTTTTCTCGCCGCACTCTCAAGAGGACGAGACAAGCTCCGGGAATTACCGAGGTCCACCGACCAAAAAAAATAAGACTCTCATTTCGCGCCCCCCCAGCCCCCCCTAAAACTCCACACTCTGCAAAGATGAACATAGGCTGCGTCATCGTGGCGTGCACCTTCTTCGCCGCAGCATCCCGGGTAAGATGACTTAATTGCTTCATGTGTTGTGGGAGTGCTGCACTGGTGCGGTGCATGGTGCATGGGTGGCCGCGGAACGAGCACTTTTCTCCCGCAGTGCCACCGATGCGCCAAAAAAAAAAAAAAAAAAAAAAGCAGCCCGACTGTCGAGCGTCTTTAACGTCGAGAACATTTTGCTTTTGTTTGTCGAAGGGTGAAAAAGTCACCAACAACTCTTCTCGCTCGCTTGTCTTTCGCCAAGGTTTCGCTGCAGAATGGATTTTTAAATGGGCTCCTTGTTCTGCAATGGCTGTTAACAACTCTGGCCATGCACATTTACGCACCGCCGTGTCCTTTTTTATGTACTATCGAACTTTTATTTTTCATGTGCGTCTGGCTTTTTGGTTATCCACATGATCATTTCTAGAGTCAAGTCATCAATCGTGAAAACGCTCAGCTTGCTTTTATTGCCAGTCAGCGCAAATGCTTAGTGAGTGTGACTGACCACTTTGTTAGGTACACCTGCACTCTCTGATCCATGTGCAATGTCTCATGCTCAGTTTTCGTTGACACTGCCAGATTTTTTTTCCTGATTCGCTTGAAATTGCGGTTCTAGTTACTGATGTACTGCGCTGCATCTACACGATCACATGTAAAGGTAAAAACAGAATATCTTCATTTGTAGACCACTGTTTCCACAACATTTATTGAGCCAAGGCAGCAAGGCTATATCCCAAAATCTCACTGCACGCAACCAAACAAAAATGTCCCATTAAAAAAAATACATTACGAGTGTAAAAAGCTACATTAATTGTTGTTAGTAAATTATAATTGACCGAAATTGGACAATTTCCCATGGCAGACCTAATGATTTGCTACGGCACGCTATGTTTTGCAGCACACTGTCATATAAGGACAATATGCACCGGACTTTACGACAGTAATACGACATGCCGTAAACAGATGCTAATGGTTTACCGGGGCAACACCCGCGAACAGGCTCATACTTATTATTGATGTTACCGTTGACGCTGGACTGTACTGTTTTCCCCGAGCGACAAGTAAAGCTTTGTTGACATCTTAAAATACTTGTGCGGACATTGAATTACTTTACACACTGCTCGGGGATCACCAAACTTGTCATGTCACTAATAGCCAAAATATTAAAGAGCATTAATGTGAAAGCACCAGCTGAAAAATACACCATTTTATATACATAAGGTCTCCCTTGGTGAATATTAAGTGACTACATGTATTACATGTGTTTGACCTTTTTCTCTTATTAGCATCTCCTGTGAGGCAATGAGCACCATTGCTCGTCATTTTCATCAAAGTTGGAACGGTGATAGCAATCTTCAGGATCACGTTTGCATGTTTTTGGGAGCAAACGTCACCCTGGTTGAAGTTTGTTGCGTTTCACTGTCAATTTGCTGCTGATGAGGCTTTTTATTTCACAGGGGAGTAAGATGGGCCTGTCCGTAAAAACTCCATGCAGGTCGGGCTTCTCCCAGAACTTCTACACAGTGCTAGTTCCCAGGGTTGTGCTGCACGGCCAGAACATTCTCAAAGGTATGTCTACTACTGCTGCTGCTGGATCTCAATTATCGACTTGTGTTTTTTTTTTTTTTTTTTTTCCCTTCCCTTCCCTTTTCATCATCCTCACAGAGAGATTGATTGAGTGTGTGTCTTCACATGTTCAGTGAATGTGCAGAGCCTTTGTTATGTTGTGTGTCTCTTCATCACCCCTGTAGAAGGTCAGCGTGCGCTGTGCTCGTGGTTGTGTAATATAAGATACACAGTTTGCATGAAGCTGGATACAGCCGAGCAGAAATGCTCATTAAAAATGTCTCTTTTTTTTTTGTTTTTTGCTCTGTGCGGTGGTTGTCATTTCTTATTGATTTGTGTTGAAAGCTGGAAGAAGTAAAGTATTTTGCTATTTATCACGAGACATCTTCCAAGTGTCTCATTCTTTTGGGTTTTTTGGAGGAATGCGATTCTGTTTTCATTTGCTCCATTTCTTTTCAGAGCAGCCAGTGTTCTGCATCTTTGGCGAGGTTCATTCCCGCCATGAGAAATTATGCTGCATTTCCTCCTGCGTGTCTCCTCTATGTGCCGGTGAATCTGCTGTAATAGAAAAATCCATCTCTGCCGCCGCCTAGAATTCTATACTGTATAAATGAAAGATACTATAAAACCTTTCAATTCTTTAGATTTTGTGACTTACGTACTCACTCATGTAGTATATCAATCTTTAAGATCACCAAATTGGAACTTTGGAACAGCGAGGATATTCAGCATTCACTATTTCCGGTCCGTGTAAAAGTTTGCACGAGGGGCAAGGCTTTTTGTTTGAAGTCATGTCGGTCACATTTTGTCCGCGGGACATTTTGTAGTATTGGTAATACTGGCTATGTCTGCATGGGCACATTTATTCTCATTAAATGCTTGATCGGAATAAAACTGCTTCATGTACACACCTCATTCGGAATATTCTGACCCGATCAAACCCATTCTGATTAAGATTTTATTCCGAACGAGAGAGGTAGTTTATGTCGATTGTTAATCCGAACACTTATTCGGATATTTCGGAGCGACCCGTCTTTGCTGCGCATGTCTGTGACATCATTTATAGGCGTTTCTGTTATTCCTGGAAGCTAGTAGAAGCAGAGCGAGTGTTGTATTGTTTGTTGTTTGATTCAATCAAGTTTTTTGACGGGGAAAAAAACACAGCAGAGCGGGCGAAAGACGTGGTGGGCACAAGACTGAACTGGTACATTTGGAGCTACATCAGGAAGTGTTAATTCGACCTAACAGCGCAAACCGGAAAAGTACATGAAATAACACAAATGTTTAAATTAGAAATGGACGGAACGATGTTTTGTTGACACGGGAAGTCGCTACGGCTTCTTCTTCTACTACCATTACTTCCGGTATATTTGGTCAATCTCCATATCAAAATAATCTGTTCCGCTTGAAAGTGTGATGCGATTGTGATTTTTACGCGCACCTGATCCAAATTTTAATCCGAACTCTGATCGGATTAAAGAAATGTTGTCCATGTAAACGTAGCCGCCGAAAACAGCGGCTAACAATATGCTGCACTCTACCATGACACTTTATATTTGCAGTCTTTGCCTTGTGCAAAATAAAACATGCCAAGAGGATTTTTTTTTTTTTGGTATTGTAGAGCAGCTGACATGAGTATATTTCATCTTCCGGTGGAACAATTGAATTATTCAGTTTGTTTTGTTATTTTGAAGCGAGAGAAGGACAGTGCCACTGGTCACCACAGTGGTGAGCGAGTTTGCCCGAAGGTCCGCACGATTTCTCCTGCCTGTTTACAAATGCGGCGAGGTGTCCTTATTGCCCCAGACATTTTGAACCGAGTCGAATCAGTCCCCTATTCTCGTGATGTATGGCGGCCCCTATCTTGCGACCGCGCAGTCCTCCTCCAAATCGGCCACTCGTCGGACCCCGGCAGTGTCAGTCTTCGTGCAATGATTAATGCGCACTCGCTCGATTTACCAAAGGCCCGTCTTCGGTATGCTAGGACGCTAAGCGAGAGGAATCCTTTATTTAATAGTCAGACTACAACACGGTATGTATAACCTGAAACTGTCAACTTTCAAGAAAACGAATGGATCAGGTGTGCTGTAATGTCGGTCGGGCCTAGGCTGCTCCGGAGCTTGCGAGGGGGTTGCGGGACCACAAGAGACCGTGGCTGTTGTGTCCCTGGAGAAAATGGCAGTGAGCGATTGTGGGAAGGACCAAAGGGGTGTGGCCCAGCAGGCTCGGCGTGAACCGGGCTTGTGTTTCCAGGCACATCGGGCTTCCCGCTGAGGTGAAATGGGAGTTGTTTTTGTTATGTGTGGGCGCTGTGTATGTGATTACATTAATTTCTCCGAGCTTCGCTAATTGACCCTTTTCTGCATTCATTTGTTGCGCATCTATTGTGTTGATTAAACACAGTGTGTCATATAGTGTGTTTATACTTTCACTGCGGCGTTGCAACAAAATGTTCACTTTTACCTCGGACCTTTCTGAATTAATTGTCTTTTTTTTTTTTTTTTAAGTTTGTAAAATAATATATTTGCAATTATAATGCAGGACTGAAAGTAAATACATACTGGTGACATCACCATGGGGGGATTTACGTTCTGATTCCAATTCTAATTCTTTTGGAATCATTTTTCACCCAACAGTGTATTTATAATGGGAATGTCCGTAGCGTACTTGTCTAGACAGAAATTCAACAAGATGTTATTGCTTGCGGGGATGTTTTGAGGTCAAAGGTGATTGATGTTTATTGGGGTTAAAAAGTGACTCAGAAAACATCTTCCAACCATGTTTTCATGGACCTCGATTTATGCAGTGGGGCACAAAGTTGGAAACATAACATCTAAAAATTAAAAAGTAAAAATTTGGTTGCAACTAAAGAATCTTGGCCAACCCCTGATTGATTCATTAAGCATGTGGAGGTGTGTGCTTGGAAGAAAATGGAGCAGAATGGATGGTTGCTTTTTATTAGAAACACACAAAATATTGCGACAAGCATCTTTTTTACTCACTTCAGTGTCTGAAGTGAACGTTTCCCATTCAGCTATTCTATTTGACTTGACAAGTTGAGAAGCGAGTTATGGGTTTGTGGTCCATAAAACCTTTTTGTGAAACTCACTCAAACAACAACACCAAAAACAAAAAAAATCCCTTCACTTCTTCTAAGTTGTTCTGAATAAATCATCCGCTGCTGTGATGGAGACGTTTGACTGTGAGCTGGGCCAGGACGGGAGCAGGAGGCAGTGGTACACAGGCAGTCACAAAGAAGTTGAATTGGACTTGTGGTTCGTGTAGATTCCCGCTGTGCTGAGATAAGCCATGAAAAGAAATATTCCAGTGATTGCACATCGCTGTGTAAACCATCACCTCCCTCCAAGAGCCGGGACAGACGCCTTATCTCTGTCTCTCTCTCTCTCTCTCTCTCTCTCTTTCTCTCTCTCTCTCTCTCTCGCTCACACACACAAAACCACGCAGACGCACCTTATAGAACTTTGTCAGTGTCAGCAGTGATGTGTTCACCGAACAGAGCGCTGTGTGATTCACAAGCCCTTAACTCACTTTCAACATGTTGCCTCACTAAAACAAGTACTTTATTTTAATCCAACTTTTTATCAGGGTGTTTTGGAAATGGAACAGGGAGGCATTCAGTTTGAGGGGAAACAGACCAAAAAACACGATAGACAGTAAAAAAAAAAAAAAAAAGCTTGGTATTTTTTTCCCCCCAATTAAAAATGATTGAAGTTTATTTTTAAAATTAAAATGAGCTCAATGTATATGTATATGAGTCTGGTCATGAGACTCGTATCTCAAGGCACCGCTGTGGCTGAATAATAGAGTACGCTAATGCTTATTATGCTATTAGCGAACAGTAATCTGTGCATCCAACAATACTGCTGCTCTGCTTAGCGCCCGGCTTTGACATGACAATACATCTTTATCGTGTGGCTGTTGTTAGAAAATGGATCACGTTTGCTCAGGTAGCTGCCATAGGTGCAAAACCACTTACCTCAAGACACATTTTGTGTCGCAGGCAGCTCACAAAAATGTACCTGGTTGGTGTCATTTCACACAAGCAAATCCCCTTTCCCATAACGCCCCTATTGTATGATACGGCATAGTTTTGAATTGTTAGGCTTTTCATCTGTTCGCCTATTTTGCGTTAAGAGGGAAATACAGTTAGACGATCGCCTTTCCGAGCATACAAAAATCTCCATGAACCCAGAGGACCGTTCGAACAGATTCCGAAGACGTTAAGATGAGGCAAGTAGGCTCGGTCCCTTTATTTGCTCTTTATATGTGAAGAGATGAGGTGTCTCTCCTTACTGGCCTCATCCCAATGCTTTTGATTTATTGCCTTCTTACCGTACTATTATTAACTGCTTCAGCTTTTGCAGGGTGAAAAAAAAAAAACAAACAGCGCAGTAGAAGATAAATTTAAGTAGGATCATGCCCCCAACAGCTAAACACTTCGGTATGGCTTTCCTATTGTTTTGTCCCTCCTCTAGAAGTTGCTTTCACAAAATGACTCGCTACGTGACCCCAATTAGACTACACAAGGAAACTCTGGCAAGGAGCCATATCTATTTTGCGGCAGCCCAGCGTTAGGCTGCGAACCAAGTGGAAGGCCTTCCAGAAGTATGTCCGGCCCCAACAACCGCGTGCGTGCGCAAAGAAGGTCGGGGTGGATTATGCGTCCATGCATGTGATAAGCGGGATGCCGTTTTTGCCTTTGACTCACGAAGCTCTCGCTTGTCCTTCAGCGAGCGTTTCATCTCTGCAGCCAGGACCGGCCGTCTGTAGTGAGGCGATAGAATACAGGTAGAGATGACGAGCCACATGGTTTCTTCTTTATCTCGCGAGCCTTCGTAAGCAAACAAGACCGCGTTCCTTTATTGCTGAAACGCCGGGCCTCACGTCACGCTTGTGGAGCCAATTGCATCTGGCGAGCCAGCCGAGATATGCGACATGCCGCAGCACAATGCTTCCCATCCTATTTTGGCGTGGCTTCCTCCGCGGGAACAGAGAGTCAAAATGGAGCCGTCGATAGACGGCAGATTCGCTGTCATCGGAAATGTCTCATGTATGTTCTTACGTGCATGGTTGGGCTCTTCTAGTTTTCTGTTAACTGAAGTTTGGACCATTTGTTTGTAGTGTTTGAATGGCCTGGTAGAATTTTCTCGCGGATTAAGTGTATATTAGAATTTGGAGGCTGTGGTCGGAATTCAGTTTTTGCTCGTTTCTTTGTTTGTGTTGGTTTCTCGCAACAAGCCAGCTGTGTAATCGTGATGTATTGTTCGTCAAACAGTTCCACATTTTCTTGGAAAAGGCCTCCAGGTTTGTTTTGTCCTTTATGACTACGTTTACTTTGATTTGCCAATATTACGCAATTGTTCCTGGAGAGGGACCAAATTGGACATTGGGTCTGTCTTGAGTTGAAACAAATTGCGCTACCATAGCCCAGACGATAGCTGCTTGAAATAATGAAAGAACAACAAAAATGCCTTGCGTTCCATCTACCCGTTTTCGATTCCATTTGTCCTCAGGAGGGTCATCGACGATTCTCTGTTCCTCCAATCTATGTATCAAATGTGTGCAACTGCAAACACGCATTCGCTCGGTCATAACACTTGGAGGGAGAGCCAGCTCCCTTTGGGTTAGGTTTATATTAGCATGGCCGTATACTTCGTCGTATTGGCCTTCCGTGGACTGGTGCAACTACATGAAACATTACATGTATGTGTCACATCATGCACCTGTCTGCCCAACCAAACAAGGTCCCGTCTGGGCGGGGAAACCTTGTCAAGTCATACTTGGGCGCATGCTGACTCCTTTGAATTCAAACGTTTGACCGTATGCACTCATTCGCGTGCAGCATTTTCACCTGCAGCTCTCCGAGCTACTCATACTGCTTCTCAACTTTATATAAGCAAAGCTGCGTTGGATGGGATTCGGGAAATACACTTTCGAAAAGACCAAAAAGTTGACTCCTCGAAAGAGTTGATGAGACCACCTCCATGTTGTTGCACCCGCGCGAGTCGTCGTACTCCCCCCCCCCCCCCCCCCCCCCAACAAAATAGATGCGAGCTCATAGCGCTCTGAATCGTGACCTTCAAATGGATGTAAATGCAGCCTCCAGCCTGCATCTGCAAAAGGGCTGTGTGGGAAATCATGAAGCAATTATATGAAAAAGGCAAGAACTAGCTAGCTGTGATGGTGCCAAAACTACACTCATTGGCAAGGGAACGAGGACGGCGTTGTGGAGGGAAATTAGCGGCGTAATAGTTCATTAAATGGGATGAATGTGAGTTTCTTTCATGTTTCTTGGAAACAAGTGATATGGCTCGTTTTGAATCAGAGAAGTGACATTTTTACGTGGAGAGTTTTTGCATTTCTTACGGTAAAGCTTTTTTGCTATTGATCAGCCTAGCCCTCGATCAATTTGTGTTTGTGCTTTGCATCTCAGTGCGTGCGAACGATCGGTAGCCTTGATTAAGACTCCGTTGGCTTTTGGCTGCGGCACAGAAACAAATCACGTTCCCGCTCGGAGACCTCGCGTCACCTTTCTCGCTCTCAATGTAACCCCCGATCTTCCAGTTCATTACGAAAGGTTTTCACCCCCGCCTTAGACTCTGGGATTTACATGCATCTAAATATAAATGGGCTTTTCTGGATAAAGTGGTATTTCTTCAGCTTAAATTATTCACTGGCATACAACCCTGTTCGTATGACCTGTTATCGCAATGCTTACGAGCGGCTTCTTGGCTCTGTGATTATTAGCCTAATAGAGGCAGTTTACTCAACCATGTAAAGACAACTGAAAGCAAGATCCCAAATTAACGGCATCTAATGCTTTAACTTAAAAATAAGGGTTTGTAATGGTTTCCGTGGCTCCTCCTAGCAAGAATAGCCGCGTGAACCGCAGATTGTTGACTTTGCCAGTCGCGTGTGAATTATTCAACGTCACCTCAGACAGCTTGTCGGAAACGCTCATTTGTAGCTTTCAATTTGTATTTATGACAGTGGAGGCAAAAGGCAGGGGCAACGACACGAAATAAAATATTTGCTGCTCCTTTAAGTGGTACGGACGAATAAATTCTGTATTCGGTAAACTGCATTTTCTTTTTTTCTTTTTTTTTTTTTACCAGCCTCGTCGGGCCCAACTTGGTTGCGGGAAGTCTTCAAGTACATCTTTTTGGTATGATGTCTGTCTCAGCAATAGATCCAGAGTATCAGTGTTGTATCCATTTTGGATCCGTTTTATCCCCGTGTTGTTGCTCCTCTGCCCCATCTGCTGCTGTTTTCCTCTCTTCTGCCAGCCTTTATTGGGGAGTCACTAACGCCAAGTGACAGATAGCTTTGCACCCTATCGATGGGTTATGGCCGAACCCTTTGACCTTGTGCTGCCACTTGACCTCACGTGTTCCGCAGCGCACTGTATCCTTAGCCTATGACGCCGGGAGCGGCGAGAAACGTGGCCCGATCAAAATGATTTACTTTTGGCCCGGCTCGACTCATACATCCTTTCTCAGCTGCTAAATCTGCTCAAAATGCCGTTAAAATCATCTCAAGAGAGCCACGCTGTAGTATTCCGCAGTGCAGCCGTGACTTTCTTGCTTTTCCATTTGCCTTAATTAAAGGACAAAATGTCCAAATGTCAAAATGTCTTTGTTCTACAAACGCTTGTGCTCTTATGAATTCCACCTCGCTCTTATCCCCACCCCCACCAGATTTCCTGACATATTTTTGCGAAATGCAAAACACGCAATTCTTTATACGCCGTATTAATGCATTGAATTTTATGCATTTGTTCGTGTTTGTGTTTATTGGCAGCACTTTATCCTAAGTGGGGAAATTAAAGGCTTATAAACCAGCAGAGTAATCCAGCCGTCAATCTTAAGGCTAATTAGTAGGCAATGCAGAGGAATGTATCAGAGAAAGACAGATGCACTAAAAGGGGCAGAGACACAAGCACTATCTTGCTTCCATTTTTGAATTAAAGTAATAATCCCGTAATAATGTTCTATAGAACATATGGGGCTGTCACTATCGAATCATTTCAGAATGAATTATTCCAACGACTCTTCCATCGAATAATCGAGTAATCGGATGTCCGCCCCCCCGTCATCTGCTATCCTGTCTATGGGAATATTGGATGCTTAAGTGAGCATTTCGATATGCTGTCACCTGATAATCGTCATCATAGTCAATACTCATTCATTTGTTTCTTCGATTTTTGCAGAGATGGCCGTTTTGTAATCGTCAGTTCGTCGGTCTGACGAAAACGTCAGCAAAACCGGCGTGACAGACGCGGCTAGTGCCGATTACTGTGACGGACGAATGTCCACTTCGGTCGATGCTTAGTCCGTCATTTTGAAAAAGTGTCCCGACATTGGTCAAGCATCAGCAAAATGGCCGTCATCATTTTCCAGTGCAATCTAGTAAAGGGCTTCATTTCCAAGTTATCTCTTGAACGTGCTGTTTTTTTTTTTTTTTTTTTTTTTTTTTTCAGAAATGCCATTATGGAACCATATTGCACTGCAGATTGAACTCGCTCTTGCTGATGTCATGTCATCGCTTTTGAACTGATTTCCTCAATATAGACCAACAAAATGTGACTGATTTATTTTATTGGACCCGCGCTTTCTGTTACTGATTCACACATGGAACGCAGGAAATGTTTTTGCAGCAGAAGCTCTGTACCCAAGTTCAATGCCCCGTTGTGCTCTTGACCTTGGTCTTCATGTGGCTTTCCTCAAAATACTGTCATCCAGTAAGTGATATGCTGCAGGAGCAGCAGCAATTAGAAAATACCACGGAAATAGTCTGACTTTTTAACCACTTGCTCACTCCATGATACAATTGTCTCCATAAAATGACAGATGTGCACTTTAGGCATGCTTTGGAAAAGGAAAGAAAAAAAAAAAAAAAGCTCGAAATACATTCTCGTGCAACATAATTATCATGCCAAAGATGCCCCGGTGTCCTTTTGTTGTGCGCACAAGAAAATAGAGCAGGTTTTGTTTTTATATTGTGAGGAAGCCTGGAAATTACAAAAGAGAATATGTGGAGACAACCTACATTTTTGATTGAAATACAAATCAATAGAGTCCTCGTTTTTGCTGCCAATATGCGTTGCTGGAACACGATGGTAACATCGATCTTGACTTCAGAGGAAACAGTTTTTCCCCTCCTGTCTTGTTTTGTCGCTTCCCGCGCCTCCCTTGCACTCATTCTCCTACTCGTCTATCGTCTTTGTGGCCTCCGAGCTTTTCAGATAAGAATAATAGCGCCGCGAACTCATCGAGAAGAGAAGCGTCGAGGTGGGGGAGGGGATGTTTGCTGCTGACAGTGTTTACGCTCTGCACCACAGCGCGAAGACACAAGAGACCCGTCTTGCTAACTTTGGCCGCTGGGAAAAGATGACATCCGATTTGTGAGGGATTGGCACGGCAACAATTGCAAAATGGACTTTTACGTTGTTTGGATACAAACGAACGGGCCGGTGCCCCATCAAGTGCCAAATGACACAACCAAGTAAATCTTTTGTTTTTGGGCGATTTCTGAAAGTCGATTTTTGAAAATGCGTCTTTGGCTGAGCACTTCCTCCCCACGTGTGTTATGTAAAAGTGGGGCTAATTAACATAACCACCCCCGAACCGGGTTTCTTAGCCAAGCCAGCCAGACTTGGCAGCGAGTCTGGCCGACATTGCGAAGCCGAAGAACCGCTATGAAGCATCTGCAGGAACACTATTGTGTCACAGCCAAATGGTAAGCAGACCTGCGGTGCACAGCTTTGCTTTAGCTAACACTATTATCTTAAATAAGAAAGAAATAACTTCATGAGGGTATTTTTGTTTCGGTGATGCCAATGCGCCATTCAACTACATTGACTGATAATTATAATCCCGCAGCGGTATGAATGAATCATTTCGGGCTTGACTCTCTCTCTCTCTCTCTCAATCAATCAATCAATCCAATATGTCGCAATGGAGCAAGATTGTGTGATGTGACTCACTACCAGCTTAACGCATTTGCGCTTGAGATTTTCTGGGGATTCGACGTGACTTGCCCGACTTTTATCAACAACAACGTGGGACTTATATTATCTGGGCACTGTCAGCAAATTAGAATGTGGTTATTTTAAATTGAGTCGTGACAGAGATTTAAAGCCCGCTTAAAAAGACCATCAAATTTATAGCTGCAGGTATGTCAAACACTTTAGCCGCGAGTCTCATCTTGAAAATGACACGTCAGAATTGACACATACGGTACGCGAAATATGCCGAGCGCGAGCGCGACAGAACGCCAGAGTCTGTGTTTGTTCAAAGCGGACGGATCGAGAGCTCGGTGGATTTTGAGCACATCAATTTGGGTCTGAGCTTCCTTCCTTCCACATGTCGCATTTTGATTTGCAAGCCACAGGTTAGTGGCTTAACACGCCGCAGTTCCTTTCAAATCGAGCCATCTGAATTCTAACCAGAGGATAAAGCTTTGAACAGCCCTCTAAAGGTACCATTATAAAATAGAGAGTAAATGTCCCGGTCGAATGCGTACTGCTCCTCTGCAGGGCAATGGGCCACCCACCATCCGCGCATACTGCATCTGGTGGCCTTCCTGATTCTCTGCGGTGAGTCAGTGTTTGATTTGCATTTTTTCTTTTACTTCCGACTCTTTCAAACCATCAAATTATTATGCGTCAATGTGACTACGGTAATGCCCCCTCTCTGTTATTTATATCCAAGTGATAGATTTTCAGGCTTGGGTCACGTTGAGACTCTGTCGAGCTCATTAGCGCGGTGTGGGCTGACTGCAGGTAACGTAGCAAGACCATGTAATCCTTGGGCCTGACAGCATGTTGAACAAAGTAGCGTTGGCATCATACGTCATGAGCATCGGTGCATTTCTGTGATAGCTAGCGATATTTGCGCTTTGCGCTAAAAGCTTTCCAATGGTACACTCGAAAAACAGTTGGGTTAAAAATAACACAATTTGGGGTCCAAAAATGGACCCATCCAAGACCGAACTTTCAAAAATGGGTAGTTTTGCGCAAAACAAAGAGAACAACGCAAGAAGGTGGGTCAAATTGTCCATTTTTGACCCCAAACGGTGTTCTTTTTAACCCAAGTGTTTTTCGAGTGAAACGTGGGCCTCATAAGGAGGAAGATGGACGGCTGGGTAGACATGTAAATTCTATTCAACTTTCACAGCGGAGTTAGACCAGCATGATTGTGGCCTGTCCTTGATGGCCATGACATGTTCGACGGTTTTCTCAGCATGAGGCTGATGACATCAGTCCACTGGTAGTGAAGCTTCTTGATGTTCACGGGGGGGGGGGGGGGGGGGGGGGGGGGGCAAAATGAAAGGATGTCTTGTGTCAGCGTCATCATATTTTAATGCTACAGCATAATTTAAACCTTCACATTCCCGCATGATGCAAAGCAAAAGCCGTTGCAAGGGAATTACTGTAATTGTTTATTTTCGGGCCGGTTTTCCACGGTTATTTTGTTACATGTTTATGCGGTATCGTGATTGATTTTTCAGGTGATGTTTGCAGTGGCTCGAGAAGCCAAGGAAACTTACAGCTCACTTTCAATTCATTCAATTCTATTCATTTTTATTTATTTATTTGATTTTTTTTTTCTTTTTATACAGGTGAGGCAGTTGAGAAGAGATTCTCATTTGCACTGCAGACAGAAGAGGTCATTTCGGATGATATGTTTTTCAATGCAAGTGTTAGACCTCCACGCTCCGAATCCAAAACAGAGGGTTTGAAGCAAACAACAAAATCACCAAATACTGTATTTTTTTTTTTTTTTTGTCAGCGCAAAGGGATCTTTTAATAATTAAAACATTTATATAACTGACCATTCCAGGGCGGCACAAAACTGCCTAACAAGAAACCAACATTAAGTGCAAGAACTCATTTTGTACGTCTTTTCCACAAAGATAAACTCATTTAAAATGTTGCATTATTGAGGCACTATGTTTATTCCAAATCCAATCCCCAAAATTCTTATTAGTCCTACTCATATTGTAGTATAAGGACAGCTAAGACCCAGTGTAAGTGCAACTAAGACAGGTCTGCCATCTCGTGGTGATTGGGGATATTATCTTCAAAGTACAGTCGACCCGCATATTCGCAATTTCCCCCACCCCCCAGTATTTTTGCAAATTTTGGACGTTTCCTGTCCCCCCCCCCCATCTTTCGTGGATTATCTTTAATAACAATCAAGGGACCACTCAGAGTGTGGTTGCGAGATTCTGCCGGTCACCCATCCCTGGTCTTGTTTCATCATGACGCGCTTTGCTTCGTTTGCTAACAAGCGAATGCTAATGACATCGACGGAAGAAACATTCTGGTTACGCCAAAACATCAAGGTGACGTAAACCTCGTCATGTTCGGCAAGTCTCTGAAATGAAATTGAAATGTAAATGAATGTCCCAGCCTAATCAAGGCTATATGCTGTTGACTTTTTTTAAACAGCATTTAGCCTTTTCTCAGCTTCCAAGTGGTGGGGTGTCAATGCAAATGAACCACAAAGCTTGTCCTGTGAATACACTTGGTGTTTAGTGTGCACGTCGTTTGCCTATTAAAGTGTTCTTTTAATCACCAACCCCCCCCCCCCCCCCAAGAGTGGTTATTATGCAAGAAGCCACACCGACTTGACGCAGCATCTGAACGTTTCAACCGCAACCAACTACGAGCCGGCAGAATGCGTTGCCAAATTTGAAGAAGAAGAATGTAACGCGCTTGTTTAAAGGTTTGACTGATTCTGGACGTCGGTCTTCATTCGGCCACCGCCTCGCGCGCGCTGGTGTCATTCAAAAGAAGTTAGCTGCTGACTTAATGAACTCTTTTCCTCTTTTACCTTCTCTCTGTCTCCATGCGCTGACTTTTAGCTCCAATTTGCAGTCTTGCTGTGTCTGTGTTGCTGTCTTTACAGCTTCTCAGCATATGCAGCCCGAAGCTCTTTCTGAACTTATCTACGCACTCTAGAGATTGGATATCCCATTCTAAGGAGAAATGGAGCAATCAGGGGAGACGATGTTGACAAGTGTCGATCTGTTTTCAGCGGGTTTTTTTCGCGGTTGTATTTTTCGGTATGTAAATGATGGTAGGTATCGTTACGAGGGTGCATTTTGCTTCTCTTTGCGTGCCTCCTCTATTTTCAATAATTTTTGCCACACGCAGCCATAAGTCAGAACCCTTGCAGGCTGCATTCTAAATACCGTCAAGGCTGGAGGCAAAGCAACATGAATTTTAATGAATTATTAAAGAGGATTATTTATTTACTTCCTCCGCACCCTGAGCCACCTAACTGCCAAAGCATTTTTTTTTTTTTTTTTTGAACCTGTGGCAAATTTGTATGCATAATTTATCCTCGTGGCTGAATATTTTCTTTAGGCTGTCTTCTTTAGTCGTTTCACGGTACACCTATGGGAATCGCCCCAGCGGACTTTTGCTGTAACACTAATGGACTTTGATCGTACATTCCATCCCATTCAATTGGGTTCAAGAAACGATTGCTTCTGAAAGGAAAGTTAGCGCGCTTTGCTTTGTGGCACTTGTGTGGTGCGGCTGAGTTTGATTTGGCTTTGCCTAAAATGACGACACTGTGGTTTGTCAAGTGGGATTGTTCTGGTTCTGGTGGTTGACTGGATGCCAGGTGCGTGTGTGTGTGGGTCGGTGGGTGGGTGGGGGCGACATGCGTGGGGGTGCGCGTGTCTGTGTGTGTGTCAGACTATGTTGGCTGTGAGTGAAAGAGATGAATAAGCGAATGGAGAACAGGAGACCTGCCAGCTTGCGAGACTCTGACGCACTGCAGATGAACCAAGCCTCCATCCATTCACACGGCGCAATGATGCTTTCACCTTTGTGTGCGTTTGTGTCACTTGTTGTGCCCATAAGTCCAAAGCATATATTACACGGTCTTATACACGATTAGATGTTCTAAACTTCATGAGCCCGCAACGCTGGATTGCTTACAGTGTGAAGTTTTAATAAGAGAACCCCAGTGTAGCTCATGGTAAACATCGTTGTTATTTATAAATGTTGCCTCGGATCATTATCGGCACAGAAGGCATTAAGCGTTCATGGAAAGCTAACAGCCACATATAGGTGAACCGTGTAACCTACACACATAGCATGCAGAGGAGAAGTAAATCAAAGTTAAATAAAAACATTTCACACCTCTGTGTTGCCAGTGGGACAAACTGGCACAGCTTTCCTCACATTTGCACGCATATATTGTTGATCATGTGCATTCACTGGCTCGGCTTGATATTTGAATTTTCCCGTCCGTTTTCTTTACCATCTCTGAAGTTCAGGAATCACACAATGATCAGATCTGGGCAGCTTTTCCATCCTCGTGAATGCTCTCACCCGAGACGGGCGAGGGCAGGAAAGGGGCGCGGTCTAACATGCGGCCCTCACATTTATACTGTCTTCAAAATCTAAACATAATGTGGGTTGGTCTCCTCCCTGGCTGGCCCTGCCTATGGGGCTGATCTTCACCAGCTGGTCCCGTGCTCGGATCAGGGCACGCCGACTTTGAGACTTTGAACTGATTATGCCACGTGTAATTCCCAATTTGGTTTTTGGTTAACCTGTTGGCTAATATAAAGCCATTCTTATAGATTCAGATCCTTCAGTTTCTTAATAAGGTGCTCTTTAAGGCACTTGGAAGATAAAGCCTGAGCATGTGTCGTCAAAATATGGTACACGTACGTTTTCAATGGTTATCCTTGAACAGTACATTCTCTTAATTGTTCGTAGTTTCTATTAAAGCGAGAAAATGCGGGTCCCCGTGTGACAACAATGTGCTGAACTGTAATTGTAAATGCAATTCGGATGGCTTTATCGGAGAAAAGATAGTGACGCTCTTATTTGTACACACATATTCTGTGTCTTAAATAAGGGATCGTAAAAAAAAAAAAAAAAAAAAAAAGTGCGGCTCTGTGAATGTTGGCGGGGAGATCATTTTGTTTGAATATGTATTTATTCACAAACAGTATGGCACATGAATGAAATAAACATGCAAATGTATGCAGGGTAAACATGCTTCCAGCAAATATTCCTCCGCCTGTCAATATCTTGATCCCGAAGCCATATTTTGAATACAAGATCAGAAGTCATGTTTTAAGTTGAAAGATATCCAAGTGTATACATGGGAGAAAGGTGAAGAACAAATTGCGTTCTTTCGAGCGATCCAAGAAGTTTGAGGAAGACCTAAGACAAAAAGTCCAAATCTCCTCCTACTCAAGATTGTAAAAGGTGTAAGCCTTTATGTATTTTTATGTTTTATGGCAAATTCATCCTCCATCCTACATATAACGTACGGTCGTTCTCCTGACTGTCGTACATCAAAAGGTCACAATCAAAGTAAATGTGTCTTCAACATTTTAAAGTTCCTTGCGCCAGGACACCTTTTAAATACCCAGGAAGTCAACTAGCAACCTGTCCAAATGATACTGTATATCGTCGCTGTCCTGTGAAAAACACTTATTGTATGTCCAATTTTGGAAAATGTTTTAATTTTCACGTTAATGCCATGTCTGTAACGCGGAAACACCATTCACATAAAAATAAGAAAATTGAAAAAAAAAATGGACATGATTGTTTTTCACAGGACAGCGACGATATATTATACTGTATATGTTTTTAGCATACTGAATTTTCATTTTCATGTCCCAAAACATGAAATATATGTAACGTAATAGAAGTTGACTTTGGCTTATCATCATTTAGCTCAGCTGATGTCAACCTGCTTGATTTTTTTTTCTTTGTTTTACACAGAATTCCACATCCTTCAACCACCGAGTTCTTCCATCATGATTATATACTCAGAATGATGTAGCTAATCTGACACTGGCAATCGTTGGAGGTTCAAACATTTCAAACTACAAATGGAAACTTTGAAGTGTTTCGTCGTTGCGAGCATGTTAAACTTTGACTGGATTCTGTCTTCTGTCAGGCAAAGAACAACATTTTGGTGTAGATAAGCAATCCAGAAATTGGATGGATTGGATTTTTGGTGGTTAAGGGCAAATAGTTGATTTCACCCGATCGTGCTTCTGCCCTCAGACATTCTCGGGCCAATCGGACGGATCCACGCATCATCGTTTTCATGCGTGCACTGTATTGATGTAGAAATGAAGCCACAGGAAGTTGTTTGATGTGTGAGCCCGGCGACTGTGCTGAGCACAGTGCTTTGGTCCTGCACTGGCCTCCCTGAGGTGTGAATGTATGGGGGAGGGTGTGTTTGCGTGAGTGTGTGCGTGTGGAGGGGGGCGGGGGTTCACCTCCATGCTGCTTGGCCCTGGATTTTGCTTTGAAGTGCAACTGGAAGGTTAACTGCTGACAACGCTGCATAATGGCCTCCTCGGGTTATGTTATGTTGAGGGAAAGAGCTGTAGTGCGTTGTCGAACACTTTATTGAAAACGCTGCTTAATCACATCCAGCTGAGCCGAGCTGAACCGTGCAGTTCGCGGCTGATACGGTCGACGTCATCATCGGAGGGGAAGTTTTTCTTGCGCTGACGCTCGTGTGTGATGCTCTGACGTCGTGATGTGTAAGAAATGAATGGAAGATTTGCACGGGTGTAGTACCCAGACTTACCAATAGGAGACAGAACGGTGCTTCAGGGCGTACAGACTTACGAAAAATACTGAGAATAAGAAAGACGGGTCAAAAGATATTGAAGTGTTCGTGCCCAGCGCAAGACTAGCGCAAAGTGCGCATGGGAGGAGTTTGGTCTTTTCGTAGACAGGTGCAGCTACAAAAGGGCGTTTGTGCCGTTGTGGGAGTAGACGACATAGACGACTTGATTTCCAGCCAATCCAAGCGGCTCCTCTCATTCCCTTTAAATTCAGCTTTGGTCAGACGGGAGGACGCCGGCTCAAAATTGGTGTCGTGGCTTGAAATCCCAATACTTTAGTTCATGTAATAAGAAGCAAAGCATGGCATGCTCTCAATATCAATTTTGTCTTGGGGTATCATTTTTCTTCGCTCCATACTTTTTGACATTCACAGCCCTCATTATTCTTCCCTCTCGTTGAGAAAGTCTTTGCCGTGGTCTCGTCTTTTTTTTTTTTTTTTCCTTCTTTTTTTTAAGTCGAACCTTTCTGTAAAGCCGCCGACTGTTTTATTTGTTTGAATGAATCAAGGCCACAGCAGTGAGGTCTGACAGGCTCCTCCATCATGCTTGGCCAAGTGATTGATCTTAGATGGGCTTCTGAAGATTAAGAATCCACAAAACAAAGATGGGTGCAAAATGTCTTATGCTTGCCAACATTTTTCCCTAGCGAGCTGACGTCAGGCAAAACGTGTCTAAGTGGTGGAAGTGCAACAAATTCAATTTGTATTTTGTGTGCGCTTTGACTGAGGTGAAGCCATTTCCGGTTTGTTCCTCCACTATGGATGTGAGCAGCCGCTGTAGAAGCTTTTTAATTTACACTTCTTTAGATTAAGCACCATCATCCAATTAGCATCGAGGCCGCAGTCCCTTGCAGAAGCTCGTTTTCAGACATCCGGCTTAATCATTTACGCTGGCCAGTGCCAATGTTCATATCAGGCATCGTCTGCTCCTTAGTGCCTTTGCAATTGTATAAATCAATATGCCGCTGAATAAATCACATAGCGATGAAGGACAGAATTCATTATTAACATTGTGTCGATGCAGCAACTCTCCCTGCATACAGAGATGCCATTTGAGTTTTTCCACGCCGTGGCTCCCACACTCGTCTCTTTTTGGATTGCCCCATATACGGACGGGGTGGGATACAGATTCCACCACAGAATGCTTCGATTCACACAGGGAACACCGTTGAATCAGATGATAGTCAGATTGCAAACACCGTGTTTTCCGGACTATAAGACGCACCTTTATATAAGCCGCACCCACGCTATTTGAAAATGAAATAATGAAGAAAAAACATATATAAGCCGCACCTTTATATAATCCGCAGCTATGTTGAAAAAGTAAACGCGATATGTTTCAGGAGGCTGCAATTATTTGGGGTTAGATTATTTTCATCCTACAAGAAGCAAGTATAATTAATCAATTCTTGTGTTGGAATTTTTGCCATAATGAAATAAGTCACATTGTACCAAATTTTAACATTGTCTTGTCAGTCCAAAAACAAGTTAGGCAAGTAAACTAAAAACCCCAAAAAACGCAAACGTCCTTTTTCATTTCTTTTGTCAATTTCCGTCTTTGGCGTACATCACGACATCACATCCAAACGCGTGTGGCTTTGGAACCATGATTTTCATGAAATGTTAGGTTGAGTTCCCATGGAAAAACTTTTAAAGTTCCAACTTGTGTTTTCGTCTGCCAGGTGAGAGACTCACAATTCCACTTGAAATCAAATGGAAAAATAATAGGCAAGTGTCTCATATTAACTCCGAGAAATGAGTAGTCGCAAGAACACAGAAAAATGTGGGTGCAAAAGTTTGAGGGGAAAAAAGGAAGGTAATTATGAGTTTTGAGCGTTCCTTCGTGTCACGTTTCCTCTTTTGTCCCTTCTCTTCTTATTTTCACGACTCTCTCATGCCTCACTCCGCCGTTTCCTAGTTCACTGATATCCTTTCAACTCTTACCAAACACTACATGCGGTATGATATTCCGTTAACACACTATAAATTACCTCATTCAAATGATTCGGTGGCAGCGTACAGAAGTCGACTGTTCTGGATTTACAATCATTAGTGTTCTATACTTAAATAATCATTTGTACAATATCCCTCGTCTAATGTGAATTCCCGCCAAGGTCTCATAATCATTGCTCATTTAAATAGCACCAAATGTCACATTTTGACCATTTCAAGCACGGTTTCCTTTCTTTTCAAAGGAGTTTGCTTTGATTAAACCGGTTGTCCCTCTTCAAGTACGTATTAGGTCCTATCTCTTCAGGAAATACTACATCAAGGCTGCCCTGGGAATGGAATGCCAATTTCTTTCAGGGCGAGAGCGCATGGTGACTGCAACACTAAATCATTACTCATTAATTGAATTGGAGTTGTATAGTATTTTCCCCGGTTATTTGCTGGAGCAACAGAATCACCTCTCATCAACTCAACACGAGAGAGTTAGGGAGACAGAAAGGATGAGTAAGTAAGGTAATGAAATTCCTGCATGGCTTGTCTATCTTCGAGCTCCACACATTAACGGATGTGCCGAATTCGCCTGTCACTAGGGAATTGGAGTGCGCACACAACAATAGCCTTTTTCCCTGATGAGGAGCACAGTGCAAGAGGGCTTCAATTTGCTTGGCCGTTCCCACAGAGCCTGGTATTCAGCACAGCGTTCTTTATTCAGAGAAAGCATCCGGGGTAAAACTGTGCTGCGGCCTCTTCTTGTGGCCAAAAAACAAATAGCAGAGGTGGGACACTCCAGTCACATGACTTGACTGAGTCCGACTTGAGTCACCAGTTTTAGAACTTGGGAACAGGGTTATAATAGTTTGGGATTTTTTTTTTTTAATTCAGTTAGTTTTAATTAATTTTTAAAACAGGTTTGAAAAGTTTTTTGGGGGGTCTAAAAATATTTTGGTTTTTTTTTTATATGTGGTGTATTTGTTGAGTCCAAGATCCCCCCACACAAAATGGGGAAATGGTAATTATTGTATCGTGAGGTTCATATCGTGATATTATTGTGTCATGCCATTTGGATATTGTGACTAGCTAAGCTAGTTTGTTACTTTTGTAAATGCAAGATGCAGTTTCAGTTAATTTTCCTTTTTTGGTGAAAATCATTTTTATTTATATTTTGTTTCACGAACGAAAATGTTTCAATTTCAGTTACTAGTAACTGCAATAACTTTGCTTGGCTAAAACTTGTGAAAGACTTTGGACCCTATTTTGGTAGACTGGCGTCCGTGCGCTCAGCGTAAAAACGGGCGCAACGTAATTTTCGTGATGGCGCAAGACTAGTCTACCGTTTTTGTGGCCTCTTTGGGTGTTCCAGTTGCCTCGTCAACCAACTCATCCGACGATCTGGTAACAGAAAGTAGTTTGCGCTCGTTGTAAAAACGGGCGCATCGTCAAATTTGTGTCGGTGCAATGGTCCCAAACATGGTATACTAAGCTTGGGCCGGCACGAAAATGTTACGCTACTGTTTCAACAGCAACTGCAACGTAACTTTCTATAACATAGTTTATTACTCATTCCGTTTTTTTTTTTTGCAATGTAATATTACACGCAATTGGAAATCCGATAACTGAACGAACTGAAATCTTTTTGGTGCACCTAAAGCAACAGGAATATCTTGCTGTTCTGGCATTTAATGCCTGCTTCCCCACCACATCAGCTGAACTATTCTACCTTTATCTTGAGCACCTTTACTTTGTTGTCGAAAATCTATCAACCGTTGAGTCAGATCAAGCAATTAAATGCCAAGAAAGTAATCCTGTTGCTGCGATTGCAGTGAGCTTATTAAAAAAAAAAAAAAATTAGAACAGTAACAGTGCAAATGCACAGCTCTTTTCACGGTTGAATGCCCTCAGGTTTCCCCTCACGCTCTGTCCTGTATTTTCACAGGCTGTCATGGCTGAAGCTTACCACAGATGGATATTTAAAAAGTCTTGTGCCTTCGCAACGCTCGCACAACGCTCGAGCAGATGCCACGGGGGCGTCGGTGATGGGGCACTTTGCCTCTGCTCCGAGGCCGTTGATTGCAAATTAAAGTAGTTAACCGGGGTGGTTTGTGCAACTTGCAGTATTCATCCATTTTCCCCAAAAAATGCAACTGTGTGCTTCAGAGACATTGTTAAAAGATATTATGAAATCATTTGGAACCAACAGGGAGCCGAACGCAACAGAAACGAATTTCAGTCCGACAAACTTTGTTCCTTTAATCAAAGTAAACATGTTCTTTTGATCGTATTTTGTTGGCCGCCATTAGTCCCTTTGTGTTGCTCCATTTTCCAGATCACAAAGAGTCTGGAATATTCTTTAGCGCGACAATCGAATGCAGCGTCTTCCACTGTGGCATTCAATAAGAAGGCTTCCTCTTTTATGTAGATTAGTGGCATTCTCCGTGCTTGTCACCCTTGCATGTTTTCAGATGTGTATGTCCTGCCTGTCATTGTACGTACAATGTCCACCCTATCACAAGATGGATTTTCAATAGAAAAAGCTCCCTTCTCCGCCCTAATCCGATTTGCAGCCTATTTGTATGGCTTATAAAAGCCTTTAGTCTGCCGCTTGGGTTTCTGGTGCACCCAGCCGCCCGCGCCCCCCCTCCTCTTAGTTTTTTTTTTCTCACATCATAGATCTTGGAGACACAGATGACACGAGGACTGAGAGAGAAAGTGGAGACGAAGGATTAGGACAAAACTGAAGCAGCCGCAACCGTCTAAGAGAGACAAAACAAAATGCAGATGGGAGAATACACAAGGACCGTTTTGTCTTTCGGCTTTCGGTGTGCGCTGCTTCAACGCACATTGGTCAAGCAGGAATTCATCAAACAAATCAAACCACATGCCAGCTGGCAAAGGACTGAGTGACGAATAAACAGATACCCAAAAGATCAAAAGACGAGGTGATTTTTGCTCTCGTTTCCGTTCCCGTAAGTCGCTCGCTCTTGCATGTGGGCTTCAAAAATGAGAACATCCAAAGAGAGGAAAGCGATGACGTAGGCATTCTATCAGCGATTAGAGCTGAAGTGAAGCAAGTTTTAAGAGCCCAAATCGAAGCAAATCACATGACACACCTGTTCAAACGCGGTGGGCGCATGTTAGCATTTGATCGTCCATCATTCATCAACCGTTCCCATTTAAAACCACTGCTGTGTTTGTAATTAGTAATTAGACTCTTGCACCGCATGCTTCCTCTGGCCACTTTGTACAAACTCACACTCGGCGGTAGGTGACATAAGAGCTTTGGGGACATCCTTTGTGCTGAATTAGCAACGTTTATTTGTGGACTCATTAAATCAAAGAAAAATTGGGATCAGAGCGAGAATAATATGAACATCAGGGCAAGTCCAAACTAATACATAGTAACTTTGTTGTGCAAAACACTGCGAGGAAAGTGAGGATAGAAGTGATCTTCTCAATTTTTTTTTTTTTTTTTTCCAAACACGCATGAAGTACAGCGCATCATACACACACGCTCGCATGTTTCATCGTTTGATGCCCTGATAACAGTTTGATAATCATCCGATCTTCAAAGAGCTTCGTGTATGTAATGGCCAGCGGTAAATCTGTTTGCACCTGCGTTGCATTTCGACAAACGCGTGCGATGGCATTTTTTTCCTCAAGGCCCCCCCTGATGGATAGTGACTCAGTAATTTGGCAGAATGGCCCGAAAAGAATGGAGAGGGGGGGAAAAAAAATAAAAGGACTGCCATGAAATCAGCAGGGATGGGTTGAGAGATAAGAGATAATGTTTCATTAGCTTGGGCATTCGTCACTTGGCCCAGCATTACTCTCGGCTGTAAGCCTTCTGTCCACTCCTGTCAGGTAGAGCGAGCTGCTGCAGTGCCAGAGACACCCAGGTTAGTGCGAAAGGTAGGCAGAGGAAATAAATGGAGATGGAACTGAATCAGCACTGCTTCACTCGTTCCAATATGTCTTATTAGGAGACGGTGCTTTTAGTTTTGCCTAGTTAGGGCAAACTGGACAGAATGAGAAGTGCAAGCTCCAAACACACATTCACTGCTGGCTCTACGCGCTCGGTCACTGAGCTTGATGTGTAAGGTCGTTCCCCCCGAAAGTAACTTATCAGAAGGACCCTTCGCATTCCGGAGATTTACGCATTGTTAACCCTTCGTTTTAAGATAGACGCCCCTCCCTTCAAAGGTTAGTGAAATAACTTGAGAAACAAACTAAAGTAATGATAATTTCAAACAACATGAACAAAAACGAATGAAAATTCGGCAAACCGACTAAGGAAATAACTGTAAAATTCAAGGCGAGACTCTTCTAAAACAAAAAATAAAAAGCAGCTGTGCAATAAAATAAAATGCATTGTGTAAATATTTGTTAATTCCATAATGACTGCACCAGGGCTATGATACGTTCTTCAAGCAGGCAACTAGGTATAACGGACAAAATACAATCTCTATTAAGTAGCAAGATGATGGTGCAGACTCTCGTCACACTCAGTTTAAGCTCGCAGCAGCCTTGTGGGGGTTGCTTGGGACGAGGACCATCAAGTTCATGCAGGGGATGAATGGAAGATTTGATAAAAGCAACAAGTGTGACCCCACTTTGAATGAGGCTACGCTTGTGTTTCAGACTTATGGGAGGAGGTGTGGCAAGATGCCCCAGAAGGTCAATAGAGAGAATTGGTGAGTAGGGAAGCTGTGGGGTGAGGCAAGCAACAAACAAAGCCTGGCATTTTGTCGCCCCCCCCCCTCTCCTTTGGGAGCCTTGGATGAATGTCGCTCGCCAGGAGCACAACTCAGTCAAAGCCACTGTGCTTCGCTATTCGTTTATCTGAATAACAAGTGGAATGAGGCAAAGAAAGAGGAACAGAAAGTGTACCCGGGGATGCCTTAACATTATCTACACTGTATTGTCTTTGGCGAACATGGGCCAGTTTTGCCGTTAAACCAAACGGGTTGATCTGACATAGGCCATCCATCCATCCTTCTATTCTTCTATCTATCTATCTGTCTAGCGTCACGCCAGCTAGCTAGCTAGCTAGCTAGCTAACTATCTATCTATCTATCTATCTATCTATCTATCTATCTATCCATCTATCCATCTATCCATCCATCCATCCATCCATCCGTGTGCGTTCAACACATTTTAACATCCAGTAAATCTTGTGGCAGCACGGGAGGATCTTTCTTTGGTCTGTGCCATCTGTAGACAAAAAATCTGGAACACACTGTTCTTCCATCATCTTGGCTTTGAAAAACACCTCGAATGCTTCCTACCTAAAGGAAAGAGTTTGGGGAATGCCCTTGTCAGCTCCTGCATGACTGTGCCCCAGCACACTTTAGCAATGTTCATGCTTGGATGAACTGGAACAAGTTCTTCCTATGCACAGAAACCCATCATAAAGCCCATCAATCAACTCTGGGATTTCTCTTGAACTTGTGTGTGCGCCAAGCCTCGCAGATGCTCTGCTGGATCCCTCCTTCCATTTTCTGTATTGCTTATACTGCTCAAAGTCACTGGGAACTGGAACTGGAACTGGAACTGGAACCGGCTTCGGTCGAAAGGCAGATACCAACCATGGACTGGTCAGAGCACACATGAAGAGATCACATGTACAAACTCAGTCCCAGCCTTTGCCATGAAATCTAAACACGAGCTCAGGTGCAGCCTATTTCGGCGGATCATTCTTGAGAAGTTTCGACATCTTAATTGGAGTCCACCTGTGGTCAATTCAGTTGATTTGGAATAATAAAAAGCGACCCCTGCTTTATACTGTTCACTATTCACTTCCACTGTACATATACCATACTCTAAATTGTGTGTGAGGAAAAAAAGTGTGTCAAAGAGATGTCACACGATAGTCGCCTACGTCTTGAGAGTGAGTGAGTGAGAGTGAGTGAGAGTGAGAGTGTACTTTAAAAAGTTGAAATGTTTTAGAGTGAAGTCAACCCGACAATTTTCTTTACAAGAATACTGTATGTTCTATGCATCCCCACTAGTCGAAACACAGCATTTGGATTCATATTGCATTTGTGGAATATGAGCAATTAAGTTTTTGAGCATTTCAGGGGGCGGCCATTTTTGTCACTTTCTGTCAACTGAAAATGACACAATTGCTCAGGGCTCTGCTAACGATCAATCAGGGCTCAGCTTCGAAAACAGGTGAGCTTCGATTGGTCGTTACCTTAGCTCTGAGCAACCGTGATGTCATTTTCAGTCCACAGCAAGTGACAAAATGGCCGCTCCCCGAGATGGCTAAAAACTGGTGGACTTTGCCGCTTAATTCATATTCGTAATTCGACTGTGAAAAGACAAATAAATACATCAACGGCAGTGAACGAGTTTAAACAAAAAAGTTCACTATCACGAGTATTTTTTTAAAATATTGCTTTCATACAGTGTATATTACTTTATAAATCATGCATTTGGAGATCTGATTTTCCCTTACAGTCAAGTCTAATATCTATAATCAAATATTCATAATCCATCCATTTTGGTTAGCACGCGTCCTCCTTAGGGTCACGGGTGAGCTGGCGCCTATCGCAGCTGCCAGTCGGTTGATTGCCAGTCAATCAGACTGTACAGACAAATAACCATAGACGCTCGCATTCACTATTAAAGGCAACTAAATGACAATTCCGCTGACCCTACCATGCAACTTTGGGGGATGTGGGAGGAAGCCATACTGCTTGGAGAAAAGAGACAAAATAGAGCATGCGAAGTCCAAACAGGACCGCAACTGCGAGGCAGACGTGCTGGGATGTTGTGACTGCTGGTAGGACGTTGCGTTGTCTGCGTTTCTCAGTCATGCCGCACACCTATGCACAGCTTCCCAGCACCCCACTGCAGCCTCCCCTCACCTGCTTCCTTGGCCCATGCAGACGCCTGTTAGCGCTAGCGGTGAACAAGCACTTTAGCCCGCCTAAGAACAGGTGATCCTTCACAGATGGAAGATGCTGTACCCGAGAGAGTTCACGCTCCATCGTTTGCATCCTTGGCTCATAAATCTTTTATAAAGGATGTCAGTTTTGCTTACACAGAGCGGATGAAAATGCCCCACAGGACCAGGATGGAGTACAGGTACAAAAGGCTTTATTGGGTTGCGTGTCTGCATTCTGGTGGGGGTAGAGAGCAACTTTTCCCGGTGTTTTAATTTGGAGCAGTGTTGTTGGTTCACCTGGAATGTCCCCTATTGCCGATAACTTATTGTCGTAGAACCATTCGAGTGCAAATGAGTGAGGGGTGTTGAAAATGTCCTCAGAAAGATGTTGCAGTTCATTAAATCTCATTGGCATGTTTACGCACACATTTGCGTCTAAAAGTGATGTACTCCAAGTCTATGGATTGAGTGTGTCCCTTTTGACTTCAATTCTGTGCTTGTCTTATTTAAAGTGGTAGTCAACGCAAACATTTTTTTTTTTTCAAGAATATGTTCTATGCAAGCCCACTAGTTGAAACAGGGCATTCTGATAAATATTGCGTTTGTGGAATAAGTGGTAAGCCACTCATTTTTAGAGTCCATGGGGGCGGCCATTTTGTCTTCTGTTGACTGAAAATGACATCACAACTGCTCACAACGAGCAATCACGGCTCAGATTCAGAAAACAGGTCAGCTGTGATTGGTCGTATTGAGCAGTTGTGACGTCATTTTCAGTCGACAGAAGACAAAATGGCTGCCCCCAGAGATGGCTAAAAATGCGTTCATTTTGCTGCTTAATTTATATTCCACAAACGCAAAATTAATCAGATTGCGCTGTTTCAACTAGTGAGCCTGCTGGGAACATATTCTTGGAAAAAAAAAAAAAAATGTTTGGGTTGACTTCCGCTTTAAAGGCGTGATGGTCACAGACAGTCAAATGTTTTAATAGCTGTAACTGCTTTGGACATCAACGCTGCTCACTTTAATCTGTTCTTTTTTTTTGTCTAGAGTACAACAACACATTTAAAATAGAAACGGTACTGTCAGAAAGTCACCCATACACAGAAATGCCTTGAACCGAGTTAGCTTATCACGACATGACAACGTAAGACGTCCTCTCTGAACCTGGTTTTATGTTGTTTTGCACAAGTTGAATATTACCCAGTGGAGAATAATCCAGCTCGTTGTGAACATGTGTAGATTTGCCTTTTGGCTTTGGTTTCACTGAAG
Organism: Filicampus tigris; assembly: GCF_054856515.1. Lineage (NCBI taxonomy): Eukaryota > Metazoa > Chordata > Actinopteri > Syngnathiformes > Syngnathidae > Filicampus > Filicampus tigris. The sequence goes on along the minus strand of NC_141225.1, from coordinate 22,672,442 downwards.
TCCCGCAAAACGGTGAATAAAAAAAAAAAAACGGTTAAAAAGTTCCCCTCTGAGCTCCTTTCCGTAAATGTCAATGTGCATTTGTGCTTGAAGAAAGCCATCGGGTACCGCTGATAAGTTCCGCCACCCTGAAGTCATTGTTGCCACGTAATTGTATTTGCACAGCTTACCTGTTTTGCTGGGGGAGTGATTCTGGCTCTGTAAATCAAATTATGTGTTTTATTCCACCTCTAATGAGCGATTTAACGATATAAGTGCGCTGGGCTAATGCCAACCGACGGCCATAAGGAAACAACGTCCCACTCAGGCTCCCTCGCCAGCCAAATGGATGCCATTATTGCTCGTGTTCTGCATGAGTGGAGATGATGAACAGGAAAATAGTCACAGTGTCTTCTGTTTGTTTCTTCACTTTTCAGCTCACTGACTCCTTCAGCCTCACGCTCTTTCCCATCTTGAGCTATTTACTTACCATGACGTATCATTTCAGCAGGGTTTCTTCGGTGAAATGATCAATTAATGTTGGAGTTGCTCCTAGCTGTCCTTTTTTTTTTTTTCATTTGTATTGAATATTTAACAATAAGTGATCAATTTAACTGTTTTAAAAGCCGACTTAAAAATATCTTAAAAGAAACTAAAAATACCCTGAATGGACAGGTATCATCCACACGGGTTGATTTTGATCAAATATTGCTTTTTGTCTGGTGCGACTGGAAAATGGAATCAAATATGTATCTTTTTTTTATTTTGTGTCCTCTTTTTAATATACATACTAACATGACAGGAGCTTGACAGGAGCACCGTACATGAATTCTGCTAGTTTGCACTGCATACTGAATGAGGGGAAAATGCTTGATAGTAGTTAGGAAACGTTATCTGGCGGCGCATTTCTCCCTCATTTCTGTCTTAAGGCAACAGGAAGTGGCCTCACTACATCTTTTTTCCCCTGTTGATTTGAAAGGCGAGTAAATGACAATCGATTGGCCCGCCGCAGAGTTCCGTGGCCCGCTAACTGCTAGTCTGGCAGAGAGGCTATTATTAGTATTGCTCAGCATGTCGTGCACGGATCAGGTAAGTGGCTGTCTCTGACAAATGCTGTTTGCCAGCTCACTCCATTATCTATGGGGAGCAGTACGACCGCCGAGTCTCTGTGCTAATATGCAAGGAAATGCTTATCAGATCATATTAAGAGGAGGCCCTTCCAGGGACCAAGGGATGTAATTGTTTTTGACAAGCCACAGCCCCAGAGCCGTGAACCCTCCAGAGAGGAAATGGAGGCTCCTCTGCACATAAAGTGAAAGCAGGGGATAAAGGCTGAGTGGGGCACACGCATTCTATTGGGTTGGCATCAATTTGGAGCATGTGATTAGCTGTCTTAAATATACAGTATGTGGCCCGCCACGTCTGCCGATGGAGGGTTTAGCTGCTTTAAGAGCCAAACTTATGGCGCCAATAAAATTTACAGCTCCGCGTTCTCACAACAGTGTCAAATACCGCACCTGAAGCCTGCTTTCGTGCAGATGACTGCTCTGTTAGATTATTGTTATGTTTATAGTTTGCGAAATGGCAGAGCATGTACATGGACGGGCTGATGTACCTGGCATTCATTTTTTTTCCCCCCATTGAAGAACATGAATTACACATGTTGAATAAATGAGCTGCATGACTTTACCAACCTTATTTAATGAGTTGCTCTAGATTTAGCTGGAGTTTTGCTAAATCCCTGTTTATTCCTGTTACCACTGTATGTTTATTTATACATATTAATTCTCATTGGAATTTTCTCACTTTTGAAATGAGTAATAGTTAACAGGCATTCTTTCCCTGGAATTGAGAGTTTAATGGGACGTTAGAACGTTACAATGTCAATTATGCTCAGTTATGCTGTGGCTGCTTACATTTCTTATAAAATGTGACTATTAACAAACCGTCATATGACAAGTTCAGGTCCTGACTCGACTCGCGAGGGCAAACAATGTCAACAATGATGTCACACCTGCCATGTGATCAAGGAAGCCAAATGTATGCCTAGGAATGACTGGTTTTTAATCACAATTTATAGCAGCTCAGAACGTTGGAAGCCGGCAAATGAAGAGGCGGAGGAGGAGGCAAGATAGTGCAAACAATTTTATTTTGGCATTACGTTGTGACTGCTGCAACTTTGTGACAACAGTACGATTGCATGATTTCTGATAGTTTACAATTGCAATACGCTCACATTAATCAAGCTTGAACAGATTGGACACAATGTCTCAGTTTGGGCTGTTCAGTGTTGAGTAAACATCAGATGTTCATCATGAATTGGCTGGTAAAATCTAAAACCAGGACAAATTTGTTTTAACACCATGTTCCCTTTAAGTGTGCGCATTTAATACACATTTATTTTCCCAACTGTTTTATTATGACCGAGTTGCTTTTTTACAACATTGCTGCAACCTGAATTTATAAGCCAGAACGCATGTTTTCTCTATCACCGACCTATGCTAACACAGTTGTAAAGCCATTTGCAGGAAATATTTGGATGAAATACAATTCATCCGAATTAAATCAGTTTCCTCCTGTGGCCGACTTGTACACTGGAAATGGTGCAAACTAGTAAATTCCTCGGTGTTCATAACCATGAGACACAAAACAGTGGAACAACCGCGCCCCCCCCTAAAGGGTGAGATTAGTTGGGCTGTCACAAAACTGTCTTTTTTCCACATTTCTATAGACTTCTTTGTTTGTGAAAACCAGACAAAAAAAAAGCAATCTGGTCGATGGGACTGAATAGACATGAAAGGCCTTGCCTCGGGGGGAGATGGGTTTGCTAATTGCTACTGTTTTACTGGCTATTGTACACTTAAATTGATAGTATTTGTGTCCCCACCCCCACCCTCCCGACACACGCACACACAAAATAAGGGACCAAAAGCAATTGTTGGCATTGACAGAAATGGCAGAATGGGTACATGTTTTGGAAGATTGCACATAAATGCTGTTCCAGGTGTGGTTGTCGCTTTTGCCCATTGACACTAGAATGGAAACAGCGGGGGCTCACACTGCAAGAGAGGGAAAAAAAAAAAAAAACATGAGCACTAGACAGAACAGGAGATGCAGTGGTTGAACATGACATCTCCAAAATGATGCAGACAGCCGAAGAAAGTCAAGTGGCCCAGTGCCCGAAAATATTTGGGCTGCCGACACTTCACCGCGCTGCAATAAATGTACTAATGAGTAAGCGTAGCGTTAGCTACTCTAGCTATGCCAAACAAGTTTTATTCTTCACACATCTTTACACCTTATCTTATCCTGCGAGTTAAGAATTTGACTCCAGCAAGTATTGCCTTTGTAAAGAAAATACATACCTATCTGATTGGTGGTGTGGGGATATTCACCGACTTCACATATAGAAGGCCATCGAGTTCATTGAAACACGCTAGCTTACTGTTACAAAACCTGGCGGGAAACATGAATTTATCGTTTGTTGCTTTAATCTACTAATTATCTTATCTATTTCTTACGCTGTGCTCCACAAATGTTATGGATTAGGGATTCACAGTGAAAATGGAAGCGACGTGAAGTCGACTACCACCACCAATCACAAGGAAGCAGCTGGTGTCATCGTTTTGACTGTAAATGCCAATTAATACAGTGTATTTTCCGTTCTTAGCGTCTTCAGGGAACACAAATTCCAGTGGTTAACAAGCGATATAAAGAAATTCAACCTATAGTAGATTCTAGGAGAATATGTAGCTGGCGTCGGGCCAAAACCTTGTACCTCCGAAATATTAACTTTTCAGGCGACCTCCAAAATGGCAAGTTTGTTCAACGAATAGCATTGCGTCGTGAAAGAGAGCAAGACATTTTCAACCCTTTGGATTGGTCAATAATGTTTAAAAGTAACACCCATGTGTGCGGACTGACCAACGGTATAGATTTGTGGAAAAAATATGAAATTCACCAAAAATGTGACTTATGAGGTTTTGACCCGACTCCAGCGCGATGTTTTGTCTAATTAAATGTATTATGTCTAATCGGTGCCCAGTGTTGAGTGTGGATTTTCAAAGTCATCTTTTTTGGAAAAATTGTCCAAAATTTCACTTGATGTCTTGATTCATCACAGTTGACAGGAGACAAAGACACGCGGCCCGATCGCAGGGATGTGAAACCAATGTAATAGCTGTCATGTCCCCACTAAAATCAGAGCCTTAATTACACCTTATAAAAAGCCTGTCATGTTTCATAATCCCACAAGCGGCAACAATTCAAACTCAATCAGCCACTTAGATCCGGCATCGAATTAGCACACCGTCGATCTGTAATTGAATGTTTGGGAGGGCCAGGCGCAAGGTTGCCAATTTAAACATGTTTATTATTCCCATCTAGATCTCATATCTGACCTTGAAGCTTGTGAGGCTCATTCTTCCTCCTTTCAGCTTGTTGTGAAGCAGGTAGCGATCTGCCAGAGGACGAGCGCCTTTGAGATGCAGATCACGTCTGCCCGCCGTTGGCTGGCGGGCAGCTCAGAAGCCGACTAGTGCTCACACATCTGACCTGTTTGGTTTTGTTTGTTCTGTTTCATTCTCCCCACCGACACGGCGCCATTCATTACCCGTGTGCCTCTTTGTCATAAACGGACACATTGAGCCTTTCAACAGGGCAAGAAAGAAAACATATTCTCTCAATAGACCGATGCTTTTGCTTTTTCCCACTTGCTCCACTTATATTTGAAAAAAATAAGACTTTTCAACACCAAATTTATACCAAGCATAGTCTGTGTTTAAACAAAATTATGCACATAGGAATAGAAAGACTATAGGTGCTATGACATTTAAAATGTGTCAAAGTGTAGGGGGAATTGATTAAATTGGAGAGGCTACCTACCTCTGACAACATTTAAAAAAAAAAAAAAAAAAAACACTTTTCAACACAGAATTTAAACAAGGCAATGTGTCTGTTAAAAACAAAACGTGTACATAAGAATAAAAAGAATGTATAGCTATGATATTTAAAATGTGGAGAAGTGTAAGGGGGAATTAATCTAATAGGAACGAGATTATACGTTACAGCATTTACCAATTTGAGACGGAGATAGTGGTTTCCATTCCGCTGCAAGAAGGGAAGGGAAGGTCAGTAAATGTGAAGTGCACACAGGCAGGAAAATGAAAAGAGAATCAGATGGAGCACTAAGACGCATCACCTGGTATAACCTGCTTGTAGCCTCCCTGGTGGTGGCAAGTGTGGATTATCAAAATGCCATGTTGATGCCTGCAATGGGAGCTTCTACTAATCTAATCAAGCCTGACATTGATATAATAATTCCAATATGGATCCTTTGTAATGTGACTTGTAATATACAAACAAGCAACTCCCCTAAACACTGACGTTGCATTTGAGAGCTTTTAGAAGACCCAAAGCGGTGAGCCAAAAGATTTCAACAAGCCAAACGGGAGTAAGAATAAGACAGAAGAGTTTACAATCTTGCTCCGCTGCCTCAGATGTCAATGTGCATCCATCAATGATAAACTGAACGCGCAATGGAAATGACATTTACGCAGTAAGAAATGCCAATGCCAAAGAACAAATTTGGCCCAAAAGTTTCTTCCCAAAGCGCAACGTCACAATGCTAATTTGTTCTGCAGTCATCCATCATATTGTCATCAATCTTATTTTTTTTTCCGCTTCCATCAAGTCCAACAACAGCCCTACATGAACCGCAATCGCGATGTGAGTTTAGTCTGTTTTGCTCCTTTCTATCGGGGTCGTACAAGAGGACTTTTGAGCTAAACACTTGTATCCTTTGAGAAGCAAAGCGGTGCTGAATGTGATCCAACAACGCAGTGGCGCTAAGTGTTCAAGCAACTGCACTACAATAGGGCTTACCAAGACGACATTTTTATTTTGGATTAGTGCTGCCAAAGACCTTGTGCTAAGCCTAACGAGAAATGATGTCATGGCTGGATTGGTTTAGCAAAATAGCATAACAAGAAATAGAAGGAAGCAAACACGACTGAAGTGAAAGGCATTCTCTTGCCTCTGACCTCGTCTCACAATATGTTTTTTCGGTCGTATTTTGGTCGCATAATTATACAACATTTCCTGACTTGGGAGTGCCTTTGAAAATGCTGATATTTCTTACTGTCTCAAGTGCATACAGGTATTTCTTTCTATGCACGCAAAAGGAAAGACAAATCTTCTGGTACAAAATTGCCACACAGTTCATGCGTCTGAAAGGCAGATACAAACGGCCACGACCGTGTGTGACGATGACTTCGGTTATTGGTGCGACGCGGGGACGTAAGGGAAATGAGAGGCAACTGGGAGAATAGCTGTTTTCCATTCGGGTAAATTTTGAAATGCCAGAAACAAAAAAATAATCTTCTATTTCATAGTTTATACAGCAATGCAATTTTCTCTTATTTGCTTGCATCTGGGTCATTTGCGTTAAAATTGGTGTTGGCCTCTCCCAGATCAGTTTTTAGGGTCTGCTGCCAAAACGTTTTTTTAGCAAAGTGCTATGCAGTAGCGATGTGTGGATCCAGTGTAAAATATCGATATCTCCGATACCAGGCTGTTGTGCTGTGACATCAAAATTCTCAAATGAAAATTTAAACCAAGCATTAACTAGAATCCAAGCCTACAGGCAATAAGAGAAATTGTGGCTGAGCGTGTGCACAAAAGAGGGTCATGCCCTAAAGTTTTGGCAGTTCGATGCATTGCTCAAGGGTAGACCGGCAGTGCTCAAGATGCAACCTGTTGTCTCAAGCCACATGTCGCAATTCGTGTCCTTTTTGGTTTGTGGCAGATCTCCCCCCCCCCCCCCCCCCCCCGCTCCCCTTTTAGTCCTCAGTGAGTCTGTCTGTGGCTTCTCTTGAATGAAGCTCATTGTTTTCATATGATGTACGGAGAATACTAAATGTCTTCATGTCCCACGTTTCCTGTTGTGTAACCGCAATTAATTAAAAAGCTGTTATAAATTCCAAGCTTGAAAAGTCATAGATCGGATACCACAGTGCGGTTCTGAATGTCATATACACTATGTCATTGTGATTTCAGATGTCTAACTAGGTTCCATTTACGCCACAAATTCTTTTGTGGTGATTTGATTCCTCTAAAAAGCGTATCACCGCCGTTTGAGTTACGTTCTGTAAAGTTGGTGGGACCCCTGCGTCCTTATGACTGTGACCTTTTTTAAAGTAGCCCTTACTATTTGGGTTCGAGTTCGAGGTCCGTTCCCCTCCACTCTGAGCCCAAGCCCATACCCTGCCATGTAAAGCGTTTTTTTTTTTTCTGCAGTTGGCCATTCCCTCATGGATGAAATGAATATCCTGTGCTTCATGGGTGGACACCTGCCCACATTCGACTCAGGCTGACAGCTTCTAATGACCTGGTCACTGCACTAAATGAAATATTGGGATAAGGCGAAAGCGTCGCTCTCCTTAAGCCCTCAAGAATCATGGATCTGGATCTTATTTTCAGTTTGGGGACAAGAGCAATGTAAAATCTGTCTAAATATGTGTTTATTTCATACTGTCAACACGTTGTTGATGTGGACTCTGCACACGCTAGTCCTGGGTGTCATTTTTACAGTAGGCTGGCTTTAATGCTCCAAACAACATATTGACTGCGGTTTGAAGTCAGAGGCGAGCGATATGTGACTTGATTGCTCATGATGGATTACCTGAGGGCTGGTTTGTGGAAATGTAAGTGTTCAGTGGGGAACGGCAAACACAGGCAACGGAGCAGATCATTGGAGCCATCGGCCAAAACCTCTGCGGTCAATGTAAATGCGAGAACCTTAATGTGGAGTCGAAAGGTTTTCTGTGTTATTCACCCCTGTTTCCGGGTCTCACTCTCTGCCCTTCTCTCCTTTACACCTTTCAATGAGCGCTCTGGAGGGCCACGTTTAGCTCTGCTGACATGAACAATGGTACCATTGCCTCAGTCTCGCTAGAAGGAGCCGCCCGACAATTCACACTGATTGTTCCCAAATTGCCCGGCTGGGAGAATCACCTCTTCTGTTTGAAGCTTTAAAGTGCCTCGGTTTCCACTGGGGCAAGCTTCTCCAATTCGCACAGATTTTTCATTTTTCAATCCACCACCCCTCCCTTTTGTTTTTAAGAGTGAGAGATTGGAAATGTGCTGATGGAATATTGCTTGCGCTTCTCAAGAAAAATATAACAGCAGAGAGGAGCAGTGCACAGTCTTTATTCCGAGGCGGAATTCATCACACTCCGCTGCAATCTGCTGGGAGAAAATACATTTTGTTATCTTGATGTGTTTACGTTCCTACCAAAATATTGTTTGGACTGCCCCCAACACCTCCACCAGCAGCCTTCCATCACACCATATGTTCGTCACATTTGCGCCATTCACAACTTACAACCGGGACTGTTGTATTATGGTTATAGTAATAGTATAGTGAAAGATGCATTTTTTTTTTTTTCTGCACTCATTGCGTCAATGACCCAATCAAAGCTATAACCGCTCAACTGAGGCTAGTTTCAGCTCCAGAACAATATTGTGAAATTTACACACGCCCACTCACGTGAGGTTATAGTAGTCGTATTTTTATCGACTGTCCCTCAACCTCAGTGTCTGTTACCTACCTGTTATACATTTTCATTTCACAATGTTACCTTAACATACAGTACCACCAGCTTCACACCCTAAGATCTTTGATGGCATTCTGCTTTACAGTTATGGCCATAGCATCGCCGGTATGAGAGGCCCATCACCGTGGCAACCCCCGATTGGCAACCAAACATTACAATACATTGTAGTCAGCATGTAAGTTAATTGGCTTGACTTATGGTTGCCAACAAATAGCAATAACTCAGGAGCAAAAAATATTACTGACTCTACTTTGAAAGGGGAAAACAGACACGCATTTATGGGGTCATTGTCCTGCATGTGTGTTCTGCGGCGCATTGTCGTGTGACGGGGATTAGCACAACAACCGTGCACACGTCTGTATCTTGTTTGATCTTTGCCCTGCCTTTGAACCCATTATCTCTGACAAGAAAGAGTCATGGGCGACCTCGGCTGGGCTTATCACCTGCTGCACCATAGCTGTCACCTTGCCTCAAACTTTGTCCATCCCTGCTACTCACATTGACCTCTGCCCTGTGAACGAAACCAAGACCTATTTGAAGCGCGCAGCGGCGCTAATCCCAGCTCCTCGCTCCGCATCGATGGGCTGCATCTTTCGGCTTGTGCAGCAACAACTGAAAGAGATGCGGCATGAGTGAGGGTGAAAAACGTTGGAAAAGTCTATATGAGCTGCTTTAAAGAGAAGTCACGCTACAAACAGTGTTCGTCGTGGTTTTTTCGCTCTATAACGACAAGGGGTCAATGTTGGTAGAGCAAATCCAAATGGCAGTTGTTGTTGTTCCCATTTTTCAAGGAGCGATGAAATCTCCTGCATCATACATGTCCTCTGTGGGGAGAGGGAGACACATTTATACATACATACATACATATTTATATAGTAGCCATGGAGCCTAACGGATCTTGTAAATTAAAATCTGTTAGACACTGAAATGATAATATTGTCTCATCATAACAAAACCACTGAAGGCCTAAAGCACCCTACAAAATAATAACACTTGGGAATAACATTTATGTTGAGTTAGGTCCGACAGCTGTTTTTAACTCATTTTGGGGTGCGGAATGCAAAACTCATCTCAGCTTTTCCAGAATCAGAAAGGCAATTTTAGTTTTAATCAGCATAAATGTAGAACTCAACCATTGTTATTTTATTTATTCATTTATCTTTAATTGTTCCAAGAGGTCACACGATTCAACAAACTCAAGATAATGTTAACATAACCTCCTTGGCCGAGGACTACATAAGTCGTCAGTGCAATTGGGCATGCGTTAGGAAATTACTAACCAGTCATATTACTTATACTTTCATTCTGTCAGTATTTTCTACCTACTTGAAGTGTGGGCGTAACTTAGCCTTAGTCTTTGGCACGCAAACTAGCCAATGTCAGTGATGAAAAGCTGCTTGTTGGGGCTGTGTGCTAATGTGGCTATTGGATTTCCTGTCTGTATTGATCAGCAAAGAAAAGCTGCAGATGTGGTTGTTTTGCTTCCCTTATTACTCCCCGCATGTATGTGCCGGTGCTGTTTTGCAATAATTGCTTTCTAACGCTTTTCTTAGCGTCTGTTTTCCGTTTCGCTACACATGATTGGTGCCCAATTTTCTTGTTTGCGTAGGCAACTTTATATATTTCTTCTGTTCTGTCAAAACATGACTTATAATTAGGAAAAGCAGAACAATGAGAAGCTAAAATTAAACTTGTTTATCCACATACATGCACACACGCACGTCGCACACACATACGCACGTGCAAGATAACACTTGCGCCTGAGAGTTTTGATTAAATGGTTCGAATGCGTCCCCCATAGCAATACACTAGTGATTTTCCATTTCAAAGCTAGTATTCAATAAGGTTCTCACAAAAGTGGCTACTTAAATAGATCATCTAAATCAGTTTGGTGCCACTTGTGGTATGTGGGTTGCTTCATTTGGTAAGTGATAAAAATTGCGGCGCACGTTACAGAAGCTTAAACTTTTATTTTTTATAAAATCCAGTATAGTGTATACATTCATTGCAGTTCAGTTTAAAATCCAGTAGTGTATACATTCAGTACAGTTCAGTTGTATTTAACTTTTAAGCACTAACTATGTGCAATAGAGGTTGAGTGCAGCATTATTTAAGTAGAGCTCTTTTTTTTATGTTCCTATATTTAAGCACATTGTTGATGTTCAAACTGCACCGTGGCTTACAATAATAAGGTAACCTTCTTAAAAATAATAGCCAAAGTCATATTCCGACCCAAAAAAAGGCCTTTAACATCTAATGATGCTCGCCACCTCTGCTAAATTCCACTACCGACGACCTCCCCCAAAATACCGTGATAAATATCGTATCGCGAGGTTCATATCGTGATATTATCGTATCGTGACATTTGGCTATTGTGACGTCCCTATGGACAAGTGATCGAGGGTTGAGAATACTAAGAATGTCCATACAATCAAAACTTGCACGCAAGGAGACACTTGAAATACATTTGAGAAGCACTGCTAAATGAATTTATCTGTGCTGCTGTTCTGTTTGAAGGTGTTTTCTGATGAATACTGAACTCGGTTATTTTTCCTTCTTGAGGCCCTAATAAGCCCAGGGACCTTGTCAATGCTCAAAAGAGTAGCCGGATTTAAACCACTCTAACGGAGCATGATTTACGACGTAGGACTTGCTGCAGTGCCGGTCCTTTCTTGCAGACCAAACTCCATAGCTAATCGCCGCCCAAATACTTCCTGACTGTGGACCAAATCTGCTTGATTAATCATGAGCCCAATGCTCCTTTCATTCGATCTTTTTCCGTACTTTTGTTGCAAGAACTTTCCTTAGTCTCACAGGCCACAACATACAGAGTATACTGAAATGCAATTAAAGTACGGTATCAAAATCTACCTTTTCAACAATAATAATAGTGTTGATTGACGCTGTCAGGGAGTTAGTAAAATGACTTATTGTGTTTATAGTTTGGTGCATAACTGCACCACATCTTAGGTATTTTGAGAATCTGGAGAAATCTCTGCACGTAAGCGGCAAGGCTGAAAAGCACCGTTGAATGCGTAACCGTCACGTCACGCGCAGGCGCCGCAGGAGCAGACACGCCGCCAAAAAAAGAAAAAAAATATCAAAACAAAAACAACCGACACACGCGCACTGCATGGTGATCAGTGGATAAAAACAATATGGGGCACATGTCATTGGGTCTGTGGGACCACTGTTTTATTTTTCCTTACTCGGCCGCGTGTCGGGAGTGCGGCGCCTGCGTGTGACGTGGTACAGGTCAAGTCCGACTGGAACCACGTGGCTCGATGAAATATGCAGACGGGAACTCGGTGGCGGTTAGGCCATGCCCAGCACTGCAATTGAACATAGCTTGAAAAGGATATTTATTTATGTCCCTGACATTGTCAACAGAAACTGAGTTCTTTGCGGAGGGTTGAGGCACGGGCCAAGGAGGAAACCATAAACGCGTCTTCTTTTCCTTGATTTATTTCGCTTTTAACTACAGTCCTAGAGCAATGAAGTGGAACAGACGCAAATGTACAACTTTTCCCCAGGCTTAAAGTAGCGGCAGATTAGTACCTATTTTTGTTCCTGTTGAATATATTTGCTGTTCAGTAACTATAAAGCTGCAGCTTTACACCCATGACTCTTTAACAGTTATTTGGGTGTTTGTGGCTCCACACTATGTAGCTAATACCGATTGAAGATTATGAAGCTGTCTCTAAAAAAAATGTTTGCTGGTGCTTGTAAATAAACTACTAGACCTTGGAGACACCAACCATTGGCTAAATACATGTTATGCAGGATTCCGTGCTCCACTTGAACTGAGGGTAAGGTTCCACTCTGACTCTAAAAGCTCTTGAGGGGATATCAGCGTAAGTATATTCGTGTAAGTCCCTTGTAGAGAAATGGCGCAGAAAAGAAAAGTCACGACCTTTGACCATGGAGTGTGGGGAGTGGATTAATTTTGTCACTCCAGAGTTGAATTGCTGCTTGTATTTTGGCAGACGGATCGAGAGTGTTTTACCAAACCAGCGTGGACTGGTAAAAAAAATAAGTTTAGACGGTTGCTGATGATGTTTAAGTGATGGATTTGTTGTTATGTGGGGGTTTTTTTGTGTGAATTTAAGAACATAGTGAAATACTGGTTAGGTCCCTGGTTTGATTCCAACATGGGCTGTGCTTGATGTCTATCTGTCTTCTGTGCCTTTCTGTGTGGGCTTTGTATGTTCTCCCCATACCTGTGGGGATATTTGTGCACCTTTCTATTATCGTTACATCCACAGGCGGGGAATTTTAATCAATTTTGCTGGTCCGTCATTCGTCATCAGTCAGTGGCCTGGGTAGCGCATCCGTGTTTCGTCAATCCGTCATTTTTCAAGCTGAACCGAATTGTAATCGTGAGTCAGTCAGTCCGTCAAATAAGTCCGTCAGTACGACCTCCCGCCACCAAAAAACACGTCGTCAAAAGGCGTGTCCATCAATGACATACTGAAATGTCCGTCACTGATGGACGTGGTTGGTGACGATTACTCTGACGGACGAAAATCCACTTCCGTGAATTCATAGTCCGTCATTTTGAAAAAAATGTCCCGTCATTCCTCAATCGTCAGCAAAATGGCCGTCAGTCAGTCTGACGCAGTGCCCACCTCTGGTTAAATCCAATTAGTCTTATTTGGAGAACAGGAACCCTAAGGATATTTTCCAAGGCGTTCCCGCCACGTACCGTGGCTGATGACTGAACAAGGATGTGATTGTCAGGTCCATTTTCTTGACTTTGAGCACTGCACATGTGAACTCATACCTGAATTTAGTATTTGTCAATTACTCACAGGCAACATTAATACCTAATGCTTCATCGCTCATTTTACAGCAATCGCCAACTGTCAAGCTGCCTGTCACGCAGTCGTCGAATAACTCAATATCCGTAACACAGTGGGGATGCACTCAAACATGAAAGCACAAGTATTAAAATGATTCCTAAAAAAAAAAAAAAAAAAAATGGAACAAAGTCCCCAGCGACTGATGTCTTAAGCGGATTGAGAGAAAATCCATCATCTTTCATGTCAGCTTGACTGTCTATAGAGAACTAGATTTTATGGATGCTGATGTCATTGAAGAGTGGACTGCAGCAGTGACGGCGGACGGGGTTTGATGCTTTTAATGGTGATTGGTGAAGTTTAGCCGTCAGTGTGGCAACAGGCAAGGTGTGGGAGCGCTGATTAGGGATGACCCTGAACAATGCAACTAAAACTACTCATCTGTTGTGAACGTTTTCCGGTAAACGGTAAATAAATGTGTTTGTGTACTCACTAGTTGAGTGCATCTCTGTTGATTTGCGCAGCCACTCAAGCATATGTGTGTGTGTGTGTGTGTGTGAATGTGATATAAAGCGTCCCCATAAAGGCATCACACATGACGTAGCAAACATTGCCGCATTTATTTACTTGACATGTTGCAAGCAACACACAAAAAAACGAAATCCTTTTTAATTCTGCCTTCTGGGTAATTGCTGCAAACGCTCCAATTTTCTTAGCGGCCCTTAGTAGTTGTAAGCAAGGAAACATATCATTTGCCAAGGAGCTGAATACATTATCGGTGTAATATGACATGCAAATTCTATTAAGAGAAATTTACATTTTTCTTCCCTCTTGCTGATTATACTCAATGGTAGTTGCAAAGTGATTTAATCAAACTTCCAAGTGCTTCTAATTTCAACCAAGGAGCACATTGTAGCATATTATGCAAATCTTTGAAGCATATGTCATTAAAAGATTTTGAATATAAGAATTTTCCTTAGGTTGCTCGACAGGAGGCAAGCCGGGGAGAAAAGAAAAGGAGCCAAGCACTTTTTTGTGAGCGTCACCGCATAGCTTATAAGTTGCACACATATTATTATAGAGTTTTTATATATTTGAATAATATATGACAACTGTTTATATAAATTCTATGTGCCTAAATATGGATGAGCTTCCAAGTAATGAGCAAATAGCCATTAAACATTTCCATAAAGCCCTACCGTACAGTCTTATGATTTCAAGTTAGCGAGTAAGAGACAAAAGATGCTAACAGCATGTGATCGGTGTCCTGCTGCATGTGTGGCCTGGCATGTAATGCGTGTTAATGTTAGCTGGACTTCCTGGGCGGCTCTAGCGTGGCAGAATTTTCCCTCAGGGATCACTGGCTTATTTCCGTTGTCCTTTGCACAAGCCTCCATATGCTGAAACATTATGTTTTTCATTATCTGTTAACACTTTTTTTTTTTTGTCCCCGCACTCAAACACCTCCCACGGTGCTGGACAGCATCTAACAGGGCACAGTGATTAAAAGAAAATGTCATTGCATTCATTAATAATTCCTCTGGGTATTGCTGGGCTCAATGGCTTTATCCGGCGATGCACCGATTCTGTGAATATTTCAATTTTCACTTTGTACAATGTTGCATTATTCTGCCTTTCGAGAGGGCGTGAATAATAGCGATATAGATGTATATTTCATTTTGCACCGCATGACAAAAAAAAAAAGATGTTGGCTTCTCACAGCTGGCCGGCCACTTCATCTCGCTCAAATGCCACCCCGGCTTCTTTTTTTTATTTTTTTTTTTTTTTTTTTCTTTCCACTTCTCTTTTGCCCCAGGGAATGTCCACAGCTGGCCAGACGTGCAGGCATGCTGATGCCGGAGGGAGCTCCATGCAGCTGGCAGATAGAACAGTAGTGCGGGGTGTGGGGGGGTGTGGGGGTATCCAATGTATGGAAATCATTTGTCACTGTAGTTTGGTAAAACAAAGATTTTTGCCGTTCTGTTTGCTGCTGTTGTTGTTCCATAAAAGGCCACACTTGAGTGACAATCATCTCGACTCAGCATAACAAGTGTTATCTTTTGGCACTGCTGGATTTTTGAAAATACTTTTGTATTGGCTCTCATTTGGACAGGCAGCTATCCTTAATCAAGTGATTGATTGTTTTATTTGTTTTTTTGCTCTTGCATGCACCAGATAATGGAGTAGGGCCAACTGAAGTCAAAATGGACAGACCTCACCTTTTTAGGTGTTTTCATACAAAGGACCTCGCTGTCTCCAAGTGGTTTGGGTGTTTAAACTAATGTCTGTTTATTTACATAGCTTCCACTATTTTAGGAGCTAAAAATATATACACGAATCTTGATTACAGAGATTCACAGCAATTCCTACCTAATTTCCCATAGTCAACCCTTTTTCTCTGCCTCCCCTGTTTAGTTCTATTTTTAGTTGTGGCATTCCTGTTTTGTCTTAATAAAGCACATTGTTAAGCGGTAGAACAGAACGAGAGCTTTCTGAATGTCACTGCGTGATGATCCATTGTCACAAGAACATCAAGTCAGTCGATGAGTCACGTGAGTAGCGGCTAGAGGTGGGCACATACTGGATCGTGTCCATCAAATCACTGCGGCACTGCAGACTTTTCTTACATTAAATTAACCTTCAGTTCACACTTTTAAATACTTTAAAAAAAAAAAGAAGATATTTACAGGGGACTTCTTATTTGAACAATTCTAGTATTGTTGAAATCAAATAAGGATACAAGGATTGGGGTGCGTTTTGGTCAAATTCACATATTTGTTTTGTGGTTTATGTTAACAGACATGTGTCTTTTGTTCAAAGTCATAATCACCCATTGAAACTTCCTTTACCTTTTAGCCCGATATGACAAGTTGAAGGCAAATAAAAAGGCTTTGCCAGAGGAAGTTTGTATTTTATTTGGGCCCAATGATATTAGAACAAAAATAACAAAATATCATTGTTCTACTCTTAAAGTTTTGCATACTAGTAAAATTTGATGTGCATTGAACTACATCCACTGAGTCCACATTAAGTTTGAATCTTTGGCCAAAAAGGTTTTCATTTGTTCAAAATAATAGCATTGTGTTTATTAGTGTTGTCACGATACCCCAATTTTGACTGTGGGGGATTGGACACTCCATAATTTTAGTTTTGCTAATCTGGAACCCGTTTTTTGTGGTTGCTTAGCGGCTTTCGGCGAAATGTCATGGATGCTTTTCCCCCCCGGTTGGTCTATTGCTGATAGCACTCTGACATCACTCCACCAATCCCTCAAAGTCAACTGCAACTCACAACGGATACAAAACGAATGGGTTCGTTGACGATGCCCTGTGCCCAGCTAAGTGCAGTGTGAAAAGGCCTTAATACTAAAATAATAGATTATTTTGACGGAAAATGACCAGCCCGTGCGTCATTCAGACTCAGTGCTAAGATCATTGAAATTGGGCTGACAGTTTTACCTGTATCCCATCTCTACCCCACCAACTCTGCTCTTGTTAACTTGTTTGTACAGCTTCACATTGTGTACATGGCAAAAGGGTCACAGTCAGCGACAGTGTGCGAGGAGGTGATAGCGACCTTTACAGCGTGGGATCTGGGCTTTAGTGTTAGCAATGGACAGGGAGAGTCAGTGCCACAGCAAGGCCTTTGTTCGCCGCCTGCTGCCTTCCACTCGGCCAGAATTCCATTTCTTTTTTTTCTTCACTGGAATGAAACGACATTGATTGTTGGCTCAGATGTCTGATTGGAAGTAGTGACTGAAAAACAAGGGGGAAAAGGAGGAATAGAGAAAGGGATGAAGGAAAAGAGCCAAAGAAAGTACCAGATGGACATGGAAAGAGACAGGCCGAGAGATCGTGGTGAGATAGAGAAATGCCGGAAAACCACAAGGCTCCTGCAAATCTATGATAGGACTTGAAAGGGGTAACAACAGAGGAAGAGCGGGGGGGGGGGGGGGGGTGCATGCAAGGATAAAAGAAGGGGAGCTTGGCATCGATGCCATGTAAGCAGGTGGTGTCTGTGGCGGGCTCGTCCTCAGATCCTACTCAGTGGGATACCTCATCAGCATTCCTTACTCAAATGTAAGTTTTCTCAGAAAGGAAAAGAAGTAACCAGTGTCTTATAAAGATTAAGCACTTGCCATGTTCTCATGACATCGAGGAAATCAGAGAAAGGCGCTGGGCATCTCTCGTTCCTACCCTAGCTTTGTTTGGTAGCACTCCTGTTTGATGTGCATCTTATGGTTTGATCCTGCCAATGTTGTATGTATGACAAAATGTGATGTGATGTATCATCTGTGGAATTTGATCCTTGGTCTTTCCGTACTACCGTAAAATAAGGTCAACTGAGTAGACGCACGTAACACGCGTGCAAAGACAACAGTGTACTGCCCCGCCTGGTAGGGGTGTGGAAAAAAATCGATTTGCCAATGCATCTCGATTTTTCGCCACCCAATATGATATCGATTTTTCAGCTTCTAATATCGATTTAATGGTAGTGTGTAACACTAAATTTTCTCTTTTTTTTTTTTCAGAGATAATGTGCAAAAACTCAAGTAATAAATAGGATGTTTTGAAGCAAATCGTTTTGACTCAATGTGTCCTCTGATCTATATCTTCTGACTAACATATACAGCAACTTCGTTTTTTATCTCTACATGTAATTTTGATATTAACTGGGTAGAACATCACAATATTGTGATATCGCAATATCGTGATAATATCGTACCGTGACACCAGTATCGTGATACGTATTTGTATTGCAACATCCTTGCTAATACTCACCCCTACCGCCTGTTGAGGATGCCTTAGCCTGAAGGTGGCAGTAGCGTGACATGCAGAGTTAAGTACTGTAGACTAAATCTGAAGCTAACAATAAAATACAATACAATACAATACAATTTTATTTATATAGCGAATTTCATAACAGCTAGAGCTGTAACAAAGCACTTTACAAACCATACAATAAATTAAAAAAAACAAAGGGCTGTGATACACATATTAAATAGATATAAATAAATAATATATAAAATATAAATGAAAATATAAATAAATAAAGCCAATAAATTAACATAAAACACTCTATACAATTGACACCGGAAAAGAGCCGAAAATATCAGGTCTGATCAAAAGCCAGAGAAAAGAAATGTGTCTTCAACCGGGTTTTAAAAATGGACAGAGAGGTGGCTTGCCTAACAATGTTTTTTTCCACACAGCGGAGAGAATATACAGTATACGTATGATTACTGTTGTATGTGTTCTGTTTGCATGTTTTATGGCGACGATTGTGTTCAAGTAACAGTTCTTTGATGTTTTGAAAGTCTTGCTCGTTCATGTGGCGTTTCCTGTTGTATGTTAGCACTAAGCTAACTGGTGAATATTAAAATAAGGATAACGGCAATGTGGCTGTTTTGAAAGTATATTGAATGAACATTTCTGGTGACCAACAGCTCGAAGGAAGAATACAATGCCTCTCATTTGGAGAACTGTTAGCTGTATGCCGAAGTAAACGTTCAGATAGGACAGAGTAGAGAGAAACCCTACTGTCGAACATAGGAAATAAACCATGGAAATAGAAATTAACCGTAGCCTTCGACAGCCCTGGTTTAGGCTGTTAAATACCCCAAAAAAAAAAAAAAGAAAGAAATATGCTATAATTATGTCATGATAGTACACGGTGATGCACCATGTAATATGTAATGAAAATGTATTTATGTTATCGTTATTTATACAATATATCGAGACGTGTGTGTGTAATTTTTTTGTGTGTGCTTATAATAGCTCCTTTAATGCTATTACACCACATTGGACTACCTGATCATAGAAAGTGATTTGCACTGTGATTTAACAAAGCCCTTTGTCCATCCATTCAGGAAATTTAAATTCACAGACAAAAAAAAAATCGACATATGAATACGAGAACATCTTCATATCTTGATGTTAAGAATTTTAGATACTCTGTCATAATCCTAATAATATTTGGGCGTACTCGCGATTTCAATTTTATAGTCATGTTTTTTACTTGAATTTACGGGTGTGTCCCAGCTCATTTTCTGTCCAGCTTGTTCCGTAGCAAAGCATATGAAGCATTTTTCATTTATTTATTTCTTTCACATCACACAGCTGAATGGCATAGTGTGCACTACCTGTAGCTAGTGTAATACAAGCTCACAGACACTCTCTCCCGGGGGACATATTAGCGTCGTTGTTATAAATGGGGTAGGCAAATTCAGATAAGCTTTGAAGATGCTCTACCATGCCTGGTTTTCACGCGCACCTGTACGTTTTAGCTTGCAGAAGAATACAGCAGGGAGTTACACTGAAAAAAAGGGGAAAAAACTGTAACAATAAAGACTGCATCAAAGTGGAGTGGTCAAATGTTCAGCTCCACCTGTACGAAGCAATTCTCTGTCTTTCCATTTATCCGTCAGTCCAGTCTAAATTCCCAGTCTGTATATTCACTCCAGGGAGATTTGGCTGACATGCTGCAGGCTAAAGGGAATTTGCTGTGCACATCAAGTGTGCTGTGTCTTCGGGCAAGAACGTCCAGAAAATGTGAATCATAGATAAAATCCGACGCTGTTATATAAATATTGCAGAGCAGAAATGCAGCCTCTTACAAATGGTGAAAGAATCAAAATACAGGAATCTTACTACAATGCATCATTTTTGATAGGGTTGTGCAATTAATCGAAATTCAATTAGAATTTCGTAACATCATACCATCATAATTCAATTAGAATTTCGATTACTACACTCCACGATTACAAAATTGACAATCGTAAAAAAATGATTATTAATACTCATTTTGAGTTGTTTTGAGGCATGCGCACACGAGTTACTCCGCCGCGCCGCCTTCTCCAAGCTAGCTAGCTAGCCAACCAGCCGGCCAGCTCGCACCCTGCGCAAGTCACACAGCACACGCTCCTACTCAACGTTTTAACAGAGTAACAGACCTAAAAATGGCACAAGACCCGCCACAGGAACGACTTGTAAACAAGTAAGGCAAGTCAAAATGGCTTATTTGGTTGCATTTTCGGTTTGCCGTGGAAGACGGCTAGCAAAGATGTATAAAGTGCAACTTGTCTCTGCATCCACCGGCAACACAACAAATCTATTCAACCATCGTTTGGTTCACGATGATGTTATGATACACCAAAGTAAGAAAACACCGGGTTAGATTTGGCGTCGTCCGCAACGCAAATCTCAGTCGTTGAAACACTGTACGCGGCAACCCCCACCCATCAACATCGGAGAGACACAAAAAGATAATAGAATCTATTGTCCGGACAAGGCTTCCAAATGTTTAGGGCACAGACTCCACTTCGCAATTGGCACGAGGGATTTATTTTAAATCACATATCTTATGCAAATATACACTACTTTTACCAGCACAAAAATAGAAACCAATCTAAACATTATTACTGCGACTTAAGTTAAATTTCTTGTGTAGTCTATAATATGAAGTCAAATTTTTTGTGTTCATTTTTTTTTTTCAAATTGCTTCAAATGCAATTTGCAAACATATTATTGGTCATTATATTGTAATACAGTTATATATGGCCTACTGTAATTTAGAAGTATTGTATGGATTACGTACTAGTATGTAACAATCAACATTGTTAAATTAGTTAAATTAGTTTGATAATAATATATTTAGTGTAATGATGGAAAAAAGCAAATGAAGAAGTAAAGTTCCAATTTTTTGAAAGTGATTTCAAAAGATTTTGTTTAAAAAAAGATTTTTAAGTTTTCATTTTCTCACATAGCGCTGTTCCACTAAAACCATGTAGGTGGCAGTAATGTGTTGGCCATTTGGGAAAATGTAGTCTGTAGAATCAGAATGCTAATGCTAAAACCAATGCTGCCAACAAAGTCCCAAAATTCCTCATGTGATAAAATGGCATATCCATTAAATAACAGTACACGGCAACCACTTCAGGATGAGATGCAGCATGTGGGAAATTTACTCAACTCTGTGAGACCTCTCAGGGCGGAATAAATCAGGCAGCCAGCCAATAGCAAACATTTGCTCCTCTCCCCACATGCACACTCTACAACAAGCGACTCCCAAACAGACTCGAAATGGGCCTTTAAAAGAGAATCAGCAACTCAAAATAAAGCTAAAACCGTGCTTGCCTCAACGCAAGATATCTGTCTCTGCCACCTCGTTCCTCTGTAACACCATGTGTGTAGATTCCCATGCAGGAAACAGCTTTCTGCAACTACTCCAATGAAGAAGAAAAAAAAATCACATAACCCTACAGTACGGTACTGTACAAACAGTGGTGTCTTTCCTCAAGCACCATTCATTTGCAGTCTGGACGAGGAGGGGAGAAAGAAAACTTTAAAGCAAAAGGTAAGCAGAGCTGCATCGACATTTGGGATGTCCGCTTTCTGAAGTTATGGACACGATGGCAGCTAAAAGTGTAATTCTAGCTATAGGTGCTCAACAAGAAAATGATGTCTTGTTATGTGCTTTACAAGCCCCAGTCGCTTGTCTCCATTCTGGGAGTATATGTGGTAAAGAAATACAGGATGTACTTGCCATTTTCACAGCGGTATGTGGGGCGGGATGACGGCCGGCTCAATTATATGAGGTCGGGCCACTCGCTGATTTCAGTAAATCGAGAAATTAGTAGCCTAGCTCCTACAGTGCTCAGCATTAGCTCTGCCCCCACAATCTCGAGGGTCAAGAACGCTCCTTGGGAGGCTCTGTTCCAGGCTATGTTATTAGATGTTAGCATAGCTGGATACCGAGCGCCAAATGAAGGCGCGTTAACAAAGAACAAGGCCCGCCAGGTAACCTCGCCGTCCACATAGCGAAGGCATTTCTCCACACTGGAACAGTGCCTCCGGGTGGATTAATAATGAACGGCATTTACAATTCTGCTGACACACTGAATTGCAACGTGACTCGAGCAGGGGGCAACTGAGCTATTGTTCTCCTGCTCTATTTTTTGGGCTCCACGCCCGTTGAAGCCTTCATTGTATAAATGTTTAATCTATACACATTTTAGACACTGTTAACATCATTATGCCTTTAAGGCATTTACATGGTTGGGTACATAAGTGATTCCATTAGTTTGCATTGCCCTTTTTTTTTTTTTTTTAGTTTGATGGAATTGGAATTCAATGAGTGTGTGTCAGACTTGAGGTTGCGTGTAATTTTGATTTTTTTAATGGCCGCACCTCCAGAGGAAACGTACTCTGAAAGCGATTCATCAAATTCCTTGTCAATTTGTTTGTCCTGTTGGCTACACGTGGTCTTACTAATGAACAATTTGTAGTTGAGCTGCCCTGTAGGACCCATGTGTCATTACTCCTCTCTGTCTGCTAACAAGTTTGGGATTATTTAGTTCGATTGACCCGGCTCTATCAGTTCCACATCCTGCCTTCCCCACACGACTACCCGGCGGAACCAGCGATGCTCCGGGGAAAGAAGAACCCCCTCCAATGGCCAATTAAACCATTAATTGCAAATCAGATCCAATTTAGAATTGCAGTAAATGAGGCATGGTATTCTCGAGTGTGTGTGCGTCCGTGTGTGTGTTTGTGTGAGCGGGATGAAGTGAGAGACAAAGTGTGACAGGATTTGCGTGCATGTCTGAGGGTATGAAGCTGTGCGCAGTGTTGCCCCTGTCATCCCCAATCAGTGGAATTGAGATACCTAATTGCCAGGCTCCCTCTCATTTGCTTTCCCCAAATTTTCTTTGTTTTCCTAATCAGAGGCAGGCACACAGAATTGCATCTGAGTTGCCCTTTGTTCTTTTGGGCGTGCAGTACAAACAAGCAAATTCGCCCACCACGTATAGCGTAGGATCACTCGCTGCCTGACGAAGTCAAATGTGATAGATTGTGGGAAAAAGTCTGTCTACTTCTGAATGTCTGCTTCATTTTTGGTTGCAGTGTGGTAAATTCCCAAGTCAGAATTTTACTTAAATGGCTGCGTACAATGAAATTGGTCGACGTCCTGTTCCATTTCAGGCTATTTCATGTGTCCTGTCATAGCAGACTTTTTCAGGCTCTATACGAAAAAAACCCCAAAAAAAACCAATCACCGATCCAATCAGAAGATGGACCAATCTGTCCGCTCTTTTTAAACAACTCGTTTTTTTATTGTACAGTCGACGGCAGCTATTATTAAAATAATGATAATTCAAGCCTGGAAATTCTCCCTAAAACGCTGATAAAGATTCAATACTTGGAAAATGAAGGGGCAGAGAATCCGACACGCCCCACCAAGAAAAACAAAGCAAAATTAATTTAAAATATTGTAAAAAAAAAAAAAAATCTGACTTTATATGATGAGAAATTTTGTATAATTAACGACAGCAGCACAACATCCCATTAGTGAACCAAATTGAGTTTGCTGTAATGTCTTTTGTGGATCCAATCAGTTACATCATTGATCGATCAGCAAATTATGACATAAAATGCAAAACCTCTGCCGATCCAATCCAGACGATCAGATACGTGTAATCTAGACTTTTTCATCAAATTAAAATGGTAGTCGAGTGTATTTTTTTTCTTACTTTCCTGTGCGTACTATTAAATGAAAGTAAAAAAGTTGTTTGTGACCCCATAAATTAATATGTACATTTTCACCGAGATGCACGTTTGCAAAAAAAATGGCGCGTTCTACGGCATGTTGAAGCCCCCTAAAAGGCGACTCATCTATCATAATAATAATAATAATAATAATAACAATAATAATATAAAAATGCCCACAGCGAGTCCAAAATAAATGTCAGAATCACGTGCCAGGATAATGCAGGGTAGCTCCACAAACCACAATTACATTAATTCATTTATTGCCAAATTAGTTTATATCTGACAGTGTCAAACAGACGGATCGTTATAATCCTGGACAAGCCACAATTTTTAATAAGGGCCATATTGCGTCTCATTAGACTGTGTTTGTCTACCTAATAATGTGTCTCTTTTAACCCACAACCGTTGGTGGAAGCGCACACACGGGAGCAAAATCACATTTACGCGTCCCATTATATTTACTCAAGCATACCTACATCTCATTAAATCTGCAGTCGACTTGTTTATTTATATATTCAAGCATTTAGGGATATCGGTGTCATTATTTGTCTCACAAAGTGATAGAGGGCTCGCAAGGGTCACAAGTGAGTTGCAAAAGTCATGTTGTAGAATTTGCTCACTTGGTTCACTCAGTCTGTGCAAAATAGGAAAAATTGTTGCATGGCAGGGGGGGGGGGGGGGGGGGGGTCATCATCATTGCGCTCGTGGGCATCCGATAGCACCTCAAATGCAAGCCTTGCATATTGATAGTTTTGTTACTCATTGTTTGTCATTTTTGTGAGGAAATACACGTGGATGACTATCATCACATTTTCATAATTGCAAAAAAGATTTCAGAAGCGTGTATCATACCGCTTGTCCTTCCCATAAATCAGTTTGCGAGAAGTAGCTCTCAGTTTCAAACTGCTTGGTGAGCCCTGTTCTATAGCAACGTGTTTTATAATGCTCCAAAGAGCTACTTGATCACATAAGGCTGTCACTCTCTGCACATCATATTTCACAAAGCTCCATCCTCTGCAAGACATTTTAATCACGATTGATTGCGCTGTAATGCTCAGGAGGGAATGAATACTAGTCAGAGACTTTTTTTTTTTTTTTTTTTTTGGGAACACTTATTTTGACATTTTTGCCCGCGTGAGTCAGTCTCTTGATTGATGAGTAATTGAAGGCCTTGTGTACATAAATCTCTCGGGCTTACGTGCAGGTCAATACTAAAGTGATAGGCCAAGTTGATTTCCACCAAATTTTAAATGTGTTGAGAATGCCAGATAAGGAAATATTTTAGATAGATAGATTGGGATATGCAAATGTTAAAATTGTACGGTCCTGCCTGCGCTTAAATAAAGCAGGTAATTGATATTTGTGCTATTATCATTATTATTATTGATATTATTATTTATTTTTATTGATTTATTTTTCACCCAAACCAATTCTAGGGATGTTTTGCATGTAAGTCCGCGTATGTCACAATTCCTGCTGAAAAAAGTGAATTTAATTTTTTTTATTTTTATCAAACAAGACTTTAAAGCTCTACTGTCCACGCTGTCATTTGCAATTGACAAGATCAGACCTGTTGTGTCCGCACATCGCCACTCTGTACTGTCTCCATGGGTTGCTATAGTAACATTGTAGCCATCATCAGTAAGTGCCCTGGCATTGACATATACAAACATGAACGTGTGAGCAGTTAAAAAAAAGAAAGAAAAATCAGCATACATACGGTATGAGTGTATAACGATGACAATGAAACCTTGTCTGAGCGCCGTCTTCCCTCATGTGAATGCATAAATGAATTCAACGCTTGTTGACTATAACATACTATTGCCGTAGCCATGTCGTGGTTTTCAAGTGGCGGTGCACTCTCCGCTACAAAGTAGCAGCAACTGGCGGTACGACCGATGGTGCTTTGTTTTCTTCCGTGTCAATGTGATCCATTTTTTTTCTTTTATTAATTTACTGTCCATCTTTTCGACATCGTCTCTCTGATACCCGCTTTTAGAGAACAGAGCATCCGCAATTAAGTCACACATACAGAAATTTGTTCGGTATCGGATTGCCAACAATCAAGCGGGACACAAAGTGGATATGGCAAAAATCTGATTTGGGTCTGCAAGTCTGAACAAGGCCAACTGTGTAAGCCTCAGAAAAAAATGCTAAAGTTAAATTGATGTTCCCTTTCATCCTCGCCTGCACTTATTTTCCCCTCTCTGTTTCATCTTTCGGTGTCTGGCTGTGGTAGATGCATTGAATGCTGCCATGTGCCCATTCCTTCAAAACGCAAGTATGCTGTGGGAAACTTTTCAATATTATTTCTGTGGTATGACACTGGCAACAAATGATGCGACAGAGAGGGAAACACTCTGGTGTTTACGTCCTTCTGATAAATGACTGGCTGTTTGCTTTAATAGCTACAGTGAATACAGAGAGGCGTGTAATTGCCTTTATGTTGATAATGGAGTCCGTTAGGTGCTGGGGGCAAACACACAGACGTACATGCACAAACCTGGTGAGCGTATTCTTCCATTCCTCACCTCCGTTAATATTGGGTGGGTTTTCCACCTCGGGCCTTGATGTAGATGAAATGTCACGTTTAATGGAAAATTTGATAGAAGCAAAACAACAGCCTGGAATATTGCCTATTGCGGGGAGCAGGAAGCAAGTACCAGGGCAAGGTCAGCAGTACTCAACCCAAATATTTTTTCAAGAATATGTTCTGTGCAGCCCCACTAGTTGAAACAGGGCAATATGATTATGATGAGTTAAGCAGCAAAATCCACCCGTTTTTAGCCATCTCAGGGGGCGGCCATTTTGCCACTTCTGTCGACTGAAAATGACATCACAGACGGTCAGGGCTTGGACATCGCCCACTCACGGCTCACCTGTTTTCTGAAGCTGAGGCATGATTGGTCGTTATCTGAGCCCGGAAGGTGTGTGATGTCATTTTCAGTCGACAGAAGTGACAAAATGGCAGCCCCCTGAGGTGGCTAAAAACGGGTGGATTTTGCTGCTCAACTGATATTCCACAAATACAATATCAATCCGGTGCTCTTAGTGGGCCTGCATAGAACATATTCTTTAAAAAAATACGTTTGGGTCGACTTCCGCTTTAAGGAATTCACGGGGTGCTTGTTGGATATTAGCAACGAGGCAAATGTAGCCTAGAGGCAACCAGAGCAACCCAGCGCTAGTCTAAATAGATGAGCATGCTAGCAGGAAGTGTGCTCGCATCCCCGCCACCACTTTGGGCTCACTGCGGAACGCGCTGAGGGGAGCGGACAGCAGCAATAAGCGTCACGCCAGCCTTTCGTATCTGCCCTTTCGTTTTAGTTCCGACTCACTTCAATTGTGTCTTAATTGCTTTCATATCATTAATGTGCATGAGTTGCTCTCACATTAATGAGACACAAACATCCCTTGTAAGCCAGCGTTTTGCTGCCGCGCAAATGTCTGTCATGCACACCGTCGCATCAAACCGCTCGGGTTATTCGTGAGCATCAGTGATGCGGGAATGGTGAAGGCATGCCACAGGCTCCCACATGACCTTCCTTGAACCCCATATGTTGCACCGATGCTAGCCTTAAGAATTGATGTTGACCGTTACGCGCCGATCTTTTCTCACACTACCTCTGGTCACACAATACTCCCATTTGGCGGTGTTGTAATGAATTCACCTATTGATTGCATCCCATATATCGCTCACGCCGGGGCAGCCTGAAAGCTAAAAGCTGCGTCGTCGGTTGAGCGCACAATCTGTCTTCGGATTGCAAATCAGTCCTCACGGAGGGAATAGCTTGGAGTAAACCACGTTATATTTTCTCTGCTGTCGAGGTAATGATTCATTTCATACTCCACACGAGAGTAATTCCAGGTTGGGTGGGCGCAGCCCCTGGCCCGCTAGTGGCTTTGACTTGATATCAGGACTCAAAGACGCTCGGCGTTGATGTTGAATTCAAGTTGAATAGCCTTATTTTGCTTGTGAACTCCCGCGCTACAGTTGGAGTGGTGCTTCTGGTTCCGATTGTCATAACAAAGCCGTTTCTGCCACTTTCCCTTTCACCCAATAAGAATCTGTAGACAAACGAACGAATGCCGTACATGCCCGGGGAACGTCATCCCCACCCCGCTTGATCTTTTTTCTTTTTCCACACTAAAACTTAACTACACAGATTTGTGATCCTTGAAAGAATTCGCGACGAGCAGTCGGATGTAGTGAAGAAGTGAAACAAGGTTTCAAATGGCCAACCACTGTCAAGTTGCCTTGAGTAAAACACAAACATGCAGTCTTTCCAATATTTCATATCCCAGAGGTGCAGCTCTGTAGTGTAGCTCGGCTATCAAAGAAAATAAAAGGGCAAGTGTGAGGAAGGAAGATTCGGAAGAATGTCCGTGCCAGTAAAAGTACAAGACAACTCTTGAGCTCAACTGAAATCCGCAGCAGATGCGGCAGGCGAAGATTCAGAACAGGCTCACCTTAAGTCAGCCTGTATGGCGGAAATGTCACAAAAGTTGGGAGAATGGCGTTGTCATGGAAACTGAATTTTGTTCAGCTGACAGCCAGGGTGGCGGCTGCGCTGTGTTCCTTCAGCGGCTGACAATGCGCACCGATAAAGACGTCATCCTGAGAAAAAGGGCGGCTGTCAATCGCAGCGAGTGTTGACATTGCCTCGGCGGAGGTCACATTGTCCTCCGCTGAGGATTCGAAAGGCTCCACCGACTCTTTGAATTTGAAGAGCACTTCCCTCAGGCCCTGTTTAACAAAACATATTGCCACACAGGAGAGGAGACATGAAGATGGAATCCTGTTCTTCATATTTCATGAGTGTAGAATGTGGGGTGGCTGAACTGCATGAGAAGAAAAAAAAAAAAAAAAACTTGAGGACCTTCTTATTCTTCTCACATGTTTAAGAAGCATATGACCAATATGCAACTCTAAATCAGGATTAGATTACATCCGGAACATATTCGAGACATTATCCAGAATATTCCTGTTCAACAACAAACGGCATAAATATATATTTGTTGGCTTGATGTGCTTGCACCGGTGTGAATGCTGGCGGCAAAAGTGTTTTAACAGAGTGATGCTTTTGGGAGCATCAGATTTTTAATGAAAAAAAAAAAAAAAAAGCTCCCTATCTTCCTTGACATTGAGAGGTGTGATCGCTGCTTGTCACTTAAACTCAACACAAACATGTTTATTTTTGGTCCGGCATTCATTAAATGGGTCTGTCAAGGTTGATAGAAATTAGAGGAGGCAGAAGGAGCTGATAAAGCCCGCCGTTATTAGAAGGGCTGGCTCTGTTATTTGTCTGCTTTTTTTTTTTTTTTTTTTCCCCCCTCTCCCTCCGTTGCTGCATAAAAGCCGTGTGTGAACGAACAAGTCAACAGGAAAGCTCAAACGTTAGCCTGCGTAAGTGCTCTATTCACATAAAGTAAAACACTTCGAGTTTTGCAATCGCAAAACTTTGGAGTATTTATAAAATATTTGTCACTTGTAGCTTGTGAAGAAGATTTGAGCAGTGACTCGATACTGCGGTCTGCTTGTGTTTCTGAAATGTAGAACACTAGAGGCAAATGTGGGGAGCATGGGAGCAGACAAAATTCTGCTCTTATTCTCATGGGTGCTTTCTTTGTTGTTGTTGTTGTTGTTCCTGAACATAGAGAATGTAAAAGTTGGAGATTTTATTTTTTTTTTTAACAAATCCTTTGAGAGGTATAATAATGGCTTACCTGTGCGGCATTCTCTGCACCAAATAAAATATTGATGTGTGTAAAATAAGTGGAACCATTTCGAAATGTATGGTATAAAACAGGAAAAAATGTTACAAGGGACACTCTAGAATGCGCAGCTTAACATTTTAATCAGGCCCAATACAGAAGATTGAAATATTACTGATTCGTTGATGCTTTAGAGAGATGTTTCATAATTGTGGTGGCCTCTACACTTTCAAAGATTTCATTTTAGCAATCAAGCTAATGTTTACCATTGTGTGATTGTAGACATGCACCGCTTCGTACTAAAGAACAAAAAGATGCTGCAATGCAATGTCAGACTTCGGATAAAGTGGCGGGAGAAAGCCAACCGCCCTTTCGCTGCTGTTGTTACAGCCTCACATTAAAAGCAAAAGTCAACCCAAACATATTTTTTTCAAGAATATGTTTTATGCAGGCTGACCAGTTGAAACAAGGCATTCTGATTAATATTGCGTTTGTGGAATATGAGTTAAGTAACAAAATGCTCCCATTTTTTTAGCCATCTCCGGGGGCGGCCATTTTGTCACTTCTGTCGAGTGAAAATGACATCACAGTCGCTTGGGGCTCAGGTAATGACCAATCACGGCTCACCTGTTTTTTGAAGCTGAGCCATGATTGGTCGTTACCTGAGCCCCGAGCAACTGTGATGTCACTTTCAGTTGACAGAAGTGACAAAATGGCCGCCCCCTGCGATAGCTAGATTTGCTTGAAACTTATGTTAATCAGAATGCCGTCTTTCAATTAATAGGCCTGCATATAACATATTCTTGAAAAAAAAATGCTTTGGTATACTTCCACTTTAACAGAAATCAGAGTCATCTTGATACAAGTATTTCGAATAGAGCATTGTGCGCCAGTCAAGTCCACTTGCAGTCATATTGTTTTTAACAATGCTTCTATAACGTCAGTAAAAGGAAATTGTCTTGTAAACTTGTATCCAAAGTATCTAAAGTGTAATCTCATCAAAGATTAATTTATAGCTTTATTCGCAGCTTTAGCATTTGTTTCTCACTCTCAATTGGCAGCATTGGCAATGATCCTCTTGCGCTTTCGCAAATGGAACCATACAGGGGCACCGACAAAATGCAGTTTATTGACACGCATATAATAATGTACCACGCAGCTTCTCCGGCATACATATAATAGAGTGTGAAGAGACCCGAGGGAGATTGTTAAAATAGAACGACAGGTTAACTAAGACCAGCGGCGAAGTATTCCCGTGTGGCAATCATCAAATGGACACCAAAGCGATAGATGGCAGCCTTTAGCTGCCGTCTAATAGTCACACATTGGACACATAACGGCAAGAATGGGTCCCAGGTGGTTGTGGAATACTTCACAGTTTCCATTACCTTGTGGTTGTCAGTAGAATCCAAGCTATAGAAGGAAGCAGAGGCGGATTGGCCAGCAGGCAGCGCTGCAATTTGTTGGCTTCGTGCCTAAATGGGCCTGTTGGGAGTTGCGGCGGGGTGGCCCAAACGGTGATAATTCGACATGGAGCCCAAAAAAGAAACAAAGGTGCAATCGGTGGTAAGAATTTAGATTGGATCTTTCTGACCCCTTAAACTCGCTATGATGTAAGCATGTGGCCGAAACGCAAGCAAGAGGCAAACAAAACGCCGACGGGGGCTTTGAAAGCGGATTTAGTGCCACTGTTTGTTTTTCGCCATCTTCATCTCCTTTCATGCGCTGAATCCACAGGATGGAATTAATCACCTTCTGCCCTCCCCACGTACCTGCTTCTTGATCTCCCCAGGCTGTCTACCATCCTTTCTGCTCTTAATAACACGCATTCATTGACTGTAATTCAAGCTACGGTTAAATGAGATTACTTTCAATGGGGAGAACACGAGCACAGACCAGGGAACAGAAGATGAGCGAGGAAGAAAGTGGGGATTTGTAAGTGTGTCAATTAGACCATCAAGCACCACCTGCCTCGCCTGCGCGGCTTCAAGTTTAAGTTAGCGCCATGAAGGCTTGCCATCCCGTCAAGCAGCGTACCCAAATGAGCCGGCGGGCGCACGGGAACCGAGATCACGTTGACGATGGTGAGCTGTTGATGTTGTCATTTGATCACACTGGCATGAAGATCTCTTATTTCTTCTTTAGTCTGGCAGATAAGACGATAGTTTTATTGAATAAAGGTGTAGCAGGGGGCAGTGGTCCAAAAGTCGGCAGTCCCAGGTCAGGGAATGGAATGGAATCCAGTTGTTGGCAGGGCACAGGTCTGGCAGGCAAGGGGCAGGGCAAAAAGCGACCTGAAGCAAGCAAGTAGAAAGGTAGCAAGTAGCAAGTAGCAAGTAGAAAAAAGGCTTGATGCACAAACTCGTGAATGAATACCACACTGATGGAGATTGGTTCCACCTGGCCCCAGCCCCACTCGTCTCCTTGCTCCTGACAAGAGACACGCCCACACACACGCACACACACACACCCAGGGAGGGGCTCAAGGCACAGAGCTCGGTGACCCAACACTCAGTGACGCCTTTTTTCGCTATATTTCTCTAAGTGTGTGGCAGCGCTTCCACCGGGATATGATTCTCCTCCAAGCTGCAGCGTAAGATACCATATGTCAAATGTGTTTGTGTGCGCGTGTGGTTGGTGTGCGTCCATGTCACTGTGAGCCAGTGCAGTTTTGGTCTGACACAGACCGCAATGAAAAAAAAACGGGAGACCTTGAATCCGACGTATGCTCAATGTAGCACTCCTCGCAGACACGCGCACAAATGCACGCACTCAGCTAAATGTCAATTGTATGTGATAAAGTGTACACACGCTCTGCCTACGGGGGTATAAAGGGCCAACAGAGGAGCACTTGGCTGCCTAAAACTGCCAGAGCGTGCGTCAGCGCCTCCTATCGTCCTACATGGGGGGGCATTGCATTTAAACTAAACATCTGGCTGTGTCAGCACCAGTTCATCACAGCTGGGACAACAGTTTTGCGCCCACCTTCTCTTTTTCACTGCATATGGGGAGGCTACATTCACAGACAACTCTCTGGGTCTGATTTTCTACTGTAAAAACGGACCAGGCAAACCAAGGCGATTCTGGTTAACGGAAAGTAACAGAAAGAAAAGATACAATTGAGAGAAAACATTTTTGTAAATGAAATAATGTGTGGCTCAAAAAACTGGAATTTTTGAATGCATTCGTACAGGGGGACGCCATCCCCAGGACTTTATTTTTATTATTATTTTTTTTTTTATGACAAATCCGTCAGTTTCCTAAATGTTTTAAAGGTGAAGTTAACGAAAACCTTTTTTTTTTCCAGAATATGTTCTGGGCATTCGGATAAATATTGCGTTTGTGGAATAAGTGTTGATCCACTTGTGTTTAACCATCCCTGGGGGCAGCCATTTTGTCTTCTGTCGACTGAAAATGACATCACAACTGCTCACAACGACCAATCACGGCTCAGATTCGGAAAACAGGTCAGCCGTGATTGGTCATTGTGAGGAGTTGTGATGTCATTTTCAGTCGACAGAAGAGAAAATGGCCGCCCCCAGAGATGGCTAAAAACGAGTGCATTTTGCTGCTTAATTTATATTCCACTAACGCATAATTAATCAGAATGCCGTGTTTCAACTCGTGGGCCTGCTGGGAACATATTCTTGTAAAAAAATATGTTTGGGTTGACTTCCGCTTTAAGGTTTCAATTACTCTGAATAAAATATTTTCCTCCCATTACTCTTGGTTTTATTGGATTGTTAAACAGTTCCAGTTTTTTTGTGCCACCCTGTATATGGCTAAATCACAAAACACAATGGTCTTTTTCAATTTTACACCTGTTGCCACAACTTGCCAGCAACACGCACAATCTGCTGACGCCAGTCATTTGAGTTCTAACTAAAAGATTACAGTCTTAAACACGTGCAATACGCCCACCAACAGCGGCCGCAATCTGTTCTAGAAAATAGCTATGCAATTTAGCAGCTTAGTAAATCCCGCCTGTGTTATATTGTAAATCAGCAGGCAGAAGTAGAAATTGTAAAACCATGTAGGGGTGCCAGTCACAGTGTACATGTTAATGATGATGATGATGATACACAAAGTAATACAAGAAAGCCACCCACTGCTGCAATGCAACTTATTCATCTCTATTAAGTATTATAATTAATACCTGCACTGCATTAACAGAAAGATGGAGAACCCCCATTAGATGCTTTTAGCCTCCAGGAAAAGTGCTTCAGTATCAACACTATTGTTTTTCCAAAGGTTGCAGCGTGCATTTTACATTAAATGCAAGCACTTTGCGCACCACAAATGATTTGGCCCTCGGGTTGTTAACAAGAGGTGAGGACAATGAATGAATAGTGACATGACACTGTGCAGAACAAGGAGAAGGGACAAGCGGTTGCTTCTGGAAATGTGGACGCATTAACGACGCACCGGGCGGGAGAGTCACGTGGCCCAGTGGGGGCAGTCTTGTTCAATCGGAGGCAATGTCCATTGTTTAACACCGCCGCCATGCGCGGAAACGCAAAGGCAAGGGGTGTTGTCTTCACTGTTGTCAGTTTGTCCGGGTGTACAACGTACACATTAAGATTAGTCAAGTTCTTTAATATGCTTGCATATTTATTTGTCTTTTCATTTTGTCAAAAAAGGCTCATTAGTTTTGCCATGGATGGCGATGAGGTAAAAAAAAAAGACGTGAATTTCAGCAATGTAAAGTCAAACAAAATATACATAGAAGCCGCTTTAAGTGTTTGGCCTGTTTGGCCACTGCGTCCGCCATATTGAATGTGGCAGATCTGTTCAAAAACAAATGCAAGTAAATGGACCGACCTTAATAACGTGTCAACCGATAACATGTACAAAGTTATTGCCTCCAAATCATTCACACACACACACAAATATATCTGGCAAAGGGAAGAATTGTGTTTACTCTTGTATATTATTCAGTATTTATCCTCACTGTAACAGTACATTGGTCGCTGTAAACACACATGTAAACATTAGAAGACTACATGACGTTGATTTGGTGCTTACCTATTGTATATTCTAAACATTGTTGGCGTAAACATTTATAATAATCAAAATAAAATGACATATATACATTATTTGCGGTGATTACGGTATCCGTTCCCAAATATGCACACAGCAACGTATTTGGAAAACCGATAAATTCTTCTTTAGACCGCCGACCGAGACTGCATCGGCATCGTCTCCACAGCATCGAGTAGTGGCCTTCATTTTGCTTCCTCCCAGCCCACCCGTCACTTCACCCTGAACACGATAGCCAGTGAATAATGAATGAATGTATGAATGTTTCAAGATGCCGCCAATCAACAATCCATTCCACACAATTTTCTGGATTTTTAACAAATATTAGCCATCGATTATGACGCTTACCTTGAATAAATATTGCTTGCTAACCTAGAATCTTTTTTAATTTTTTTTATTTTACACGTGGCCAAATCAACAGTAGCCACGCCTGCCATGGTTTTCACAAATGATTTAAATTTGTCGGAAACAAAGTGTGATTTGTCATTAGATCTTTTTTTTTTTCCATACACGCACTGAGAGGCGCGCACGTGTTCCATGAATCCCATGTTGATTAATTATCGCAAGGTCTTTGAGTATTTTGTTAACACATCCCAGAGGGATGAGGAGGACATAAAAAGGAGCACTGATGATCGCGTTTGAGGGCTAATCTTCTCAAAACCAGCCACCTGTCTGGAAAAACATGACACGTTATCATGCATTAGCGCGTGCAGGTTGATTGATAAGGCGGTACGATATACGCTGCCTATTTGGAGATAAACATGGAGGAGACAAAACAATAAACGCCGACAATAAGCACAAACTAAAATCCCTTCTGGCAGCGGTTATGTTTAATGTGCGGCAATGAGAACCAAGTTGCCCACCTCACAGGAGCCCCCGTTGCCACAGAATAGGAATGCTACCCGTCACTCCGCTACCATTCAGTAACTTTAGCACAATCATGAATCAAAATAAACATACAGCATCTGACTTTTATATTCAGCTCTAATCAGACAAGTCATTAAGCAATAATGAGCCGACACTTGACTGCTCATGTCAGGCTTTGGGGTCATGTTTTTTTTTTTTTGTTTTTTTTTTTTTAATGCCTCTGTGTGTTAAGGTGTGTATGTGTGCAAAGGTACACTGTAATAACCCCCCAGCCCCACCCCCATGTAAACACACACCATCCAGCACTCCTGGAGTCCCACTCCAATTATGGCAGCAGCTCACCCGGGAAGAAGCCCACCACCCCACCGATACTTTATGAATAATTGATTGTTTGTGCCAGTGTTATATTTGTAAATACACGTTTGCGCTCTGATTAATAGTTTTGCCGACGTACTTATTTGTTCTATGTGATTTGATTTAAATGTATTATTTATTAGCTGAAATGGTTCTCCAGTTATTAGTCATTGCAAGGGCAACAAGAATATTTGGGAATAAGCTGCCTTGTACATGCAAACACACACGCTCAGCGCACACGCGGGCTCGCAGCGGGTGGTAGCGTGTTTGTATGGTGCTACATGATGTTCTGAACAATTTGTCGGTCTTTCAGCATGCGGTTGCCAGCTTGAGTCACAGCTTCTGTTTTAAGTATTTGTCAGAACACAATGTAAGAAATTAGAAGAAAAATGTATATGAAAATGTGAATTTCTCTCCTATCAAAGGTTTGTGCGCTTCATAGAAGTACACGATGGTTCTAAGCTTCCGTGACCATATTCACTGAGATATCTTGACAAAGTAGTTGTTCGTCTTGCCTTTGGTGAAGGTAAGGAATAGCGGACATTGTATGTCAGTCTGTGCGATTACTTTCTTCGAATGATTCTCTTCACAGGGCTAAATTACTTTTTTAATTTTTTTTAAAGAAGGAATGGCAAAGAATACGTTTTGGGATGTGTTCGACTTAAGTTCACAAAATCTGTTGTGATTGCTCTGGCAGTTCTTCACAGCAGACACAGACAGAAACCGGAAGAGGTGGGTTCTGCCCACTTGCAAGCAATCTGTCTTATGTACGTGAACACTGCATGAGGCAAAGACAAGCTTGACAGTTAAAGAGGAAGTCAACCCAAACGTATTTTTATCAAGAATATGTTCTATGCAGGCCCACTAGTTGAAACGAGGCAATTTGATTAATATGAAGTATGAGTTAAGCATCAAAATCCACCCGCTTTTAGCCATCTCAGGGGGCGGCCATTTTGTCACTTCTGTCGACTGAAAATGACATCACAGATCCTCAGGGCTCGGATAACGACCAATCACGGCTCACCTGTTTTCTGAAGCTGAGCTACGATTGCTCGTTATCTGAGCGCTGAGGGTGTGTGGAAGGAAGAATTAGAATAAGCAACGACCAAAGTGAGGCTGCATTGAATTTGTCTTGTCGGCTATCGCTGTTTTTTCTGGAAGAAATGTGTTTTAAAAATTGGCAGAAGCTCAAAATTCACACAAAGGTATTGATTCAATCCCATATCCAAATATGAAGAACGATTGATCGAACGTGTTATTCTTTTCGAGAAAGTGAAGAAAATGCAATGTTGGGCTGTTGGTGAAAAACAAACTCAAACTTTTAGTGTACAAACTCAGAAAATGCTTCAAGCTTTTGCTTTCCTGTCAGTCGCTGAGCTACGATGTTGGTGTGTAACCACCGCTTCTGTGGCGCTTCATTCCCGTGTTGCATTCAGTCGTGAACTGTTTGCAGGCCGTTTGCGTTTTGCAATTGCATTTTCTCCTGTGTGCTTCCATTTTTAAGTGCCTGTTTGGGTAACAGTTTACCACGTGTAATGCGTGTGTGTGTTTGTGTTGTTATCAGTGGTAAACGGTTGCCTCCGTCATTGTTGTGTTACAACAAAGCACAGTTTTTCCTCCTGTGAAAAAAAAAAAAAAAAAACGGGACGCTAATGTGAAGAGATCATCAGACAAAACTGCACATGCGTGCGGTGTAGTGATGTGGGCTTTCACTTTGCAAGGCAGACAAACACGGAGCATCATTAGCGTGTGCGAACGTATCTGCAAATGGACGTGCGTTTACGGGTTTATTGCAGTTTGTGTTAGTGTGCTCAGAAGTGCGGGCGGGCTAACCGAAAAGACGTGAAAAAGCCATGCTGCTCTGCACCATATGCCAAATAATGTGCCTGCCTGCCAATTTGTGTGGGATACTGGCAAGTGCTAGCAAGGCTGAATTTTTGACAGAGGGAGATGAATAATTGAACATGTGCGGAGGGAAGTTCTTTTGGGATATCCATGCAGAGTGAGAATAGAGCTATGCAGGCTTTCCATGAGCAAAACCCTCATTTAGCATGTGCGCTCTTTTTTTGAACTAGTCAATAAGGAAAACAACGTTTTTAAATCAACTCAAATGGCTTTGCGTTGAGACGTAAACTTGATGGAACATACCTTTGAACTCTGATTGGGGCAGCCTGCAGCCAAACGGGCTGAAAGCCGGCATCGTCCGTCGCGTAGAAAACAAACCGGATCGAGGAAAGTATGTATTGGCACAGCAAATGTGTTTTGGGTTTGTATGAAACAGACCGGCTTTGACTAACTGCAACGCTGGTGCAACTGCTTACTGTTGAAGCTCTTACATCATCATCGTGCTTCTAAAGCCCCGGCCCGTCTTTTAGAGTGTATTTTTCGGTCCGTATGTTCAATACGGTTTATGACACAGTCAGTTTAGGAGTCACAAATCATTTCAAAGAGTTTCAAGGCTACGAGAGGGGGGCATATCTACTGCGACAAAGAGGTCAAGCGAAATACTGGCCCGCATGCATCAATCCGACGTAGCAGGTTTAGCCTTGAAATAAATGCCGCTGAGACTTGTTGGCCATGTTGCCGCGAGCTATAAAGTATGAGAAACCTTTCACGAAGGCTTCGAGCAGATGAGCTATGAGCCCATGTTCTTACCCGCATGATACCGTTACATTCGATGTCATCATTTTCAGGAAATCCGTCATCCATCGACGGCCTCTTTACCCAAATCCGCCTAACCTGGTCAGCAGACTGAATCTTTTCCGGTCTTGCAGTTCGAGATTTGAGGTTGTGTTGCTTTACTCTTAACTACGAAAAAAAAAAAAAAATCTGTCCTGCCGAAAGTGGAGGTCAAAAGCTTTTAATGTTTAATTGAGGGTGTGTGTTTTATGATTAAGGAACAAATCAAGTGGATCTGATAACAGTTGGTATTTGTATAGCAAAGTTCCTGATTAAAAAAAAAAAAAAAGAAGCTGGGTGAGGAATGCAAACAAGAGCCACGGAGATTGCCTCGGATCAAATCTGAGCAAGCGACCGTTCGAGGACACGGCAAGGGCAGCAGGGAGAAGTTAAGAGCCTCCAAGCCTGTCTCTTCTCTTTCCATCACCTGGTGTCAAGGCCTGAATAATTACCGCCAACGAGCATCCAAGTGTGTGCAGCTCGTATGCAATATTTTTGCAATGCGACTGTATGTCATTGACCCTAAGAGCAAAAGAGTCATTACAACAGCTGTTGAAAGATAATGACAAAACTCAAGGAGAAGTTATAAGAAAGTGAAATCCTACAATTTGGCTAAATCTATACAAGCAAGCCAACGTTTGCCGAAACTGCGTGAATGACTTCGCCTTCATTCGTCTCCATCTTTGCTCACACCGATGTGAAAAAGGAAGGGCGGTCTCAGATGTTCGTTTTGTTTGCGGAGCACCAAGCTACAAACAGCACATGCGTTTCCTCCGAGCCATTTTTCTGCGCATTTCATTGCACGGCGTGACAAATGCTGCAGCATGAATAGAATGGTCAAGCGGAGGTCATTACGAAAGCAGCATGGACACATCCGTGCGGCCAATCATCATTTGCATTCTGCCTCGACCTACTTCAATTTCACCCCACTTGGCAGCAAGAGTATTTAATAAGGAGCCAATGAGGAGTTTATGTTTCTTGCTGCAGTGATACTCCATTCCACTGCATTTTAATTTGATTCCCACTAGACTCCTGAGATTGTTCATGGTCTTTGGTTTTATTCCGCTAGACACATTTACAAAGAATTTGATACCCCGGCGCAACCTAACAGTAATGATTGACTTGGCATAACTTCACATTTTTGCCTCGTACTTAATAATGTTAATGTTGACGACGTGTATGACCTCCACCAAGTACGAGTGTGAGGAAAAGAGGTATTGGCTGATGCGGAATCACTCATTTCCATTCAACTTTGTCAAGAGCAAGAACACAAGCTATTTGTTTGCAGATACAGAAAAACGTTTTTTTGTTTGGGTATGATTGTTTTGGCAAATGTTGTTTGGCAAATTACGTCTTTCTGAAGATCTTTTGGAATAATACTGCCGGCATAAAGACGCATTTGTTTGACAAATTCACATTTTTCTTTTTCTTTCTGGTGATCCCCCACCCCAAAATATCAATTTGGTAATTTCCTGTCACCAGCTGTCTGTAATTGGTGCTATTGAGTTTTAAATAGAGGACTGTGTGGTGTTTGTGATGTTTTGTTTTTATTCTATTTTCTTGAAGTATTGCACTTGGCAGAGATCTCTTCTGTACTGCTTCTATAGTTCTAGTTGGCTTCCAGCACTGGCGGAGTTCTTCCATACTTGATTTACTGCCACCACAATATTGTTGGATCATTTCTTTTATTAATAAATCAACAATGTCACATTCTGCAGAGAATCACAAGTGACATTATGGGCAAATGCGCACCGGCATTTATTCGCAGTCTTAGTTCTACCCACATCTCTGACTTTCTTGCTCACCCTTATTCTTCCACATTGGAACCCTCTCCTAATTTTCCACTCCCGTACTGCTGAGTCATCCTATTCCGTGAGGGATATTTCACAATGAAAGGCGGGAAAAAAGGAGGGAAGTAATGAATGAATTTCAAAAGTGATGGAAGAGCAAACGGCCAAAGTGTTTGGGCAATGTCTTTGTGCCCTTGGACCGTTGATGCAGCCGTCCGCTGTGCTGTCCATCACTCAGCAACCTATACGTCATTGCCAAAATCAATAGCTGTGTAGTTTGAAAAAAATATCAGCTTTGAGTGCTGGGTATTTCCGCACTATGAATTGATCCCCCCTGTGTATTACCGTGCTCCTCTGTGCCGCCCTCTCCAGTGAGTCATCTTATAGGCCTTCTCAATGTGAAGTGGCTGCTGGCTCATCCTCTCAGAGCTTAATTGGCTCTACCTGAGGGTGGAGGGTAAGGTGTAATTGTGATAAGAAGAAAATGCTGTGCGTGGCTGGTTTTAGTGTCCTTATCTGTAATCTGCGGATTGATTATGGTTTTTCCGCCGGCCAACCCCATCAAGTGCAATTGGAAACCACCTTAACTCTCTCTTGACCACAGCACAGTGCACATCAGCAAACTGGATCGTGCATGCTTACTGCTGCAATATGATGGTGTTTGATCATTGCTGGTTGGGTTTGTTTTATTTTTCAATCAAACCAGCAGTAACTAGGCCGATATAGACAGGGGTGCATACAAGTGGTGCACCGGTGCGTATTAGCACCGGAGATTGAACATTGTGCTCCAGTTTAAGTCTGTCAGCGCACGTTTGCGCACTAAAAATATTGCAACTCAGTCAGTCAGCTCGACTGCGGTTAGGCCAGCCTCAATTTGAAGTCAGCTACAACGATTGCTTCCGAGGGCCAACTTCAAAATAAAAGCTAGACCGGGCATTGCTACCCACCAGGTACAGTGTGACTCATTTAGCTTTTATTTTGAAGTTGATCCTTGCGGTGCAATACGTTTACATCAATGCATTTTCCAAACGGACCATGCAACTCAACTGTGTCAAATATGAATTCAATGTCTTTTCATAAAATTGGAAAACTGGAAGAAAAAGACTGGAAAAAAATTATTCAATTATATGAAAATGACATATCTACACGTATTTGTGATATATTCATCCATAAGGTTGGTGGATCTGGAAAAAATAAAGCACCAAACAAAAACCTCTGGTGCTCGTTTGATAACCCTGTCATTTTTTTTTTTTTTTTTGTGTGTGTAGCCCTCTAGTCTATAAAGACCACACCATCAGGGTGCATCACAAAAACAAAAGATTTGTGCTTTTTGTGCAGTCATGTCCCCCAACATATTCACGGACATTGCTGTTCTTTTAAAAACATATTATCAATGTGATCACTGCAATTTATTTTCTAGCCCTTCCTGTTGCCAAGCTGCATCGTCTTACAAACCGGTTACACACACACACACACGCACGTAACAATATTTGGGAGAAGTTTGACAATTTTCATCAAAATCATGACTTGGAAGAGTGGAATTGCTCAATGCCATGCTGCAAGTTATTTTGCCGGCAAAGTAAAACAACTTTCGTGTCCTGTGACACACGATGACAGGACTAGTATTGTCGTATATGAATCGAATGGAAACTAGGAGCCAGGTGAAGTACAAGCCTTCCGGATTGTAAGGCCTCCACTTCTTTCACCCTGCATTACCAATTAAAGCAGTTTTTTTTTTTTTCTGCAGCAGCTCTTGAACGAATGGAGACAGCCTCTAAGCTCTTGAAGTAAACTCACAAAGGACCTGTGCGGCAGATGGTTTGTGTAAAGGTTTGTGCAAAGAGGTACTGGGAAAGAACGAAGCAAACAAGCATGAAAATAGCATCCTGTCTCTGGTGAGAAGCTCTTCTTTGCCACCCAGTTTGCAACTCACCATTACCGCATTGTGAACTGCTCAAGAATGCTGTCGGACCTATCGAACAGCAGTCATTTCCTTCTCAAAAGGCTTGAAAACATCCTCAGGCTTTTTTTCTTTTTTTTTTTTCTTTTTTTTGGGAGGACAATTTATGTAATTTTCACAACAATAAAAACGCCGGCAGTTGCTTGATGTTGAGCTTGGACCGGCTGTCCCAGCTGAATAAAACAAGCTTAGCTGCAGCCTTTGCCTACAAAGGCTGACACGCGTGTGTCAAGGCACAGAAGACCGGCCCTAATGGCCAGAAGTGCATTTTCACCCAATGGACTTTTATGCGCGTTCGAACTCTTATCGCACGTATACCCCCTCAGTTAGAAAACGTGGCTTTAATGCTTTTGTTTTGTTATCTAGCAGTTCATGCTGCCTTCACCTGCGGAGCTTTTTGAAATCTGGCGAATGTTCTCATTCAAACCTGCACAGAGATAGAAAAAGAGAAACAATGGCCACCGTGCGATAGGTGAGCCGAGTTGGCGACGTTTGGCTTTTTAAACGTTACCCATCTTTGAAAAACTGAGGGACTAAAGTAAAGAACGAGAGCAGGCGATCAGTATTATGCGGCTTTCTTGCTCTTCTGTTAATCATTATTGGATTCTGCCGTGAGATGCAGAAAATATAACTTTCAATTGGACGGTGTCTGCTCACATAATCACACCGCTTTATTATTTCAGCCACGGTATATTCTCCACCAATTAGTTCACACTTTATTTTAACATCCTGGCCGGGGCTAATGATACACCATTTCCCGGGTCTAATTATACCTTGACTATGGGACATTATGAGGCGCACAAATGGCCAAGTGCTCCTTAGTATTTCTTACTTTCATGATCACCTCTCACTGCGGGATTTTTTTTTTTTTTTTTTTTTCTTCTCGAGCTCACCTACCCTCATTATAGTCCTCAGTCTTTTCTGGACCAAACCGACCACGTTTACCTGTCTTGGGCACGGGAATGACAGTTTTTGGGTGACAAAATGTGGAGCAGCTTTATTATCACCTTTATTTGCGATCCCACTCACGGCAGAGAATCTTCAGTCGCCACTTTTCAAGGTGCAAGAAATAAGTATTGAAATACCGAAACCCACACTTGAATGAGCTCCAGCCCTCGGAGTGGGCTCAGTGCTCATGATTGACACCTGAGTCTCCCTCTTTCTGTAAAGAGCATTTCTTCTTTTAAAAAAAAAAAAAAAAAAAGAGAAAGCAAGAAAGAAATCAACTCATATTTTACCGAATGCTTCACCTCAGACACAATTTTTCACAGACGCACAAAATAGACCGACTTTCATGCAAACTATGCTGAGGCCATTTCCGTGATTGCCTTTTAACTTGTGCATTTGGTGCTTTTTCTCTGTCATGCTGGTGTTCCAGCAGGAACAATTTGCCTGCCAATCAGCTCTACCTTTCCGTGCACTCCACATGCACACGTTCTATTGCAGCAGTATCCGCGCTTGCTAAAGGATGTGCTTTTTAAAAAAAAAAAAAAAAAAAAAAAATGTATGCACGTGTGGGTGGATTCGTTTTTTTTTTTGTTCGTTCACACGTTCTCATTCTTAATTTGCCACTTTGAAAAGATGACGTCACCTACGGCGGCCATGTTCATTTACCTTCATAGATCACTTATTAGGAATTTGACATTTCAATCATAGGCAATTATTGAAGTACTGTACATTGGTTGGTTGTTTATTCAATCAGCTTCAATAAAGGTGAACAGAACAATCGATACATTTTTCCAGGAAAGCAAGCCAATCGGAAAGGCATAGAACGAAGCTACAGCTTATCAAGCCTACGCCTTTTATACTTTACAAAGCATATTTCAGCAAAGAAAATCGGTGGCCACAACACGCCAACACAAACAAAATTCACCGGCAAAGAAAATCCCAGGCCACAACATGCCAACACAAA
Organism: Filicampus tigris; assembly: GCF_054856515.1. NCBI lineage: Eukaryota > Metazoa > Chordata > Actinopteri > Syngnathiformes > Syngnathidae > Filicampus > Filicampus tigris. The sequence goes on along the minus strand of NC_141225.1, from coordinate 22,628,182 downwards.
ATGTATCGTCCCACAAAGTTGAATTTGGTATTAAAGATTTTTTTTTACAAAATTCACAATTTTTATACACTCTCACACTTCATTCATATATTTCGTCAATACTTTGAATTTGAACTTTTTTTTTTTTTTTTTTTAAGTAATAATAGAGCCAAGTCATTTTCATAATTGTTCCACAAATTTACACCTTGAACAGAAACACATCCCTGCTTTATGTTAGTCCTTCTTTTGTGTTTTTCACATGTCTGACTTATGTGTTTACCTTTTTCGAAATTGGTGTCGTTTGACCACGGGAAAAAAAATGAATATCATTGGCCAATTATAATTGTTCTTTGCCTTGCTTTAGTCTATCTTTCGCCCAGTCGGCTGGGATGAGCTCCAGCAGACCGGCTAGCCTGAAAGATAAGCAGTGCGGAAAATAGATGGATGACTGAATGAATGGAATGCGTCAATTGACCCTTCCTGCAAGACCTCGTTGTTCTCCTGCCGTCATCCAGTGTTGTTATTTTCCTCCCAATTCTATACGCAATCAGATTTGGGGGGAATTGCTCTGCGGCCCTACTATGTTCTCATTGTGGTTGCCTCCACGTTTTTTCCACACAGACCCTGTTTAAACTGTTTTTCTTCAGCCCGATCTTACAGCCACATCACTCTTGCTCCCGCCCACTCTCTCGACTAGCCCTGCGCACTGGTGGAGAAATGAGGCTAGGCTGGATCAGACATTAATCAGCTGATGTTTTAGAAGACACAGGGAGGGTCTGCACTCTTTTTCTTGTCCTCGGTCCGCTATGCTATCAAATGTGAATGTGAGTGAAAGACTCAATTTTGAGCTGCTTGGCACTGACGCCGTTGTCAAACATTTTTTTCCAGAAAATGTTCTATGCTGACCCACTATAAAATTGTATTGCGTTGTATTGTATTTTCAGTCGACAGAAGTGAGAAAATGGCCGCCCCCCTACTGAGATGGCTAAAAACAGGTGGATTAACTCTTATTTGGGTTGACTTCCCCTTTCATTTATATTCCACAAACACAATATTCATCGGAATGCCACATTTCAACTAATGGGCCACAATACAACATATTCTGGAAAAAAATATATGTTTGGCTTGACTTGCACTTTAATTGTTGTGACGGAATGATACACACGAAGTGCTCCTTAATTCAGTGTCATAGTGAAAATTGCGGGCGTATAGAAAACAGCATTGTCACCAAAACTGTACGGTATTACAAATACAAAGCGGTCATTATTTTAAACCCAGAAAAAAAAGGCTGTACCATGTGATGAATTCCCATTCCAACCATTATAATTGGCCATAAATCTTGGTGTGTCTCACCATTTCCTCCATGGTGAGACTAAGTGCCTCGCTGTGTGCAGACAGGCATCTTTGAGGAGTCGGAGCAGAGTCGTTGTTCCTTTATCAGTGCAGGGAGTCGAGCAGACTCTCTCCATAAAGGGTGTGAAAAGTTGCCATTAGTGTCAGACTGTGTGGGCCAAAGGGAGGAGGAAATGCGCGCGCGTGCTCGCGCGTGTGTGTGGGAAATCGCCGAGTGAATGGTGGCGTTAGAAGAAGATCGAATGTGCTGCCGTCACAGGTAGTCTGATGGCGCCGAGCCTGTGCACGGGCGTCGTCATAAAAGGTGTTGCTGAATGTGAAGTGGTCGATGGCTCGGAATCTTGTCACGCAATCGCGTCCCACGATGCCGAGCTCTTTGTCTCACCTTTCCCCGCCCCCCCCCCGCCGTGGCACTGTCACTTCAATAATGCCAAGTGGCTCAGCCGACTGAAGCCTTCCCTGTTTTCATGCATGTTTAATGCCTCCGCTACAATTACCGGCGAGCGATCTCACCGCACCGCATGTCAACATCTTGCACGTCGCGCGTCCCGCGTCGCCTGCGACGTACAAATGGCATCGCGCCTCGAACATATCGCGGCGCTTTGAAGGGTCTTTTTACATGCTGAATATCTGACGTCAGCCGGCAGCGCAGGCAAGGCAGATTGTGGGATGTTTTCTCCTTTCCCGTTCCTTCCGCAGAAGCCCGCATACATTTGCGGCCTTGGGGCCAATGTTGGCATGCGGTAGAATTAGATAGCGTTTAGCCTGTGGCTAAAATGTAGATACTTATCCCGCAGTGTGTATCCCAGAAGGCACGCACACAGGCTGTATTTTGCCCCAATGGGAGTAGCCTACTAATCCCAAAGAGATGAAAGGCGACTCCCTCTGCTCTCTGATCTCAGTGTCCCACTGGGGGCGACTCATTTGATGCCTGATGGACAGAAACTGGTCTGGTTGATGCGTACGGCGCCCTTGACCCAAGCACGGATGTCGACTTTTGGCCAAGCCCCATGCTGATCCGGAGTCACCTAATAGAAATCGATCCCTTTTATTCAAACTCTTCATGGAGCCTCCATTTGGACACTGTGCAAAGGTAGAGAAAAAAGACGGGCGCGTGTGTGTGTGGGGGTGCATGCTGAAAGCGCTTTCACACCTCCACGGGAGTCGTGCCGCATTAACTCGCTCGTATTCGGAATGGCAACCGGCCGCCTGGTTCCTACAATGAGCAATTGAGAACGTTGAGTTTGCCGCTTGTTTTGGGCGTCATATTCGGCAACATGTCGATGAGTTTATTTTTGGGTTGATGAAATTTTGCATGATGGTTGAAATATACATTCAGGGGTGGAGAGGAAAAAGTTGCAGCTGTGCCGTGTGGGTCTCGTCGATATCATGAGTATAAAAATGACGCACAAATCGAGAGCCCCGATTCGGCACAACAGAATATAGAAAGGAAATGGCCATCCAGCGTCCTCGACATTTCATCGCAAAGAGCCCTGATGACAATCTTCAATACCGATCCTTCATTCTCTGCTTGACTGACAACTCAAATGAAAACTTGAAAGAATGGAAAAAACATGAATCGGGAGTGAATCAGCTCAAGGTGTTTGCTTTTTTCTTTTTCTTGTTTCTTTCCTGAATCTGCCTCTATGAAGAAAATCACCTTTCATCTGTCTAAGTTCAAAAGCATTTGGAGTAGAGTAGCCTGGCCTTGAGTTTTGCTGCGCAAGGTTTTCACTAAAATTGTTATGCTAAATCACAGAGCCGGGCACTCAGCTTATGTGACGGACCGCTCCGTCTATCCGTCTTTGACGGACGGCCATTTTGTAGGCGATAAACGGGAAACTAAAAAAAATAGTCGGATGCCCATTTTTTCCGTCTATGTTATCGTCAGATTTGAGTGAGGGAATAGGCGAGAGGAAGTGACGTTTTCCCTATGTTACGAGACTGAGGGCCGGATTAAATGCAGCCCGGCTTCCGAGGTCCTTAAAGGTACATAAAGCTCCAAAAAGGTCCTGGAAGCCCAGCTCTGCTAAACCATCAAGCCTCGCTGGCACAAGTCTGTGGAGGCTTGCGGCTTGATTTCATGTTAGTGGTTTACCTTTAATGTGCTCTGTCTTTTCGAGGCTAGTTTGAGATGTTCTATTCGTTAGTTGCAGGGATTTGTAGATTGTAAGATCACTAAAAAGCAGTGTTTTGCGCTGATTCAACGTCATTATTAAATAAATGAGAATTGCACAAATCAGTGCTTTTAACATGAAATGAGAAGACAGACCTTGAAACAGAATGCATCAACTAACTGAATAAAGGACTACTTTGTGAGCAATTACTGCATTTGCCCGGATTTAGAAATTCTAATCAATTTACTCACCGCTCCAAAATGTGCAACCTTCTTCTTGCCCAACTTTTATTCCGTTTTGTCAAGCTGCTTTAGCTCCACACCGGCGCCTGCGGTTTCACCTTTGCTTGACACTTTAAGCTGCTGCTGAAACAGGTGGCACGCAGGCGCTCTGCAGAAGGACACCTTTGCGTGCTCATAAATAACCATTGCTGAATGTTGGGGCTGTGTAGTACACATGGGGGTCACCTCGGCACAAGCGGGGACCCGTTGTCCATGGCAGAGTGGGAGGCTGGATCCTCCCACGGCTTTTTTGCCGGAGTGGCCACGCTCAACACTTTGAGAGCAGCGGGCGACTGATTAATATTTAGGACAAAGCGCACGCCACATTAGTTTCCCCCCAGGCTCTACTTTTCCTTTCTTCTTCTCATGGCGGCTATGCGACAGGTGTCTTTTTCAGCTCCGGATGTGATAAATGAAAGGCTGTTTGAGCAGAAAATAAAATGCACCCCGTGCGGCAACAAATAAAAACAGACCTCCAAGACATCTTGAACCGGAATACTCAAAAGAAGACACGTCACACCCCTGAGACTCCGTCTGCTCAACCGTCTAATAATGCGACTCCTCTATATTGCTCACACATTGGCATAGGCGTAAAAGAAAGTAATTGGAGGAAAGGACGGCTTGATATCATATCGACTGGAAGCGATTTGCAGCAAAGGGCGGCCTCCGTTGTTTTGCGAACGTGTGACAATTCCACACATATATATCCAGAAGCAAATTTGTAAGGCGCTCACTCGCCCGCTCTTGTGGTTCATCTCAAAGGTGCTTGATGAGGATTAGGTCAAGGCTAACGAGATCGTTCGCACTGAATTGCTCTTTCAGTCGTGACCTTGCTTGTGAGCACTAGGTCACGATCAGTCTGGATCAGCCATGGGAAGGGCCTCAAAGCTTACCCACAATTGTACAACATGTTTTGGTCAAATCAATCAATGGGATTGAAAGGAGGCTTAAGGGGGTCTTCATTGATTGATATGCATTGGTACGCCTCTGGATGTGAAAAAGTCACCACGCCCGAAAAGTCAACAGCCCTCTAAAATGTGTATGGTTTGCCACCTTGCGTTTGAATAACACATTAGCCACGGTTAAAATGGTTTATTTTAAGAAACGTGATTATGATGAACTTTCATTTTCATACGTTTTCTTTTCCTGACCACACTGAGGTCTCGCTTCATCCCATTACACAAGGGTATGTTTTGCAATTATTCCAGCAGGAGTCAGTGATGCTGAGAGAGCAGAGCGCTCATATGGGGCGGGGGGGCTGGAGGGACACACAACTCGTACCCGCCCTCCCTTGAGACACCTATTAAAGCAGGAAGTCAACCCAAACATATTTTTTTTCCAGAATATGTTCCATGCAAGCCCACTCGCCTAAACACTGCATTCCTATTCATATTGCATTTGCGGAATATGAGAAATCCAGCCGTTTTTAGCTAGCTCAAGGGGGGCGGCCATTTTGTCACTTCTGTCGACTGAAGGTGACATCGAAGTTGCTCAGGGCTCAGATAACGACCAATCACGGCTCACCTGTTTTCTGGAGCTGAGCCATGATTGGTCGTTATCTGGACCCTGAGCAACTTCGATCTTCAGTCGACAGAAGTGAAAAAAAATGGCCGCCCCCTGAGCTAGCTAAAAACGGGTGCATTTTGCTGCTTAACTTATATCCTACAAAAATATGTTTGGGTTGACTTTCAATTTAAGGAGCTCGGTGCTCATATTGCATCACAGCGCAGCGTGGATATCGCATTCACCTCCATTAGTCGCATATTTTTATTTCATGGCATGCATGTGTGATTATTTGCCTCGGTGCTGTAGTGTTGTCAAGCCGATTTGTGTAAACGCTCTTCTAGCAGCACAGCTGCAGGTTGTCCTCACCTGGTTGAGGATGAAAGGACAACGGAAATTGGGCAATCATTTTGTATCAGCCGCAATTCAATATTACCACTCAAGAGAGAAGCTAGCATTACCCTTTGAGAAAAATGGCATATTATTGAACGTCTTTTCCAGCAAGGTCGAGCTGCGGAATATTACGGTGACAAATCATCAACATCGTTTATCTGGCATCGCTAATTACTAGCAAATGACTTACATCTCTGCTTGTGTCCTTAACAAAGCTTCCCCCTCCGCGAGCACCGTGCTCAGTACAACGTAACAAGGCTAACGCTGAAAACGCGGAGGGCCACAGTTCTGTCACTCGCTACAGCCGCACACACTTGCGCTCGGTAGAACAGAATGACCTCGTTCTGCCAAAACCCGTCCGTCTTCGCCGCTGCGTGCGCTCAGAGGTGCACACACTTTCTCTCACACGCTGGGCTATGTTGAGTTCAGGCTTTGAGCGAGCACACTCCCTCTGCGGGCCTGTTAAGTGATTAGCTCGCACAGTTCCTACATTAAAACCGCCTGGAAATTTCATTCCACCTCTAGCGCGCCATCCGGCTCTGATGAGCAAGCGATTCGCTCCCGAGCCCGGCAATGTCTCTCATAAATTCAAATGGGGTATTTTCAGGACACCTGGTGGAAGTGGTCTGACAGCTGCTAGGACTGGAAAGTGTCGGACAAAGCATATTAGAATTGCCGGGGAAAGTTATGATAATGACCTGTCAGCAGCAGTTGCAGTTGAAAAGTGTAAGGAACTCCTGTTGTTGTTTTTTTGGGGGGCGGGGGGGCGGGGTTTAGACGCTTACAAACATGTGGAATCATATTTGGTCATTTGTTCAGGCTATTTCCAAATTCTTGGGTGATGGCAATTATGTTTCTGTTTTATGGTTGCAAACATTTCCACTAAAAGAAGAGTGATTCCAATGGTCAATAAAAATTCCACACCCTTATCCAGATCCTCCTTTTAAGTTCTTTGTTGGCCTTATTGTGTACCAGAGACGGGATCAAGTCACACGTCAAGTCAAGTCCCCAGATGAATCCAGTTTTAAGGTTTAGATAATCCAATCCGACATCGGTAAGTGTTCGGATTGCGCCGTCTGATTGATGTAGCGACCACCGTCATAACATCGGACCCCGTCGGGAAGCGTCTGGCGGGCGTTTCCGCATGTTGAACCGGCGTCGTCACTCGTGACATTTGCTCACTGTGATTGGCTGTTAGCTAGCGAATCAGCTCGCGGGGCAAGAACAGGAAGTGAGAAATGCGGATAAACAGTGAGCACGCCTTAATCTTCTTACAAGAGCGATACCACCCCGAAGCGGGGGCGGAGCCAGAACTTGGCTAATGGGTGGGCCTGGAAAAATCAGGGTGGGCCTGAATATTTCTCTCACTGAGCACAATCCTCCTATCCCGACACATCGTGTATTCAAACGAAATGACAAATTGAATAATATAAAGTTCAGATCTTCCTTAGACAACTGCAATTATGCCATTCTTAGTAATATAAATAATAAATAATAATACAATAAAAAAAAAAAAAACACAATGAAATACAAATTCAAAAATAATTTAATAATAACTTACCAAAAGTATCTATTTTTTCATAAATCTCACTGGGTGGGCAGTCTGTCAACCAGGCCCACCCATGGCTCCGCCCCTGCCCCCGAAGGTGTGAAAATCTCCCGGGTGATGTTGTCCCCCCCCCATTCCTTGACAGTCAGAGCACTAATTTGTCTAAAAAGTCGGAAAATGTGTACAAGGGACAATCGTAACCAGCCTAAGAATGAACAAAGCGGAATGTGATACATTTAAACAACGAGTGACAATGGAGGGCATCCAGCATTTTGTGTCGCGCTTTTTTTCTTTTTTTTTTTTTTGGGCATGTGCCTGTTTATGACATGAAAAAGGCAAGCTTTGTTTTAAAATAAAATGGCCCTTTTTGTGATCATTCTATTATCCGCTTTGCCTCTCTGAGAAGTTTTTACAGCAGCTCTCCAAGTGCACATTTCACGATGAACAGGGCTACTCTTTTCACCCCTTTGCCTCGCTATGTGGTCTATTTTTATCTGCTCACAAGCTTCCCGGCACGCTTGCTAATCTTCATGGTTTCCCCTTTCTTTTCTTTCTCTCCTCAAGCGTTTGATCGTCTTTTTGATCCCTTCTTTCATCCTCCCTGTCATTTGATGTACTCCATTCTGCCTTTGACATTTTGTGCTGGCTGGCCCAGTGTCTTGCGCTAATAACTGTAAACTGGAACTGTCGGTGTCATCCCGGGCAAGAGGCATTTGTCAATAAACGATGCACTGGCCGTTGCTCAATTTGCCTCATGCTCTGTTTTAAGTGAGTGATTGATCACCTTTGACGTTGCTACATGTTCTTTCAGCAAGTGGACAAAACAACAGCTGGGAAACGTTGTGGCAGTTCACATTTGCCAGGAAGAAAAAGAATGAAAACTGCCGATCCCACTTTCAATGAGTACATGATTCACTCTAGAACGGGGGTGGTGCGTTTCGGACCCGGGCCTTCAATCGGGATTTCAGTGAGCTAATCCACCTCTTGATGCTAACACTACCACGTAACAATTTGACAAAATGATACACAAAAATACAATAAAACAATAATGTGGCATGACAGAGAGAGAGAGGCGCAGTTCATATTTGAAATGCCATTTTTACGAAAGCAAAAAAAATGTTGTGAAGGCGTTAGCTTCTTCCAAACAACTCCAACTCTCTACGCTATAGCTAGTTTGCTTTCTTATGTGCTAGTATGGAAATGGCGGCAAACTGAATGATATGAAGTTCAGATCAACCGCAATTATGCCATTTTTAATATTCAGTAAAATGAAAAAAAAAACATTTAAATTAAAAAAAAATAATTTAATATTTATACTAAAAATTCAAAGTATATATTTTCATGAATCTCACTGGGTGGGCAGTCTGTCACGCTGTGGCGTCAATGTTGGCCGACCTATGCTCAAATTTGTTTTTGTCCACCTTTGAAAATGATTTTTTATCAATATTTGTCACCCACTGGTCACATCAAAAGACTCTTTAGTTCAACCAATCAGAGGACAGAAAAATGCAGGCGTCGCTCTTAAGCCTGCACGAAGGCCAAGTGTGGTTGCAATTAAAAAAAAAGCAGTCATTGCTAATAGCACATATATGTCATGTACTGTATATGTCTACCCTGAAATATATTTCATAATGATGGTGAGTACAATATGGGTCCATGTAAAAATGTGAATCTTGCCAGGCAGAACCAAACGCGCGGTCTTTAAGGAGCGGGAAAAGTCAACTATGGGTGTGGATGGAGACACGTTTTTAATCAGTGGTGGCTAATGAGGAGAAAGTGTAAAGTGTGGCTGTTGCCATAGCAGCACCTTTATCCGAGGTGAGCAACATTAGGCTAAAATGGGCTGACGCTGGCTGCTCGAAAAGCGAGCACTGTTTACTTGTGGGAGTCTGCACGCACCTACAGTACGTATTGATCTTGGGTGACTGATTGGCTTTTTTTTTTTTTGACAGGTGACAGAGTGAACATGTAGCCTATCCTTTTGAATTGTACGAGACAGTGTAGTCGGATATCTGCAAGCAAAGGTGCGACTGTTCGTGCACTCCCCTGATTTGTGTTCGCCTCGAGTGCAGCAGCCGCGCACGCGGGCGCGGGCGCTGCCAAATCTATGTACGTTCGATAACTTCCCTTCTCTGCGAATGAATGTAATTTTTTTGTCCGTTTGTGTCTGTCTGCGTTGTACTTCTAAATGTTGGAGCGGCATGGTTAACCAGGCGTCTGAAGTAGGGATGGAACGATTCACCCAAGCCCCGACTCGATTTTCCATTTTCAATTCCTGATTTTCGATTCGATTCGATTTTTTTCAAAATCGCTACCATGCGTGTCCTTTGTTAGGTGTTGCTGCATAGGGCTTTGTGAGTGCTGAGATGCCCGAGTTCATAAACGCAACACTCGGTGCGTCCCGACTCGAATTGATTATTCGATGAATCGATTTTCATTTGTATGCATCGCCGCATATTTCAAGCAGTTTAAATCGATTTTAAATCAATCGTTACGATCATTACATCCCATTACATCCCTAATCTGAAGAATGACAAATGTCATCTTGTTTCATTCTCCACTCACCAATACTTGTGCAATAACAACAAAAATTCTACTCGCGACGCCTTCATGAATAAAGACGCTAAAACGATGGCAGCAAATGGCGCCAATTGTGATTGCGTCGAGGTCCGATTTGTGAAACGCATACGACCCATAATGATCATCAAGTAAACACTCCTTTCGAGAACGGCCGCTGGTTACAGGCTGAATGTGAAGATGTGATTCTGATGCTGCTCAGAGCAATTACAAATCTTACCGTTTCATTTGCTTTATCATGGAGAACAGAAACCACATTTTTTTTAGCCTTTATTTACCTACACCGGTGCATCGTTTTTGCCCTTGTAACTCATCCAGACGTTATCTGTCTCGATCTGCCCAAACTTCCGCTCATGTGATAGTGGAAAGATGAATATTTAATGAGCACATATAGCCATCGAAGCAGAGAGAGCTGCTGAAGTAAATTCCAATATTCCTGGATCACTGTTCTCTGCCCTGTTCCTATCCTATCTTCATTATCTTCCCATTCTTCAATTTAATTTGATCTATGAATAACCGCAGGAGCAGTAAATGAGCAATGGCGCATTTTCAGACGAGGTTCTTGCATTTAAATGAAAACACACAAGGCAAATTTGCAAAAGACGTTCCTTTGGTTTAGATGAGCCAGAGACGGACTCATTCTTCTCATTCTCTCGCAATGTCTGGCTTAAGGCGGGAGGGAATAGAGCGAATTTGAAGGGTTGATACAATGAGTCGAAGCAAGGCGAGGCGAGTGTGAAGGGAGGGCGGCAAAAGTTTCGGCATCTGGAATGGGGAAAAAAAAAAATTAAAGACATCATTTTTAGCTCAATGAATGACCTAGGTATGTTATGTCTTTTGTTAGGTGTTGCTGTCTAGGGCTTGTGAGCTCTGAGACGTCTGAGTTCGATTTTTTTCTCGATTCGAATCGATTATTCGATTAATCGGCTCGAATCGAGGTTCGATTCATCATTACATCCCTAATAGTTACAATACATATATATATATATATATATATATGGCAGCACGGTGGTCGACTGGTTAGCACGTCCGCCTCACAGTTCAGAGGTCGTGGGTTCGATCCCGGCCCCCGGCCTCCCTGTGTGGAGTTTGCATGTTCTCCCCGTGCCTGCGTGGGTTTTCTCCGGGTACTCCGGTTTCTTCCCGCATTCCAAAAACATGCACGGCAGTTTAATTGAACACTCTAAATTGCCCCTAGGTGTGATTGTGAGTGCGAATGTTTGTTTGTCCCTGTGTGCCCTGCGATTGGCTGGCAACCGATTCGGGGGACAATATATATATATATATATATATATATATATATATATATATCCATCCATCCATTATCTATACCGCTTCTCGGGTATATAATGCCCCATGCCAGGTATTTATTTGGGTGTGTGAGCCCAGTGGACTTTGTTTGATTTCTGTTACCCGGTGCTGTAAACCTCATTCTGTCGCTCCCATTTTTCTTCTGCCTTGCTGCCATGCTGTCACTCCATCATGTCTACCTTTCTGTCTGTTGCCCACTCTCATCCTCTCCATCTTCCTGCCTGCCGTCTCCCTCACAGATAGACTGTAGTTAAGAGAGAACATGAAAGATGAGCAAACGCGGTCGGCCTGTCACCGGTCTCATTTCGGAGGCTGGGGTTCTGCAGCGTTCTCCCTCAGTCTCAAACCTCTCGCCGTTGCGCAATGTTCTCCTTCTCATGCTCCGGATTAGGGGTGGAAAAGCACAGTTTCCTTCGTTGACTCAAATGGAAGAATAATTGCAACTTTTCTTTCTTTTCGCCTGCCGCGGCGCCGTGAAGATTAGCGGCTCAGTTGGCGGAGATGGAATCACAGTGTTACAGAAGGAAATAAAGTTGTCACCTTTTGTGTAATGACAGCCGTCTTGACATTTGCAGGCTTGGATAAACTCATTTAAAACACTTTGTCCTCGCAGCACAGTGGAGGGAAATGCCATGTCAATCCCTTCTTTGATGTGTATGTAATTTTATGAGCTTTTTTTTTTTTCTTTTTTTAAATCAGTCAGATCTTGTCTGATTCAGAAAACTCTCTTTGCAATAAGACTACCATTAAAAAAGAGATTTTTTTTTTCTAAGGTTGCTTTCTCTTTCATTTCCGACAAGTCTGCTGTATGCAAAGAGCAACCATGCCAACATTGTAATTGTTCGTAATTGATTTCACTATGAATGTATTGCTTTAAGCGCAAATACTGGAGTTGCCGTAAGAAAAGAGATTTTTCCGAGTTTTTGAATTTTCAATCCTGGCAGAAGATCTATCCGGTGACGCAATAATGCCGTGTCTAAAATTGGACAAATGCTTTGATTCTTGTATACTTAAAACAGAATTAAATTAGCGTTAAGGGATCATTCATCTTACTTATGGCTAATTTGTCCCCATAAGTCTCCATATGTCAATTTTTCTGAGCACAGGTAACGACAGTCTATGCATGCACAAAGCCAGATTTCAAAATCCCCCTCTCAACCTTGGTTCAATATGCCCTAGACTACTTTATTAAGAGTTTTCTGTCGCTATTGAATCACTCTGGCATGCATCTATTCAAGGATTTGATATTATGTGTATTATGAATCTCAATATGAAACTGTGCATTTCTATACCATTGCACAGCTCAAGTATGGACATAATATTAAATTGATATCTGTTGACTTGAACTGAACATTAGTTTGTTTGTGAAGGTTTCATTTAGGGCTGCAATTAACCATCGTTTTAATAGTCGATTATTTTGTCGATTTAATTGATGAATCCGATTTAAAAGCTGTGTTGAATCCCATCTCTTTATTTGCAAACATTTCAAATTGGCAGTGCAGAGCATGTGCAAACACACATTGATTATGATTCAGTTCGAATTGATTATGATTCAGTTCAGAAATTACGCAAAAAATGTTAATCATTGTTTTCCAGTGTAAAAGCAGATATCTGCAAATGTTTTATTTGGATTCAATACAAAGATAATCAGTCTGCTTTCATGCAGGACTATACATTTCTCAGAATATTTTGGCTGAAATGACAAGGATTTGAAATTAAACATGGTCTCTAAACAATTAATCGATTCTCAAAATGGATTATCAATTAATTTGATTAATTAGCACCACTGTTTTTTTTTTGTTGTTTTTTTTTAATATACCGAATGTGAATTCCTTTGAAAGACAAAACATCTGTCACCACTTCAAAAAGATCTGAGTGGATTATCAGGATCAAATTTTCGAAAGGACGGATTGCAAAATGTAACCATCACAAGCTTCTGTTTTGAGCTGAAGCGGAACATGTACTGTAAATCCCCGCCTTGGACTGAACATTGCGTTGCCGACATCCCCGCGCATCTCCAAAAACGATATTGAGCTGCTCAGTGAGTTAGCAATTTCCGTGCACCTGCCTGGCTCCCGCATTTTCATGCTCCAGTTTGTTGGCCTCCACCCCCCCCCCCCCCACTGAGTTTCGAAGCAATTGCGAGCCGAGCAGTGCTGACCAAGCCAAAATGCTCTGCTCTGCCTGAATCAATGCGGTGCCATCGCCGTGGCCCGGGGGGGGGGGGGGGGGGGTGAGGCCACCATCATCCTTCATACAGCACCGGATGTCCTCATCTGCCTCTGCCACCACTCTGCCAACAGCAAGGCTGAGATTTATGCACAGCAGACAACTCAAGTCTGAAGCATATGTTACGGGTTTGAAAGCTAGCGTCTGACACAAGTAGCGCTGTTGGTTGGCTAAGACTGGCTAAGCGTGGGAAAAAAACGTCGGCAGTTTGCACACTTACAGACCGATTCTGGCACCGGTATGAGGCCCAGCTGTGAGTTGGCAGCCAAATATAAGTGCAATTACTTTTCCCATTGTAACTGCAGCTCTCTCTGTGTTGAAAAATCGTCCCACCCGCTGACTTCACTCCAGCGGTTTCCATGTTCATCAATACTCTGAGTGCCTTTTTTTTTTAGTCTCTGTAATATGCCAGAAAACAGTCAAAAATAATCATTGTTTTCTGCCGTCAAAGCAAGCGCTTTGTTTTTTGATACAACGCAAAAACAGTCAGTCTGCTTTCGCGGAAGACTGCGGGAATCGGAGAATAGTTACTGCCGAGAAGCTGAAATTCTGAGAGTTTGGACGATTCCACAAAAAGGGGATCCAAACAATGAATCGCTTATCGTGAATAAAGATCGATTCATTTCAGAATAGATTAGTTGTCGATTCATCGTTGCGCTTCGAAAGTATATTTTCACCTGTCCCCATTTTACACTAAGAAACGATGTTCCATTCATTTTCAAACGGATGATTTCACTTATGTTCAAAGGTTAGCCTGGACAAGTCCGGCCGTCAATCACAAGGCACTTACCGTTTGCAGAGAGGCAACCTTTCACCCCGTCCCTGTGTGCAAATTGAACCCACAGAAGTCGGTGAAGTGAACCGTTAAACCGTCAGTGACTCGAAATAACGTTGTATATTTCAAAGTGGGGAAAAAAAAAACCTCATTACGGTGGACCCTGCTCAAGTCGAGCAATTCATAATATCTCCATGTCTAGCGTGATAACGTGTTAACTTATCCTCACCTTTTAACTGAAACGCCACGTTTCCCGATCGATTAATGACCGACGGTCTCCAGTCATTTTATCGCAAGGTCGCGAGTGATGCGCTATCAGTTAATGAGAAATAGGGAAATGTCTGGCTTGAAAGATGCAGGGAAAAGGTAAACACACACACGTAAGAGGAGACTCTCTCATTTGACCTTTGCAAAGAGTTTTTTCCGGCCCGCGGTGAGTTGTCCAGTGATAAGAATAATGGTTAAGCTGCATTGCCCATAGGAGACCAGCCGCCCATTCCCTTCTCATGGTTGAGCAAGCAGAGAGCCGCTCTCTCCTCTCCTATTGTGTCTACTTCATCGATAGCAGACAATGAGCTTGAGCCGGGCGCTCTTACGGGATTGGTGTATGCCGCCTTGAAGGATCACAAGCGATCCCGCTGATAACTGTCAAAAGGCAACTCCGAGAAATCGCCGTTGTGGCATTTGAACCATCACTACTACCACCGCTACTTCAAACTCAGTGATTTAAATGGGAAGTCAACCCAAACATTTGGGTTTTTTTTTTTTCAAGAATATGTTCTATGTTGAAACAAGGCAATATGATTAATATTACGTTTGTGGAATAAGACATAATCTACCCGTTTTTTAGCCATCCCCGGGGGCGGCCATTTTGTCACTTCTGTCGACTGAAAATGGCATCACAGTTGCTCAGGGCTCAGTGAACGACCAATCGCGGCTCACCTGTTTTCTGATGCTGAGCCGCGATTGGTCGTTACCAGAGCCATTAAGCAGTTGTGAAGTCATTTTCAGTTGACAAAAGTGACAAAATGGCCGCCTCTGAGATGGCTAAAAAGGGGTGGATTTTGTTGCTTCACTCATATTCCAGAAACGTAATATTAGTCAGAATGCATATTCTTTAAAAAAAATATGTTTGGGTTGACTTCCCTTTTAAATGTAGAATGACCATACATGCTGTACAAAATTGAAGTTGTGTCAAATTTTTAACATTCTTCATTGTAGTATACAAGTATAAATGTAACGTTAATTTCGGTTAAAAAAAAAACAAAACAACAATAACAAAACACCAACTTTGTTAACAAATGACAAATATTACAAAACAGTGACGTACTATATGAACAACAACAACAAGCCAACAAACACCAAAAATCTCACAAAGTGGCAAAGCCAAAGATGGCTGATGCCTGAAAGCATTGGGGGCGGGTCATACATCCCCCTGTGTACCTGAACCCCGTAATGGCCTCAATCTCTTCTCAAGGATAAACAGATTAGTCGTGTCCCACCCTCGTCTTGGGAGCCCCAAGACTAACTATCACTTTCCCCCGGGGGATGTTTTGAATCGGGACTGGATTAGCGAGCAACGGATGAGGAAGGGGAAAAAAAAAAAAAAACAACATAACAAATGGGATCTGTCTGCCGTCTAATCACTGGATTTTTGAAGTCATGATCTGTGCTGGAGAGGTAAACAAGATAAGATGGATGTTTCACATTGTGATTATACTGACACCATGTCATCGTTGCCTCATCGCTCAGACTGCCGTTCCAATGAATGAATGCAAACACCTGATTGACTGACTCACATCGCGACTTCAATCACGTCGATCCTTGAAGATTCATTTCGATTGATTGGGATTAGCTCATCTAGACGCGCTTATACACCTTGTATCAAAAAGTCTTGCCTCATACTTTCAATGAGTCTGTCAGGCATAATAAGATATTTCTGCTCATTCCTCTGTGGATTTTTGTAACGCTAATTAGAGCAATTGTTGGGACTCAAATAAAGATGTTGAACACAGCAGCTAAACAATCACCAGGGAAGTATTCAAACACAGTTATGCTAATAACACAAATGGAGGGAGGGGGGGAGGCTGGGGAGGGAAATGGTGGAAATGGCAGACAAAGGCAGATTCCGCTACATCAGGGACGGGAAAATCGTGCGCCGGCTGCATACGACCACACACTGAGTGGCCCCTTGATTCATTTTCATTTGATTATTTTTTTTATTTCATTTCCATTTATTTGTTTTTTGATTCATTTTCATTTTTTTTTTTTTTTTACAGTATTTTCTTACAAACTCCCAAAAGTTTTCCAGACATGGCTTGGTTGTGCGTACACTGGGTCTTATACTGTCCATTACTACAACGTAAGCATGGCAAATATTTTGGGGTGGATTTGGAATGATGTGCAGGACAAACATAGAACGTCAATAATATTTACATTTCCAGTGAGTTCATTTTTGTGAAGAAAAAAAGTTCACAAAATGAGTTCTTTCACTTAAAGTGGAAGTCAACCCAAACACATTTTTTTCAAGGATATGGAATATGAGTTTCGCAGCAAAATCCACCAGTTTTTAGCCATGTCAGGGGGCGGCCATTTTGTCACTTCTGTCAACTGAAAATGACATCACAGTTGTTCAGGGCTCAGGTAACGACCAATCATGGCTCAGCTTCAGAAAACAAGTGAGCTGTAATTGGTCGTTACCTGAGCCCTGAGCAACTGGGATGTCACTTTCAGTCGACACAAGTGACAAAATGGACGCCCCCTGAGATGGATAAAAACGGGTGGATTATGCTATATTTCACAAACGCAATATTAATCAGAATGTCCTGTTTCAACTAGTGGGCCTGCATTGAACATATTCTTGAAAACAATATGTTTGGGTTCCTTGATTTCCTGTAAAACAGTTTTGTGCCGTCCTTTAATTATATTTTTTTGATGCGAGAGTCATTTGCACTGATGGGGGAAAAAAAAATCACAATTTGCTGTTTACTTCAAACCCTTTCTTGTTGAGTTAGGATAGTGGATCTTTTATATGTGCATTGAGAATGTTTTATGAAAAATTGAATGTATTAAGATCATGCACTTCACACATATTCACATATATTGTCCGTATTGAAAATGGTATTTTTGTCATAAATCTGGTTTGGAAGTGTGCGGTCCTCTGTGGCCCCCCAGTAGCACTGATGACAAATTGTGGCATTTAAGTTGCCCATCCTTGCTCTACATAGTGATGTAAAGTCAAAGAAAATTCGCTGGTTACCTCGTCTCTGAGGACGACGTCTCATTTTATGATGACCTCCATAGTTTTTAAATACTCCGAGCTGCTGCAGTCATCAACACATGACGCCCAATCTGTAAATCACCCAATCCCCAAACTTCTCTCGCATTCTAATGAAAGGCCTCGCCGTGTCAGCTATTATAAAGTCAAAACGTTATCTCAAACTAAAAAGTTTGCTGAAACCATTTTCTTTTGCGCAGTGCGAGACCTCCCAAAAAAGTACTTACATGAGAATAATGAGTTTTCATCACAGTAATTATATGGCTCAGTGAGAGGCAGTGATATTACCCACAAGCCCCTTTTGTTCCTTGATCCCAGCCCAAAGTTCATTGGGCCCAAGTAGTGTCCCACCACCTCGCCTTTGGCTATGTAAAATCATTACATTGTACAAGGAGATAACAGACATTGTGTCGGCAGACGCTGCCTTGAGGCTGCTTCCTCGCTTCACCTCTTTAAAAAAGATATCGCCGCGATAAGCGTCGCTCCTTCTCAGCTTGTGCTAAATCGAATGGTAAGCCTGTAGGGCAGCGTCCGTCCAAGGAGTGCCAGCCAGTAAGGAAAAACAAACAGAAAGAAGAAGAAGAATGAAAAAAAAAAAGGGCGGTTGTGTAGTCTGCCATATTTCAAAAGGAACGCTTCTCATTATCATAGAGCATGGGGCGAGTGGATCAATAGGGAAGTTTTTCAGGCATTGTCTGCTTTCTTGATGCAGGCTCTGGATTGATCGGAAGGCAGGTTTCACATCCTCAACGTGGGTATCTGCTGATGTGACACTCAGCCAAAGGAGAAACCAGATTTCAAGCAGAGAGCGTGGTCATTAAACTTCACAACTGTGTGAACCTGTCAAGGCATTCGAGATTTCCAAACACTAGTTTTAAAGCGGAAGTCAACCCAAACATATTTTTTTTCCAGAGTAAGTTCCACGCAGGCCCACGCGTTGAAATATGGCATTCTGATTAATATTGTGGATTATGAGAAATCCACACGTTTTTAGCCAGCTCAGGTGGCGGCCATTTTGTCTCTTCTGTCGACTGAAAATGACATCACAGTTACTCAGGGCTCAGGTATATACAGTATATATATATATATATATTTTTTTTTATTTTTTATTTTTTTCCATAATCGAGAATCCCTAAACCATAAACACAAAAACATAGCATGAACAGCACATAGAAAAAGTAAGAGCAACAAGAACTTCCATTTTTTTTTATCAGCGCATGTGGGGTGTCTCTCCTATTTGAAAAATCTTGATATGTATACCCCGCAAGACAAGAGGAGAGCGACTATCAATCACTGCCGCCTCCAACTTCAATCTGTGACCCAGTCGTTTAATTGCCTCTGCTCGGCTTTTCTCCCACTCTGCCACTTTATCTGCCCCTTTCTCCTTTTTCATTCCTCAAGCCCCCTCATGAATGCACACATGAGAGGAGGCTAATGCAGAGATAAACGGCAGGGCCAGGCATGGCCAAATCCTCTAATAATCTACTCAAAGTGGCCATTGGAGTTCCGTTCCCACAGCGGCGACGTAACCCAAGTCAAAATTAATATAAATACTGAGTATGAAAAACACTTCACGTCAATTAAAAAAAAAAACATTCAAATGGAAAAAAAAAAAAAAGTAAGTACGGTGCTATCAGAGTGTGCTACGACGGATGTATTCTCACGCCGCTACGCAAGCTAGCTCATTGTGCGTCGTTCTTACCTTGAAACCTATGCGGGTACGATAATAAACCGAGCAGCTGTTGTGGAGCAGGAAAGAAAATCTGAATCCAACCCTCTAAAAATCACCCTGTTGAGCGTGCGGCCCACGCATCCTCATCTGGTTTCACGCGGCATAAAGACCTTGCTATCCTGACAGGCTTGTAGGCACCTACGCCGTCACTACTGAGGGCAGGCGGCGCGTCTTCTTCCGCAGATGTTCCTTCCTTTTACCTGCAGAAGGAAGGAGGTGATAGATGGGTAAACAAAGCAGCCATTGAGCGGATGCCATGCGTGTGTGGGCCGATGTTGGCCACATACACGCGACGAGTGAACTGTCAGTGTGACAAAGGTCTTATTCAACCCTGTAATTGTACAGCACCTAATAACAAGCCGGTTGAGAAAGAGAAATGCCTGCGCTGATGGTAGATGACAACACTTTTGTCCCTGAGTCTTTTCAAAACAGCAATGTTAACGCAATTATCATGGTCTTTACGTTGGGAGGAATGTTGCGTAATTTGACGTAATTTGATTGGTGGGCAAGCACTGCAGAGACCCCAAACATGTGTAAACGGGCAAATAAAAAGTGGGATTTCAACTATATTTGGCACAAATGTTGACATTGGGAGGGGCTGGGGGCTTGAAGTAAATTAATGGCAGTGTTTAATATCCAACTCAAAATGCAAACTACTAGCCCACTAATAAACAGTGTTGCGTACAGACCTCTGCCCAAGCCAAACAGCTTTGTCTTCAAGTTATTAAACACGTAATTACAATTTCAAAACCATTCTGGTTGTGTCTCCTTTGGCGTAGTTGATAAATCAATACCTCTCCGAGAGTGAGTGAGTGTACGGAACCAAACCCTTCACCTTCCGTGCTTCGTTAGCATAACCGTCATCCAAATTCAATCGAGTTTGTGTGCAGTTCGGGTGAAGGGCAAAGAGGTTCAAGGGAGGTTCAAATTGAAGTCAACTTTGCTTATGCGTACACAGTCAAGTGGGTCATATTTTGGTGACCATATTTAGCCGCGTGAGAGGCCGTACTATTCAAACTCACAAACTGCAGCTCTGATAATGTGCATTTTGTTCCATTAGGGTAATCTTTCGGCTATAGCTCTTGTGGATCTTTTGGGATTTTTCCGCTTAACAGATCAAATCGAGTGACAATCGTCCTTCGACCTCGGCATTCGAGTGGTATTTCTGTTGCAACCAGTTGTTTTGTTTTAGCCACTGTCATCGTCATCTTTTCCAGTGCTAGGTGACCCACCTGGGCGTTCCGTCTGTGGTCGCCGGAATTTGGCGGGAGGAACGCAAGGCTGCGATTGACGGCCACGGCGGAAGGTCACTGCAGTCGATCTGCCAGCAGGAAGAGACAAAAGTGCAAAAGACGTTGTTGTGCTTGGCGTTCGGCCGCAGCTACTCAGTTGAAGCCGCCGCCGCAATGTGCTTGGCGCTCTGTTGGGCACCATTTTCTTTTCTGCTACACGTGTCTCGATCCGAGTAACCGAGCGGAATGACAACACCCTCAGCAGCCTGTCAACCAATGTTGTGGATGGAAGCACATATCAACACGAAGAGAAACACACAAACATGTTTACAAAATTGCTGACAGTGCGATGCAACATCCTAATGAACGGATAACTGTTTCACAGTCAATTGCTTGTGGGGAAGTTTCTCAACCAAAATCACCCCCCGCATTAAAAATGGTCTCTATTCTCTGCTGATGATATTATTCCAAAATTAAGTCGGAGGCAGTTTAAAGCTGCGCAGGGCTTCTTTTTTTGTATTTTCCACTGTGGATTAATATGTTTTTGATTATGCCGTGAACCAGTGAAATATTTAAGAATCATACTAATGGAAAAATATTTCTCATTTGAAACTTAATATACAATTCTCATGAGAATAAACACATACACACATAGAACTGCAAACAAAAGACAAACTTTTTTTTTTTAACGAATAGATGAATAGTTATTATTATTATAACAATTTTTTTTTTTTTTTTTACCTCACGCATAGCCAGAATATTTAACCTAACCCTTTAATATTCCTGCACAAGAACATGTCTAAAATCAGGGTCAGACATTCATTCCCTTCTGCGAAAACAAAGGTCTGGTTCCTTCTCGAAAAAAATAAAAAGTTACAATCCCGCATATCGTCGCTGTCCTGTGAAAAACACTTATCTCCAATTTTGGAAACTTTTTTTTAAAATTTTCACTTTCATGCGATGTCTGTAACGCAGAAACGTGAGTCATGTAAAAATAAGAAAATGAACACAAAAAAAATGGAGATAAGTGTTTTTCACATGAAAGCGACGATATGTTTCATAAAACATCCAACTGGTACACAACACAAAATTGCACGCCAGTGATTTTAAGCAGACCCTTGGAAACCTTGCCGGTGTTATTGAAGAATTAAGACTAAAAATAATGTCTGCGCTCCAGCTCCGCTTCAGAAACTCAATGTACTCTGAACTAACTCCTACGCGCGTAGCCACACAGACACGCACACAGGAACATAAGAGCACATGTATAAGTGGCACGTGTCACTGCTCCAGCTGCACCTCAAGAGACCCGTCTGAGTGACAACAATTAGCCTGCTCAGTTCAAGTAAATTGAATCCATTTACATAATGCATTCCTGCCATCGCAATTAATCTGTGGCCAATTTTAAGCAGGTCTTTGTGATGTTGTCGCAACCTGTTGTTAAATCACCTTCCGCTTTTGTGCGTGGCATAAAGCCAAGTGATCATTTTTGCACAAAGCTTTTCACTCCCATAAGGACATTGCTCAATAGGCTGGGTTGTTTCAAAAAAAAAATAAAAAATATGGATGGCATTTGCCAACAAAGACAGACGCACGCATTGTCCATGGCGTGTTTACCTCCATTTCACTTTGTGTGCAATTGCTCAGATGGTGAACACAAGCGGCATCATTTGTTTGATGCTAAGCCGGAACGGCGGAGTAACATTCTGCTTTATTAGCCCGTTGTTTGCAAGCTACTTTTGACAGGAAGCTGAGCCATAAATTAAATAGATGTCTTGATTAAAAAAAAAAGATGGCTGTGTATAATTCTTCAGACTGGATTTTTGAAAAATCACTCTGCCATTGCTCATAACAGCAGCTCTATTGCCTGGGTGATTTATGAAATCAATTTGTCTTTTTATCAGCAAGCCAGAGTTTGAGATATGATCACAGCGCACGCGTTTCAACTTGGTGTTGGTGTGTCTCACCAAGGCCGACATGTTGAAAACCGCCCATGGCTTATTCTCGGCACGCGTGCCATCGCGCCACGCTGTGAATCACGGCACGATGATGCATTGATGAAATTTGGCGCGAGGGTGAAACTGTTGTGTCGGTCTGATGCTGTCAGTTTGTTGTGTGTTTGGGCTTTTCTAATGGCATATTCATGTCAGCTGTCAACCAGAATATCTGCACTGGAGCACCCGCCATCTCTCATGCTTCTCTGTGTTTGCAATATTTTCGAAACATTGACTCACGCACACAATGGCGGGTGATGTAATCGATCGGGGCTACGGCTAGATTCTTTAGTCCCCGTGAAATCCTATTCCCATTTTTAACAAGACATTCCGGACAATTCGATGCTTGCTCCTGAGAACTGTTTGGGGAAGGCCCCTTTCCGTTCCAGCATGAGTGCGCCCCGGTCCGTAAAGGCGCGCTTGGATAAGTTTGGTCCGAACGAACTTGCGCAGAGGTGGCAGGCCCGGGGGAAGTATATGTAATTGCTTTGTATTGAACCAGAGCGCCTTTGCATTCTTAATCCGACACCGTGGGACTCCCTGACAAAGTCTGTGTGAAGTGTAAAGATAAATGCTGATATACGCCAAAAACATCCTCCCATGTGCCTCAAACAAACATGACGCCGTTTTTTGCTCGGTAGTCGAGCCTCGGCCGCATTCTGCCCGGTCAGCCTAATATCCTTTGGACCTACTCTTCACGCGTTCCCCGGAGAAGCCGAGAGAAATTCTGTTTTGACATCGCTATCTGTCTCGTTTGGAAAGAAGAATGATACAAAAGAGAATTACGCTCCCTTGTGTATCTGGTTCAGAAAAAGATAAGCCGTTCATTTTGCCAGAGATGTCAAAAGTGAGGAATCAGAAGTGACAGCAAAGGGGATGAGATATTTCAAGATACGTTTTGATGGGTGCAGGTTAATCTTAAAATGTGTCAAGGATTTGCCAAACCCTCATGAAGTAAATCTCACTTTGATGTTCTCTAATTCCGTCACCTCTTTCTCTCTGTTTTCCTGCAGTGAAGTTTGAAGATTGCCAGCACAGCAGAGAGGTGGGCTTTGTTAGTAGTGACCCCAACTTCAGCGTGAGAGCCGATGGGGTTGTGTATGCCGAGCAGGAGTTTGCGAACCTTTCGGAACCCGTCCAGTTCATGGTGACTGCTCGAGAGCTCTTCGACCCGCACATCTGGGAGACCACTGTTAAGCTAGCACCGGCCGGACATCCTCACCCTTTACCCCTGACAAAGGTACCCGCGTTTTTGTATTTTTGCTTACGCATCCTTTACAGACAAGGAGCCACATTTGCTAACCTACATTTGGCAAAACGTCATGACCTTGAACGAACCCTGACGAAAAATCAACTTTCGCTACGTCCGTGAACACTAGCGAGCATTTGCCACTCAGCGAGACGCGGGCTTTAGGCGGATTTGTGTGAAGATTCACAAGCAAATCAGTTCAGTTAAGTTTCGATGTTGATGTGTGTCGTTAGGGCGTGGTTGTGTTTACGTCACCGATCGGCGTACTTCAGTGATGCCTCGCATCGTATATTCGATCGGTCAGTTTACACTGCAGTCAATCTGGCGGATCACTGAGAAATATGGGATTTTATTCACATTTACACTTTATATTGTGTGACGACGCTGCGTCTGCGTCACGGAAGAGCAAAGCTAGCTAAAGTGAATTGTAGGACACACCTCAAATGCTGCTTCCGCTGCCTGAGCATTTTACTCATCAGAGGAAAATGAACTACACGATTCCCCCTATTTTCATTTACTGCGAAAATCTGGTCGGATTTTAGAGAAGCAGACACAATATTTAGGACACTACTTGCTGCTATTTTTGCTGCGACGTGGAAACATCGCAGGTTAGCGGCTCCAAGAAAGGCTAAAAGCTGACAGGCTAGCGAGTTCGTTTTGTTAAGTGCGGCGAGACGTGACACCAAATTGCATGCGTGATTTATCTCTCATCAGAGCTTTCGTGTGTGTCTATCTTGAGAGCGCATTCGTTTGCTTTTAGTAACACTTGCTCACCTGTTTTAGTCAAAGAAAATAGCTCACCTGGAATGTTCATTTTCCAGCCTTTAATGCAGCGTCTTTGGCCTTTGAATCTTTCTGCTGTGTTTATGCACTAACGCTATCACACCCCACACAGGTAGGGCCTCTCATTGAGTGCTCTCCAACCCATACTGATTTCATGGCACGCTGGCTCGCTTTCTCCACCAGCTTAGAGCCTATTAGTTATGCACCAGCGCATCTGAAATCCACTGGTTCCCGGAACAGGTTTTAGTGCTTATTTGATTTGCATTTTTACCACACTCTGTTCAAGATAGTCTCACCTGTTCAAGTTAGATTACAAATGGAGCTGGCAGCTGAGAGAAATGTTGGGCCCTTTGGTTCGTAGGTCACGGAATACCAAAGTCTGCGGCGCTAAATAGTTGCACTTTTGATCTACGTATGGTAATGTCTGAAATAGAGGCTGGATCATGTGTACAGCCTGCACTAGAAGGCTCAATTAGGAGAGGTTGTTGGCAGAGGTGGGCATTTGACTAAAAAATCTGCGGTCCCATTATCGGGTACCCGTCTGCCGGACCAAATAGTAATCGCCTACGGGCCGGTCCGACTATTTGAAACGGGCTTCCGTTAGCGTTTCCGACTACCAATTTAAACAAAACTACCACTACAACGCTGGGTGATATTTGATACGAAAGAGTCATCGCATCGTGGAAGCCTCACCGGGGTCAAGAAGATAGACGATTGCATAGACGGGAAAAAAAAATAGGCTTCCGACTATGCTGAGTTTGACTAATTTTTTTAAGTTTCCCATCTAACGGTCCGTCACATAAGCGGTATGCCCAGCTCTGGTTGTTGGAATCCCATGTGATTTAAACATACAGTGACAGAATTTAACATTCCTTTTATTCACTACAGTTACTTGTATAAGCACATCTTTCGGGGGGATGGGGTTCTCACTGAGGACTGTGATCTTTTTCCTTATCACACACGTCAAAGGGAAATTACACTACTACGCTGAAGACAAAAAAAAATATATATATATATATATATATATATATCAAAAAGACCTAGATCAAATATTGCAGTGTGCGCGAAATGAGCAATGAGCTCATGCGGTATTGTCCTCCTTGTTTGTCAGACTGCAAACTTCCAGATGTCAGCACCACAGCTTGAGGTGCTTCAGGCCTGTAGAATGTCCCGCACAATGTGCAGCATACCCGGGAGCAGAGAGCTGCCAGCTGGCCCCGCCCGCCTCTGGCTTTTTGAAGCCCTTCGCGCTAACTGGCTCTCTGGCATGTACGCGCAACCACACACGCACGAGTGTGTACGCGTAGTAGCATTGTGTCCACACGCAATGTTGTGTACAAGTGGACAAAAACACTTGCAGATGCAATTATGCATGTATGCACTTGACTGGAGACTCAATCGTTGTCCGTTCGGAAATAACACGAGGTTGGCGTCAAACGAGTTAAAGCGCAAGTCAACCCAAACATATTTTTTTTCAAGAATGTGTTCCCAACAGGCCCACTAGTTGAAACACGGCATTCGGATGAATTCTGGGGGGGCGGCCATTTTGTCTTCCGTCGACTGAAAATGACATCACAACTGCTCACGACGACCAATCACGGCTCAAATTCAGAAAACAGCTCAGCCGTGATTGGTCGTTGTGAGCAGTTGTGATGTCATTTTCAGTCGACGGAAGACAAAATGGCCGCCCCCCGAGATGGCTAAAAACGAGTGCATACTTATATTCCACAAACGCAAAATTAATCAGAATGCCGTGTTTCAACTAGTGGGCCTGTTGGGAACATACTTTTGAAAAAGTTATGTTTGGGTTGACTTCTGCTTTAAGTAATTCTAACAAATAACAGTTCATGAAAGCAATAAAACGCACGCACAGAAAGAGAATAATTGCACCTGCAAGTGTTGTGGTTGTGTGATGTTGAAAGCAAGATATCTTATCGGGCAAACACATCTGGTCCCCTCGCTCCTTTGCTGTCTTTTAAAAACCTCCACCCCTCTGCTTACATTTTGCTCCCGTTCAGCTCAATCCAATCGCCTGTCCGTCCAGACGGTTGGCCTGCAATGACCTTAAATCCCAACCCTTCTGAACTCGAAATGTGTCACAGTAGTTTAAGCGTATTCCGTTTTCTCAGGCGGCCTATCGCCTGGCTTTCTGGTGGCTAACGCGAGAACATTGACCGGATGCGTTTGCGCGTGTGACATGTACACGTACGACTGCGTTGGGTGTGTCCTGTTGGGATTAGTTTGAAGGATTTCTCAGGTTACAACCTCGCTCCCACTTTGTGTGCGCCCGTGTGTGTTCTGAAAGACAACAATAGGATTAGGTGGATTACAGCAATGCAACCTTTTTACAAGGGGAAACACCATAGATGTCAATAATAGAAAAAAAAAAAAAAAAAAAAAAAACATGTTCCCATCTTTGTAAACCGCATTTCAACAGATGAGAACACAATCTTTTGCCACAGGGAGCCGTCTGACCAATGGGTGGCTTTGCCTTTCTAAACGCGTCATTTCATCCACTGATAAGCGCGCAAAACACCGATTATTAGAAAACTATTCCACAAAGTGAAACACTTTTAACCACCTTTTGGGTGGAAAAGAATCAATGCAAGACTGTGCATCCATTCGGCAAAGTACAAACAAAACTGAAAAGCTGTCTTCTTCTATCCTCACTCCCTTTGTTATTCAAGCAGTATTTAATCAATATCCATTTTATCTGATGATACCCTGACAGGAAAATGTCATATTGTTTATTGGGTTTCGCAGTGACACAGAGGACAAAGACATGCGCGGATAATGTTGTCTGTCGGAAAAATCTTGGGATGCAGAGGGATTCAGAAAAAGTACAGCACGTTAAACACCCGACGCGTATTTTTTTTATTTATTTATTTTTTTGCTGCAATTGTTCCTCTTTTCAAAAATCACAGCTTTTAAAAATGTAAAGTTCACCGAAGGATTTGACATGATAATGTTTACATGTCTGTGTTTCTCTGCAGGTCAGCATTGAAGAAATGCTATCAAGAGTCTTGGATTCCCAACCGCGAGTCATCAAGTTTCCTCGAAAACATCAGAGAAGCTCCTATGGGAATGGGCTGAGGCGACAGAAGAGAGACTGGGTCATCCCGCCCATTAATGTACCCGAGAATTCCCGAGGACCCTTTCCTCACATGCTTGTCAGAGTGAGTGTCATTCCAGCATACACCTGAAGTCCAAACTAAATTATAAATAACGTCCAGGACACAAATGTAAACCAATATCACACGAGAGCGATTTCATAATCTCATTAAATGCCTACGCAGTCCATGCAAATGAAAGCACAAGACAGGACAATGGAGTCGTTGCACTTATCTCAGATTTCTCGCCAGGAAACATTTGATAGTATTCCCTTTTCCGTATCGTGAGACAAGAACAGAAGGCATATAAAAACGCAAGCCGCGCTTTGTCTCCGAGGAATAGATGAATGCTTTACTCCAAAGCCTTTTCCCTGTGCACCTTAAGTCAATGGAGTATTTTTCACATCTCAGTACATCTCTTATAACGGAGCATTGACATTAATTATTGCAGCGATGAGAACACCCACATTTTCCCAAGTGTAGGAAGTCACAATGCACTTGAAATTGTTGTTATTTTTGTTTGTTTTTTTAAGGATGTCTGTGTTTTTTTTTTGTTTTTTTTTTGCATGAAGTCCCTATTGAACCTGACTCTTCTTATGGTAAAGCGAGCAAATCGTTTTGCACACTTGGGCTCTGTGATATTGAAATGTGCTGCGTTAATATAACACGAACACCAACCGCCTCGTTATGATTCATTTGAAACATGGCAGGGAAGCCAACCGCAATTGAACCATTTGAACATCCTGAAAGCAGCCTAGCCGCGGCGGTGTCTCACTTTTGGTCGCAAATTATCGTGTTTGCCTAATGGGAGAGGCGCAGTTTGGGTGAAAGAGATGTCGTGACTTGTATTTGTAGCCTGGTCGTGATTGTAGCCAGCTGATGAACATGTTCAAATAAGAAAAGTTTCGGCGGAAGGCATAGTGCTGCTGCTGCTGCTCTCTCCTCACTGGCCGCCTCTTATCAGTCACCAACACAGACATGCGGCTTTTCTGCTGGCATTTCGAACACGCACACACATCCACACAAAGTCCCTTACGCCCATTTGTACAGCGAGGCTTACATTGCCGTATTACAGAAATCGCCTTTCCCAAGTGTGTTGGCACGAGGGCAGATTTTCCACTAAAGCTCAACAACACTCACTCGAACAAAACGCACACAAGATGGAGTGCCGGGAAAGGAACCAGAATGTGCTGCCCTCACAGGGCAATGGGAACTCTGTAATTCCCTTTCTCATCCTGAGCACGAAAATGTTGACGTTGAATTAGCCCCCACTGGCTTCCTTCTTGGGATCCTATTTTTACTTACTGGATGAGCATACTGGACATACATATACAAATGTATGTATTATATACAGTATGTATATATACAGTATATTAATATTTCTCTCTCTCTCTCTCTCTCTCTCTCTGTCTCTCTATATATATATATATATATATATATATATATATATATATATATGTATATATATATATATATATATATATATATATATATATATATATATATATATATATATATATATATATATATATACTGTATGTATATAAGACGTGTGTGATTGTCACTTGGCGTGTCAAGTTGCATTTATTATTATTATTTTGGAATTACTTTGTGAATTTCCAAAATGTAAGACTTTTATGGGCCTTTGACTTAACAGGATTTAAAGCGGAAGTCAACCCAAACCTATTTTTTTTTTCAAGAATATGTTCCCAGCAGGCCCACTTGTTGAAACAAGGCATTGTGATTAATTTTGCGTTTGTGGAATGTAAGTTAAGCAGCAAAATGCACCCGTTTTTAGCCATCTGTGGGGGCGGCCATTTTGTCACTTCTGTCGACTGAAAATGACATCACAACTGCTCACAACGACCAATCACGGCTGAGCTGTTTTCTGAATCTGAGCTGTGATTGGTTGCTGTGAGCAGTTGCTGTGATGTCATTTTCAGTCGACAGAAGACAAAATGGCTGCCCCCGGAGATGGCTAAAAATCAGTGGATTAACACTTATTCCACAAACGCAATATATATCAGAATGCCCTTTTCCAACTAGTGGGCTTGCATCGAACATATTCTTGAAAAAAAAAAAGAATGTTTGCGTTGACTTCCCCTTCAAATGAGTCTTTTGCTCATATTGACATAACTGGCCTGCAGCGGATGCATCCAATCATCTTCTATCTTGTTAAAGTGTCTTCCCTTCCAGTCAGTTTATATCTGCTATTTCCAAGACAGTAAGTGAAGCAACCTTTCTGATGTGTCAGGTGAGACTTTCTTTTTTTTTTTTTTTAGCCTGAAGTATAATGTTCTCATCCAATTCAGATTTTTTTTTTTTTTTTTTTTTTTTTTTTTCCGGCTCTACAATATCTTTAAAAGCAACACCGAGTGCGCATAATTGTCCCTGTGATAGACTGACTATAACCAGGGTGTAGCTACTCTTCTCCCTATGTCATCAGGGAGAGACTCAAGCTCATGCAATCCTGCACAGGATAATTGGTATAGATGATCTATGGCTAGACGGCTGGATGGATGATTTTAATGGAGAAAGGCAACGTGGGAGAAACATTATACTTTGAATGAATCCCCAGTGCTATAACTCCCAGTAACAAATTAAATCACTATGTAAGCTCAATCCTCAACTCCCTCTGCAACTCAACCTCCTATAAGGAAAGCACAGTGGGCATTTCTTGCTATGTCTCGCTCGGTCGCTGAGATTGCTCAGAGCAAACAAAACACTTACACATTGGATTTTTTTTTTCATATATGCCATCTTCCTTGGATTGGGGGGGGGAATGTTACTTCCCTCATTCTTTCAAGTAACCCTGACACATTCAATTGCATTGTCCAACTCATTGTTTTGATTACAAATTATAGTGTAGTGTTTCACCAGTGTAATTAGATAATAATAGTATTTGGTCTTATAGTGTTGGTGCCTGCCGAATCTCAGTCGGAAGGTGTCCAGCGGTATTCGTTTTCACACTAAAACCAGCCTTCTGGTCAAGTGCGTTTGTCAGGGGCGGAGCCAGAACGTGGCTCATGGGTGGGCCTGGAAAAATCCGTACGGGCCTAAATATTTCTCTCACTGTCTCACACACATCGTATATTCTAATAAAATGACAAACTGAATATGAAGTTCAGATCTTCCTAAGACAACCACAATTATGCCCTTCTAAATATTCAATAAAATAAAAAACACAACAAAACGCAAATTAAAAGAAAATTTAGCAATAATTTAATAATTTTTTTTTTTTAATCCATAAATCTCACTGTGTGGGCAGTCTGTCAACCCGGGTGGGCATGTGCACTCCCGGGCCCACCCATGGCTCCGCCCCTGGCCTTTGTGCTCTTTTCTACTGTCATCTTTATTTTGTCGCCTATGGACAGCTCAGTACGAATGAATTGTGGCTGTCCAGTATATGGGGACGGACGCCATTTGTGGCGTTCTCTTGCATGCCTCAATGGAAGTAATGGGCCAAAACCGATGGAAGGTAGTTTGATCTCTTGGTCAAAAGATCCCACTTGCATTTAACCTGAGCTGAAAACTCGTTTCCTGAGCATAGCCAAGGAGATGATCAATTACCTGAAAACAGTTGCACATCATTTTTCAAGGCTTTTGAAAACATTTGGACTCCCCCAATCAAAGGGAAAGATGATAGACGAATGTGATTGTGACTTTTTCCCTTGGCAGAATGCTGTGCATGAACGTGCCCTCACAAAGAGCTAAATTGAACTGTAATGATGATATGTATCAAGCATGACTTTGATCATGCCGTCACATTTTGGGAAGAAAAAGCGGAAGGTTTTCCGGTGGGTGAGAAGAGCAACAACTCAGCACGGTTTGTGTTAGCTCATTATTTTGAATAGCCCATTATGATATGCTCTCCAACAATATCACGAGAAGCGCAAGGGGGTTAAATGGGTCACAGGCGCAACAACAGGCTCCTCATTTGGCGACATTTCATCAAAGGCAAACACCAGCACAAACAAAGTTTGACTGAAGCAGACGCTGGCATTCACACTTGGAAAGAGAAAAAAGTACACTTACTGTTGAAACTGCAGGGCAGCTTGTGTAGTCACAATGTATAGAGAACTCAAAGGTAATGTAAGGAAAACATTTTAGCAAATCAAAAAAAAAAAAAAAAAGAAAAAGAATCCATAGATGCCCTGCAATTGCACCTGGTGACCAGTCGAGGGTGAACCCCATCTCAAGTCAGTCGGGATGGAAAAAAAAAAAACGTTCCTGTTGAATTTACTCACTTTTATTTCATCAAGTGGTTGCACAAAATAAAGTCGTCTGGAACCGGATACATTATTTTGTAGATTTATAGTCTACTATAGTCAACTTGATGTCATAAAAATGAGTAAATTCAGCACATCATTATTTTCAGTCTAGGCTCCAGTTAGCCATAACGCTAATAAGCTGTGTAGAAAATTGACTTTCTGGGGGGATATGAATCATTTTTTGGATCATCTTTTTAAATTACGGAGAAGGGAGAAACTCACAAAAACACTTTAATTGTCCTTTACAATTCAAACTCAAATTCTCTATTATGGCTATTATTGAAAATCATAATGTTTTGAATTTACTAAGTTTCATTTCATCAAGTGGTTGCACAAAATAAAATCTTCTAGATCCAGGTTTTAAGTTGTTGTACATTTTAAAAATGTATCTGTATCTAGATGATTTTATTTCCTGCAACCACTTGACGAAATAAAATTGAGTAAATTCAACATTTTTTTTTTTTTTTTCCCAGTGTAATGTGCATACATGTACATTCAACCGTGTAAGTTACTCATTGCACCCGCGAGTCAAATGTGCAGTCTAGCTCTCCGTTTGTGACTGAAATTCGGAATGAGTTCCGTTTATATGTTCAAGATGATAGTTTGTTGTCATTTTCTTTCAAGGTTAGAATCAGGACACGGCCCAATTTCCATTTTCTCCCGACTCCATCGTCCCAGAATCTGTGCCGTTCATGCTGACTCATCCAGACTAACAAGGTTTCCAGGAATAGTTGCTCTGATTTTGCTCCTCTTTCTCATGATGAGGACATGCTCCCTCATCCATATACCTCAACAAAGCATTTGAATAATTCACCCGTCACCTGACGGGTTAGGTGTAAAATAGTACAAAGAAAGGGGGCATTTGCTTTTTGAATGTACAGACAATTGCACAATGGCGGCAGTAGAGAGAAGTTAGTTGATAAAGTCATTAAGAGGACCAGTGCAGCTTCTCTTTTTCTTAAAATACCGATTACGATGTACGATCGGCCATTTTATTTATATGTCGGGGGCTCCCTCTCGTCTGCTGTCCATCTGCACGATTGGAGACAATTGCAAACAAGTTATCTGAAGAGAAACAACTCATCACATTACCGCTGCAAATTAACGGTATGAGATTTTCACTCCTCTTGCATGACATAATGAGCAATTCTCAGAAGAACAATCGACAGAAGTATTTCAAAATAAAGGTCTTTGTGGACCTTGTCAAATGGAAAATCAAATACACAAATGCTGAGTTAGTGGGAGGTCAGTCTTATTGGCTCCTTTCATTTGTTCTTGTTTGTATTGACCGAATTGCACGAATACTCTCCAATGATCAATTTGCTTTTTTTCAAGCATTGACAAAACACAATATGGCATTTGTTAGCCAAAGTACCTCTGTAGATATTTCATTATTTCAATAAAAATCTGATATTCCGGCTGAACCATTCATTTGTCCGATCAATATTGTCTAGACCTGAGGTACTTAATAGGCTGTCCCCGGGCCGCATCCGAGCCACTGGCTGCATATTTGCGGCCCCTATATTGTTTATGTAAGGCTTGTGCGCACAAGGTC
Organism: Filicampus tigris; assembly: GCF_054856515.1. Lineage (NCBI taxonomy): Eukaryota > Metazoa > Chordata > Actinopteri > Syngnathiformes > Syngnathidae > Filicampus > Filicampus tigris. The sequence goes on along the minus strand of NC_141225.1, from coordinate 22,594,915 downwards.
ACCTAATTGAAAAGCATTTTCCTTCACTGCGTGTCATGGTGAACCGGGACTTGTTTTCATTCCAACGATATACAGACAGCCAGTAGAAAAAGCTCCAGTCACTCATTGTGAGGGAAAATATGATCATCTATAATGCACTTGAGGTGCCTCACGTATTCATTACTTTTATGTTCATTTGTTTATTTGTTATTCGAGAGGACCGATTTAGGTGGCTTGGGTATGGGCAGTTGCGTCAAGGGATTTGACAAAGTGAGAAGCGACACACGAGTATCGTATTTTCGGGACTATAAGCCTCACCTTTATATAAGCCGCACCCACTCTATTTTTTAAGAAAATTCATAGGAAAAAAAACATACATAAGCCGCACCTTTCTATAAGCCGCACCTATCTGTGTTGAAAAATTTGATATTTACTGCATTTACAGAACGATTTTGAACTTGAAATGTACATGTGTTTACATGAACAGATTCTTTCCTAACAGTGCCTTTTAACAGGGCAGCAACTTTGCTGATTAAAATAGAACAGAACCAAGAGAAAATAAACTGTACTCACCTTCATTTCACTGCCTGCTGCTACTCCAGTTTGTCAACTAAGGGCCACCTTTTATTGTTCTACTACAAACTGTACCAACTAATGCAAAAATCTAGTGCATAGTGCCCTCGCCTATTGTACTCCTTCACCTGCAGTCACATCCTGTTAATGGCATTTGTATTGTATTGTACTGTACTGTAATGCCGGTTAGCGCGCCCCTCAGAAAAATCCACAGAAAAGCCGCACCGGACTATAAGCCGCGTGGTTCAAAACCTAGAAAAAAAGGTCGCGACTTATAGTCCGGAAAATATGGTATACTTGCATTGCCTTGTTAGCATTAGCCATTACTTGTTGCACAAGAATGTGTTATTAGCGTCTTCTACGTGAGGTTTAAATGTCAAAAGTTCTATCGGCAGCTCGCCCACGTGTTTGAGTTTGGGTGTTTTCTCGCGCTTTGTGGATTTTCTGAAGCTACTCCTGCTTCCTCGCACATTCCGAAAACAAACATGTTCGGTGAATTGAAGTCTCTAAATTGTCTAAGGGGGTGAACGTGAGTTTGTATACATACTTGTAAGCTCTGCGATTGGCCGCCGGCCAGTTCAGTGAGTACCCGTCCTCTTGCCCAAAAATCAGCTGGGATAAGCTCCAGCTCAGCTGTGACTATAATGTGGATAAGCGGAGTAGAAAATGAATGGGTGTCATATCTTGTCACTTCCAACACATCAAGAGATGTGGAAGGTTATACTGTAAATGAGCCAGGGAATACGCTGTCAGAATCATAAGGTATTTATCATGCAATGCATATCAATAATTTAACTTTTAAAACAAAGTCCATGTTTCTGTTTTGCTATGTCAACCGTCTTCATAAAATGCTGCAATTGTTCAATTGTGAATTTAAAAAAAAAAAAAAAAAAAGAAATCGCATACACTAGCTAGCCCTGAACAAAGATGTGAAAATGAACCTTTGTGTGCTCTTTGGTGCACATCTCCACAAGGGAGCGTGCGTGTCAATCACAGTATCCCCGGTTGGACAATTAGAGGGTGACAGTCCCATTAGAGCCATCCCAGTAGTACAAAGGCTGTGTGCTGTTGCGGCCCGCGCAAAGCTCAGCTTCTCACTAAATAACTGTCAACCACTCTGACCCTCCTGGCAGCTGCCTCTGAACCACCGTGACTCCCCTCTGGACTCTCATTGGCAGCTCCGGTCACTCCCCGGTCCAAACATGGCCCTCCTTTCAAGCCCGGCCTTGAACTGATTGGTTGGACCGAGCCCGCCGTGGGCACGCCAGAAGTGCTTTCAACTGGCCTCAGGTTGCTGCCGATTGGCCAGACTCTCAAGGCCTGCGGGAGCACATGGCAGTAGATGAGGTTGCAAGTTGTTGGTGAAAAAAGGTGGAAATAAAAGAAGGCACTTGAAGAGCAGAAAGCTTCTCAGCACCACAAAGGTGTCCCTTCTCTCGGTCTTACACCTTTCGTGCCCTGTTATTCTCTTTCAGTAAGACTTTCTGAAGCCAGCCAGGGTTTCATGCCTTGTGCATGAAAGACCCGGGATGGACAGTACTTTACTTTTTGTTCCTCTATTGTGGATCCATCGGTAGAATAGCACAATAGAACCATTTGAACTTAAGACTTTACAGCCTGTTTGGTAAGTAAGACAAGGCTGTGGGCCTCTGCATCCTCTATATCCGCCTCATTATGAACGGAGTGTCTCTGGCGCTCTTTATAAAGATATAATAGATATATTTTCTTTATTCTTCTCCCACGCTGTGATTCAGGGGAATTAATGCCATTGTTAATGCAGAGCGACCGCTGGTACATTTCAACAGGATTCTCTCTTCCTGCAGAGCTCCTCTAAATTGCCTGGCTAATGCCATAATTGGGTTTGTTCGTCACTTCTTAACTCCCATTAATATTTGTTCTCCCTGTAATTGCTTTCTTTTTTTTTTTTTTTTTCCTCAGCCCAGTCCTACATTTCATTCCGCTGTCTGGTTAATGGTCTGAGGTGGAGGCAGTGACGCGCATGCATGAGCACAAGGGCATGCTTGAGAAAGCATCTCATCTATATTTTAAAGCTACAAAATGTAAAAATTGTGGAACTGTTTTGTCCTCGGGGTAACTAATCAAAAATCAGACAATGGAGCTGATCAAATTCTCATCAGTGGAGCATTAAAAGAAAAATGGCTTTGCGTAAGAATTTTAACAGACTGTCAACTAAATAGAGTATCTAAACCACATGAACATGTTTCACCAAAACAATGCCAGAATTCTACCTAGCCCTAACCCCCAAAAAATGTTTATTTTAAAGTATTTATGGGCTTAATAGACTTTCCATTTAACGTTTTCATAACATCAAACATTAACTAATTGTTTTGACGGATGAAGATCAGGATTAAAGGCAATAATGGCTTTTTATAAAGATATACTTTGCTGTGGTTGTCTTCCAGGTCTTTAATTGTGTCTATTCAACATATGCACATGCTGCTACAGTGATTTCATCCAATGATATGTCAACAATGACTTAAAAGGTACAAAGTGCTACATTGTGTTACAGTCGGACCATAATTTGTTCGATATTTATAACCAAATCTACTCACTAACCGAAACATTTGATCAGGGCACCTGAGCGTCTTAAATGAATTCATGAAATTTAGTGTGGGGAAAAAAAGTTTAATAATGTAGCAAACAAACAAAGCAAAGCTGAATAACAGTGTCAATACACAAACCTTCCTTAGTTAGATCATTTAATTGACAACATTTTCCTTGGTGGCAAATGGTAAAAATTTGGGAGAGGGACGAGGACAAAGTGGCAACACAAACATAGAACAGAAAAACATATCGAATAAAAAAAGAGGCAAAAACATGTCATATCTCAGTGCTGCTTGGAGCTTTATTCATTTTCTATTCTGTTCCTGATCCATAATGTGCTGCTTTTTATGAATATCAGAAAAGACTGCGTGCGATGTTGGCTGTCAGCGGATCACTTGAAAGATATTAAAGCCGAGCCCTCTGCGGCTTCTCTCCCGCAAACCTCCCGTGTGACTATTTTTAAAGCAAGCCGCACCATTCCCCTTTAATAACGCCACTAAACACCTCCCCCATCCCCGCAGACTCTCTTTACAGTCAATGTAACGTATGTTGTGGTTGTCAGTGCGTTCCGCAGCAAATGAAGTCTGAAGGCTGTCTCTGTTTTGTCCGCCGACCTTTTTATTTCATCAACCGCTTCACTCTTTTCTCTTATGGAATATTGTTCTGTTTGGAGCGGATGGCCTATCGGACTGCAATGCTTCTTACCAATCAAAAGTAGAGCGCATCATCCCAGACGAGTGGCGCAGCGGCAGGCATCGGAGCGGTGCAAAACTCACATTTCGGAGGAATATCGTTTAGTGGCGCCATTTCCGTTGTGCTCATCATGGAATGAGAAGATAGAACAGCAGGGAGAGATGAGACGCTAGCAAACAATGAATTGATATTTGATAATGCAACTTAACACAGCAATTCCCCCTTTCATGGTGATCTTGATGTGTACAGGAGATTGTTTTCTTTTCAGATCTAAATCGGCACGTTGGAAGGATTTTCTGCCTTTAAAATTTAACTGGAAATCAACCCAAACATACATATATATATTTTTTAATATGATACATGCATTCCCGTTAGTTAAAACAAGGCAATATGATTCATATGAAATATGAGTCAAGCAGCAAAATCCACCCGTTTTTAGCCATCTCAGGGGGGCGGCCATTTTGTCACTTCTGTCGACTGAAAATGACATCACAGACCCTTCGGGGCTCAGATAACAACCAGTCGCGGCTCAGCTTCGGAAAACGGGCGAGCTGTTTAATGAGCTGTCAAAGGGGGCATAAAATAGAAAATTTGAATACAAATAATTGGGCATGAATGCTTGATAAGACCGTTGAAATGTAACAAGGGGTTCCGTCACAGCGCGTCCTTCCAATACGTTCTACTTTCCCAACACTGAAAAATTAGGAAGACAATCACACGTGGCACTATATAACTTGCAAAATGTTTTCCGGCAAATGAACTTTTGCAACGCAGTCAAAAGACGAAATATTTTTGCCAGATTTTCGAGCATTAAATTCTACTATTGGGACATTTACAAGCTTTTCCAGGCAGATAAAAAATGTGCTGATTGTAGAAGCCTCAAGCTGCTGTGCAGTAGCTACACGGGTTACCTCGGTACTGCTCTGTACTTAATTATGGAGAAACTAATCGATACGTTGCTGTAATGAATGTAGATGAGCTCCCTAAAGTCATACGTGTCATAAAACAAGACCTGTCGCGTTTCTAGTCTTCCCACGCTATTTCGAGCCAAATGGAGCAGCGGTTATTTGACCAACTCCAAATGCAAAACAATTTGATGGTCATGTAGGTTGCTGTCAAGTGCTGCCTTCGTCGTGCTGGTCTTTTATTTTCTCCTCCCTGTTGTGCCCTTTGCTTTTGAAACCTGTGGGGGGTGTTTCATGCACCCTGACGGGAAACGGAATGACCGCGCCTGCAAAAAGCTTTGAAATGAAGGACTACAACACATGCCTGAGCCATTAAGTGGACATATGACATAAAATAGCCTACCAAAGGGTGTAAACCCTCAGTGGTACACGATTACGTTCCATTAGCTCGTAGTGCCTCCTTTACATTGGGTGTCTGCCGCACATTTTCCTTCAATGACCTGATGCCCGAATTATATTTTGCTCTCTGTAAACATGATACCGTTAAGAAAACAACAGCTCCGTGTTTGTCTGTGTGCAAAGGGACGTGGTGCCGCGTGGTTGTTTGTGCATAATGAGTCAGCGTTTTGTGAACATGTGACAAAAGTCAATTCGTTTGCCGGAATTTAGCTTTGTTTTTCTGCCTGGGTCATTACACAGGGTCGGATCAATCAACGGAGATTTGGACAGACTGAACATTCGCATTACACTAATTGGGCAACAAGTGGCTCCATGCTCAGTGAATATCCCCGCGTTTGCACGTCCTGGGTCACCCCCTGGAGATTCACAGAACAATAATTCTTCATCTTATCCTGACTGCGTTCACTTGCTGCGCCTCTCTCCCTCCACCCATTGCCATTTTTGCTCTCACGCTGATAGCTTGTCCCAGAGGATCCCAATAGTTGTCAGTAATCAAGGAAATCACTCTCAAAGAGCTACAAATAGGTCACTTATCTGATGTCTGGTCTGATCTGAGGGAGACAGACATCAAGTTAAGTCCCTTACATCTGCCTTTCTCCGCTATTTTTAGTGTGATTAGTAGCTAGTCACTCCACCGGGAGCTACTCCAATAAGAAAGAGAACTGGAGATAGATGATGGTGATAGACTGAAAGAAAGGCAGCGCTAGGGGAGGATGATGGAGGGGGGGGGTAGCAAATCGGAGCTTTTGTCATTAGCATTCCATACAAATTCCGTTCAACTGCGGAGTTGTCACTCATGGGATTCCCGGGACTCCGAGAAGTCACGCTTCTTCGTTTATTCCATTTCTTCATATCAAGTCTCCTTATTAAGATACACCAGTGAGCGTGGCATGTGATCTCAGGTGACAAAAAAAAAAAGACAGAGTGTTAAGCAGGCTCGGCAGCAGAGGTCACATGACATGTCAGGATTGTTACATCAACATGCCAACTACACAGGGACCGCTTTACAATTCCAGCAACGCGCAACGACGAGCAAGAATTTTGAATTATTGAACTGAGCTTGTTCCTGACTTTGTGAACACATTGTGACTCTTAGCTGCCAAACACTTCACACTTAGCTGCCTCTTGGACTTGGAGGCATGGGCATGTTTTTCTGGAAGAAAATGTTCACTTGGAATTCAAAATGTGTAAAAATTCTCATTATTGATTCCGATTCGATTGGCAGATAAACGGCGGGCAGTGTGAAAAAACAAAACGCGATCAGTAGAACAGAGCCACGCGGAGATTGCGACGACTGGTAGAAGAGACTCCGCGGTATGATTGACGGACGCGTTGCGCTCCGGATTACTGGGTTGCCGTGCCGACGGGGAGGGGAAACTGCAACCTGTGAAAGGTTTGCAGCAAAGTTCTGCTCTGTGGCTGTGGGAAGACAAGTGTGGAAATTAAAAGAGAGGGTATCATGTTCAAACAGAGAGATGTTTTATGCAGAAGCCGCCGTCAAAGCTGAACGGATGAAGTCATTTCATTTTCATGCATGATCTGCAGACTCACAGACCGGGGAAATTGCATCGGGGAGGAAGAGAAAGATGGAGAGAAAAGATGATTCCGGCTTTCACTTTTCGCCATTTGAATCTGTGATTATTCTCTCCGAATTGGAACCAAAGTCACGGGGCAGGATCGCTTAAACAATCAAAAACAAACCCCCCAAAAGAACATTTCTGTGAAAATGTGTGATATGAGAGAATTCCTAGACCAAAGACCACATCAGATCTGGCAATAGTGAGGAACATAACTTCTTTCACAGCGGTGACAAACTACAGTGTCGTCGTTAATGCGTGTCTGAGGTAATGAAGTGAGAAACCATAATAAAGAGAAACAGTTCCATGTGACGTGGCCATGAATTCCGGCACGTCTGATGGCTGGACTGCTTTCAGAACAAATTCAATTCTTGTGCACTTTTGTCGATCTCCCAAATGTGGAAAAAAAAAAAACCCTCCATGCAAGCGTCTTCATTTTAGCATTAACAAAAGTAGCCGTCGCCGTCAGCCAATGTGCCCAGCTCAAATTTCACATCGACTGCATTCCCTTATCAATGCGCTCCATTGTGCGGAATCAGTCAAAAGGGATGCGGAGGTGAGAATGTTCCATCAGAAACTAACCTCGCAATCCGAATCTTGTCACGTTAATGACCGTGACTCAGATGTCTCCTTGGAATGTAATGAAAGAAAATCAATGGAACTACTACGAATCCAGCTTCTTTTGTCAGCGAGGCGCTGAGCAAAAGCATCGATATTTTGTTGTTGTCCTAGCAAACGATAAACGCTGGATACTGAAACGTGTTCAGAAGAAAAAAACGTGTCCCCCGGCATGACGCGTTAATAACACCTAAGGTGCGCAGAGGGATATCACGCTTCAGTCAAAGATGGTTGTTCTCGGCAATTATCGGTTTTCATCTTCCTGGCGGGAAGCTGTCCTTCCGTAGCCTCCCGTAGCTGAAACGACGTCACTTTTCCCCCCTCGAGTTTGCAAAGAAACATTCGGACCCAAGTCAGCGCTCTCCAACAATGTCACCTTCGGCTGAAAATAAATTCGGATTTGAAACAGGTATTCTCAATTGACTCCATTGCTCATGATCGGGATGACGTTCCAGCATCTGAAATACCCTCAACCCCTGCTTTGAAGCGAGTCGTACTGAGTATGACTCAACTTGCCACAGCGTATACAATAGCTGACCGTCGGCAGTCCTTTGACCCTAACCCTTGATTATTTTGAGTTAAGTCCCCATATCGGGTGCCTTACATCACACGGAAGCCAAAGAAGGCAGACTAGACACATGCAGGCGAAGAGAGACGTCCGTGATATAGTGCACAAACCTGAGCGGAGTTCCAAGGCGTTCAGTAACTTGCTCAGGGCCACCTCCACATTAATCATAATGCAGACTAGTGTCACTATGACAACTAGGTGCTTTTTTTTTTTTTTGTCTGAATCATGACCTTCTCCTTATGGAACGCCGCTGCCCTAATAGGACCAGCTCGACAACAGCACGCTGGCTTGGGCATGGCATACTGCATTTTTAGATCAAATGCTCCCATTTGACTTTGCTCTTATGATTCTTCCCTCAGATTCGCTCAGACCAGGACAAAGACGCCGGCATCCGCTACAGCATCACCGGGGCAGGTGCCGACCAGCCCCCCAGTGGCATTTACAACATTGACCCCATCACCGGCAACATGTTTGTCACTCAACCCCTGGACAGAGAGGAGAGAGCCTCCTTCCATGTAAGTCTTGTCTTCCCCATTGACTTTTCCACTCAAGCTAGCCTAGTTAGCTCCCAATTATCGCCAATGGAAATGTGGCCCCCGCGGTTCCTCTTCCTCTGTCTACATTTCATTCCACCACTGATGTCGCCGCATGCCAAAACAAAAAGCGCAAGTCCGAGCACATTTGCAGCACTTTGTGTTCCGTCCCTCCATCCTCTCAGCGCTCTGATTGATGCCCAATCCGGCAATGGAAGCCAAAATTTGTTGACAATACACATTTCAGCTGTCATTTAGACTGCTCAGGGTGGGGAGAACAGAGAAATGTGGTGAGGCACTCAAAACTTTGTTCTTACCATCAGAGCTAATGAGCAAGCGACGATCATAGTGTGCGGGGGGGTGTATGTGTGTGTGTGTGCCCTTATAAGCAAGACTGACTGATGTGTGTTTGTTGATGGCATAAGCAAGTCGAGGTTCCTCTACTCCCTTATTCTCCCCTCGCTCTTTGTGTTCCTCCCTTTCACCTTTGCGGACAGCAGCCCTGTTTTTAACACTGCGAAATGAACTGTCTAAATTGAAGAAATAAATACTTGTTTTGAGAGGATTCGGACTAAAAACAAGTGAAATTATCAGCCGGTGTGATAAGATAATTACACTTGGTAAGGTTTCTTGAAATGAGAAAAATTATCTTTTGAAGAGAGAGCTATACCTTCAAATAAGTGCTGAAACACTAACTTCAAGCACTTTATTAGGGACAATAAAGTTGCAGCTAGTTTCATCTAACCTGCCATGCATGTTTTTGGAATGCGGGTGCAAAACAGAGTACCCGGAGAAAACCCACGCATGCAAACGCCGCGCGGGAAGGCCGGGGGCCGGATTCGAAACCACGACCGCCGCACTGCGAGGCTGACGCGCTAACCGGTCAGCTACCGTGCCGCCCTGGAGTACAATTACAACAAAAATTCAAGACTTTTGGAGGATTTATGGCATACAACATGCTATCAGAGTAAACTGGAAGTGTGTTGCTACAACATCCGTGTTTGTAATAATAATGTCACTAGTTTCTTGGAGCTTCCTGAAACGTTTTTACAGCTAAAGGTTCTCAGGAAACAAACTATAGCATCAAACTGAGACTTTGACAGTGATTTATCTTACTTTGCGTGCAAATGAAGCAATTTTAGGATCTACGAGCTACAAGTTACACTATTCCGCTCTTGCATGGTAAATGATTCACAAAACAAGATCAAAAAGACTTTTTGGCTTGCGATTCTAAGTCGAGGTTAGACACCCTGACACAATGCCGCAAGCTAGCGCGCCGCGCCTCTGCCAGCGCTAGCTGCACAGTGAGCCCCGCATGCAACCTTGCGGGGTTGCTCATTACGCGCACCCACGAGACGGTGAAGAATTGAACGTCCCCTCGGGAACCGGCGGCAAACAGCTTTGCGCGCGTGCAAATTAGATACGCCGACCACATGAGAGCTCCTTTCCTCCGCGTCGGGCCGTTGGTTAATACACACACATTGCGGGTTTCAGTTGATATCGCCAAAGAGCGTGACACCTCCACTCAAGGTGCGCTGGAGAATCAGACCCGCGGCGCCTGCGCGCCTGTCAGCATGATAGATGGCCGCGCTGTTGATAGAACTAATGCAAACGCATGCGCCCGTCTCAGAGGAGCGATGGAATAAAAGGGAGTTGATCACTTCAGCGTCTCTGTCAACACACGCGCGCGCGCACAGCACGCACAGCACGGCACGGCGCATGCCGTATCAACAAACACAAATCTTGTGAGGATTGTCTTCTTGATTGAATTGTCTTGTACTTTTGAGGGTGTTTTCCATTTCGATGAGTGCCTTGTTACCTTTGGAAGTGTGAACGAGCACGCGCGCGGGCATGTTTGTTGAGTGCGCACACGGCCTCTCTTCGGCGCCCGGCGAATTGGGACCAATGACACCGCCAGATTATTGGTCCCCGGGAAAGAAGAGTGACGGCGTATGGAGGGAGCGAGTGCATTAGTTTGAGGACTCTTCTCGTTGAGTGGGGCTCCCTAATTAGACTTGCGTGGACTCACGCTGCTTGCAATGTGATGTATGATTTAGGCTTAGAGAACGTTGCAAGCGATTGGCCCAGGGGAAATTTACGCCATCTCTCATTTTATTTCAAGTCGACAGTAAGTTCCAAGCACTGCCGAGCTCTTACGGCCCAAACTTTGCTTGTTAGTTCGCCGCTCGTGTGAAAAGAGAGAAGAGCCTGCTGTTTTTGACAGACCAGCACCAGGGGGAAGTGGAGAGGGTGGATCATAGTCTGCGCTTTAGCTTTGTCAGGCAAAGCTCCTGTGACTCAGCAAAGCAATTGAGCAAATGACATTTAGTTTTTCATGCTTGGCTGTGTTGTACGAACACACACATTTCAGCCGGCCTCGTTCACAGAAGACAAGCCGGACGATAAGTCTTACTTGCGCACTGTTCAAGAATGTATTATTTGACCAATTGATGTATTCGAACGAATAGATTGTACTATATACTGTATACAGATATATACTGTTTTATCTATAACAGTTCACCTACTATAATTCCAGATCACTCCTTAGCACATGTGAGTGTGGCATTGTAAAGCTTTCCTTCGCTGTTGTGTAATCTTTCATAATTTACACTACAACTATTCATAATTGTTAATTGAAGACTTGGAATTGCCAGTAGGTGTGAGTGTAAATCGTCGCTGTCCTGTGAAAAACAACACGTATGTCCGATTTTTTTTTGTTTGTTTTTTGTAAAGTTAATGCGATGTGTGTAACGCGGAAACATCGTTCACGTAAAAATACGAAAAATGAGAGAAAAAAATGGACATAAGTGTTTTTCACAGGACAACGACGAAATGAGCAATGTGTTCTCATGGAAATTTAAAGCGGAAGTCAACCCCACAACGTTCTATGCAAAAAAATCTTCAATGCGCCTTCACTCATCCAAACATGGCATTCTTATTAATATTGTGTTTGTGGAATACGAGTTGAGCAGCAAAATCCCCCCGTTTTTAGCCATCTCAGGGGGCGGCCATTTTGTCGCACTTGCTCAGTGCTCTGATAACGACCAATCACGGCTCAGCTTCAGATGCGCCGTGATTGGTCGTTACCTGAGCCCTGAGCAACAGTGATGTCATTTTCAATCGACAGAAGTATCAAAACGGCTGCCCGCTGAGCTAGCTAAAAACGGGTGTATTTCTCATATTCCAGAATTAATATCAATCATATTAATCAGAATGCCATGTTTCGACTAATGGGCCTGCATGGAACATACTCTTCTGAAAAAAAGAATTGAGGTCCATTTTAACAGGAATTTTAATGTAAAGTCCGTCCATATGTTATGCTCCTAACTGGAACTTACATGAGCATCAAGAACCTGCCTCATAGTTGGCCGTATTTGTGGTATTGTTCTTTTTACAAACATGTATTCATTCCTCAAAACTTTTAATCCAACGTTTTGGTCATAGCTTTATTAAACAGGAATATAAGGTGTGTATATTTTGTACTCTCACATTAACGGCCCAACATGCGAAATTATACCAGCAGAAATCAGCGAGAAACGGTCAAAAGTGTGTGTGTAAATAAAGTTTGTTTCTGCATCACTGTAAAAGGACAAATGGGCAAACACAAGCCCCTGTGTGCATGGTCCACTTCCACCAAAACTGGCCCTACAGAATACCAATGTCCTTTCATGCATACTTGTGCACACCGCACAAGCGCATATATTCCTTCAGGCCCACAGATCGCATTTACATTTTTTTTCTACCAGACGTAGAAACACACATACTGTATCATCTGCAGGACTTATTCAAATGAACACGCACACACACACACATTCTCAGGACTGAGGCATGCATGCTGTGTAACACGTATAAATCCACAAGCGACATGACCAACGTAAACAGAGTCATAAATGAATGCAAACAAAAATCCAGCTTCGTTATCACACATGCTTGCACGCAGGCAATCCCACTAAGTGAAGTCACGCATCTTTCAGTTTGCCATATTCACCGCTGAGAAAACAGATTGAGCTGTTCCGTTGGTTGTCGCCGTTGCTGTGGCTCAGCCAATGGGAAAATTGCATTTTGAGGGTCATTAAGTGGCTCAGGAAGGCTCTTTGAAATGGCCGCCGGTCCCCCACGGTGTATCTAAATCTGCCTGAGCACGCTGCCGTTATGTCTAAGCACGCTTGCTTTGGTAGATGTTTCAGCACATTCTGATTGGCGGACACGTGATTGACGCGGCTGCCATTCACGCAGGCGCTGCTTTGAATAGTCTCCTTGAAGGCCTCTCTGCACGAAAGATTTTGACTTTCTAATAGGATGAAATGAAACGTACGGAGTACGTGGGTCGCCACAGCCCGGTTGGTTACAGGAAGTTGAATTCCTGTCAGATGTTGATGATGGTGGGTGAGGAATGAGCGTGCGACTGCAGGCCAGCAGTTTTAAGACAAGTCATGTGAGTGGGTGGTGATTACCGTTGTCGGATCTGCCCAAGCAACAACCCACAATCCTCACCGCCGCCGCCGCCGCCGCCATGCCTAAGTGAGTTTATACCTCACATTTGCTCCAACGAAGAAATTCATCTCAGGTCTGTTTTTTTTAAACACCGATTTTCTATTTCTATTTCCGGTGAATAGACAAAAATGTAAAAGTCAAAGACGCCAGAATGTAACGGCTGACTAATATGACTTTAGCCTCTGTTGTTTGTGTGGCTAGGCTCTGTTGCATTAACATTAGCCTGCTGTCAAAATGGGTTGCGTGTCCTTGCTGCTATTATTATTATTATTACCTTTTTTTTTTTTTTTTTTTTTTAAACTATAACGATGTGTGTCTTTGTTTGTTTCTTTGCACGTGCATTCACAGCTGCGAGCCCACGCGGTGGACATGAACGGCAACCAGGTGGAGAATCCGATAGATTTGTACATCTACGTGATTGACATGAATGACAACAGACCCGAGTTTAAGAATCAGGTGTACAACGGCTCTGTGGCTGAAGGATCCAAACCAGGTAAGACCACAGCGACAACCCCCTAAAAGTCAAAGCTAAATCACAATTCGGGAACGATAAGTCATACAAAACCGAGCAGTGCTACGAGACGACCTCGCGGGAAGTTTGAGTTTGCGTGTGTTTAATTTGATGTTCGGAGTCCATCCCAGCTGTGTTGGGGCGAGGGGTGGGGTACACCCATGACTGGGCGCTACCCAATTGCACTGTTTTTTTTTTTTTTTGTATTGCTTTAAATGTTGGTTTTCTTTCCCGAACAAAAATCTTTTACCCAATGAATTAAAATGTCAACGTAAAAATAAAGATTGTATGATTCTTTGGGAATGGATTTGTTTGTTTTTGTAGGAAGGAAATGTGCTTTTGGGTTTGTTTTCTCATTTCCGAGCTCTATTTAGTTCAAACTGCGGGAAACTTAAAAGGGCAGTTGTGTTTGGATTTGAATGCAAATTTGAGTTAAATTTGTGATTCCAATTAACAGGAACAAATTGCATGGGTAGTTGGCGTAGTTGCGCCACTCATTAAACTGCTCCTACAAGGCATTAACTGTTTGATGTGGAAAAACACAGCATGTTTTGTTTTTGACACAACGTTTCCCTTTCTTCCGAAATCAATTCATTTTAATTAAGAAAAAAGGGCTAAAAAAAAATCCTGCTCACGAGAGCAAAACTTGATTGACTGGGATTTCGAAGTAAATTATTTTCTGGCCCACTACACCACACTAATAATTGACCTAGTAATGGGCCCAGTTTGGGTGAGGTGACATCCAAGATTTTATGGGAAGTAGTGACCAGCGGCATCCACAGGCTCCCGCCTCCCCGTTGACAGAAACAGTTCAATGGGAATGTTAAAATATAATATAAATATCTTTTCCTGGCCATTCACCAAATGCATGCAGAACTGAGAAATATTGCATTGACCCCCAAATCCCCCCTGAACCCCCCCTTCGAAGAAAAATTCTAAGGCGCATCCATATTTAAGAAGGCGGCACACAGCGTAGCAGACAACAAATAGAGCATATATTGAAAGTAAGTTTCCGAATCTTCAAGCCACAATACACTCCAACCAACCCAGCTCCCCACTGATACATTTGTGGAATCTGAGTTAAGCCGTAAAAGCCACCCGTTTTTGTCCGTCTCGGGGGGGCGGCCATCTTGCCAGTTTCTGTCAACTGAAAACAGGTGAGCCGTGATTGGTTGTTACCCGAGCCCTGAGCAACTCTGACGTTATTTTCAGTCGACCGAAAGTGACAAAATGGCCGCGCCCTGAGATGGCTAAAAACAGGTGGATTTTGCTGCTTCGCTCATATTTCACAAACGCAATATTAATCAGAATGCGTTGTTTAACCTAGTGGAGACACATAGAACATATTGTCAAGAAAATTTTGGAGTTGACTTGAAATGCTGAGGTGGCTTGCCGTAGTGATGCATATCTGGAAAAGATTGCCTTCCCGTTCCCACTTTGGGATGCCGATCCATAGTCATGACGTCCAGTAGTCCCTTAAAAGCAATTGCAACTTTGAAAAGGCTTTGACTTGTGCAACAAAGCAACATTTTTTTTAGATTTGGGATTTGTTTGCTTCATAAGATATTTCTTTAACAATGTATGTATTATTATCCAATTCTGTGGACCATGGAGAGAAGTAGTTCTTCGCGGAGTATTAGGGACCAGAGCTGTGGTCAGCGCCAAGCTAAATACGAGAGCAGAATGTTTAAGTAGATTTCTTGTCTCGACTGGATGAACTCTTGTTCTAACAATCAGACCCTCAGGACCCATGTTTGTTTTCACAGCGTTCAGTTATTGTTCTGTTGCAAAGTTTAATCTCAAGGGTATTTGTAAACAATATAGGAAGGCATGATGTGTGTCCATGTGTGTGGGGTGGGGGTTTCTCCTCAGTGGAGCGTGGATCTATAAACAGAGAACCTAATTAGAGAGAGCAACCAGACATTTCTCTCTCTTTTTTTTTTTTTTTTTTGTTGCCTTTTTTTTTCATTTTCATTGTCATGCTCACGGTTTAGTTCAAAATGAGAATGTAAAATGGGCAATTGTGTTGCATTTGAATGCGGTTTTGATGAGAAAGTGTTTTGTCATACAATTTAACAGGAGTTTTTGTCTACTTGCTCGTGTCTGTTCTTACAAAGTCAGGTGTTAACTGTTTGATGTGAAACAAAACATGTTTTGGGTTGTTTCTCCTTGAATGGATTCATTTTAATTGAGACAAAAAAAAGTCAAGGATCACAAGAATAAAACTATGTCAACTGCGATTTATAGCAAGTGGATACACTTTCTACTACACTAAAAAATAATGGATCCATTTAAGGGTCACTTCAGGTCATGTGATGTCCAGAACACTTTACATTACAAAATGAGCTAATTAATAAGATACTTTATAAAAAAAAATCCTTTGGAATTAGTGACAATTTAATAAAATGATAACATTTGACACAATAGTCTGTTTTTTTTTTCATTCAAATACATTTCAGTCAACAAATAGACAGTGAATATGAACTTAAACGATAGTTGTTGTTTGACTGAAGTCCTGTAAATGGCAGTCGCGTGCTTTAAATAGTTGCCGACTATAACAAATATTAAAAAAGAATAAGATGTCTGTGGACTCCCCATCATGTTTTCACAAAGAAATTGCTAGGCCAAACATCGCCCCCCCCCCCCCCCCCCACCCGAAAAAAAGCCCCATGCGCAACACCACATGAAATTGATCAAATTGTATGATGATGCTAACACCGAAAGAGAACACATCATCTTTTGATTTATTCAATCATTGCCAAGTAAAGGAACACACAAACACTCTTCTAGCAGTATCACTGGCTTGTGCATCTGCAGACGCACTTATCAAAGGTTCAGTGAAGCACTACAGCACATCTCCCAAAGTAATGTAGCATGAAAGCCACCAAAGGGATCTACAGGGAACCATTACCGCCACCAGGTGTTACACTGCGAGGGAAGCAAACTATCAGCAAAGATCAATTTGAGCCGGCTTTATATGTCACCTTGTGTCACCACAACACACTCTAAAAACAGTTGGGTTAAAGATAACACAATTTTGGGGCAAAAATGGACCGATCCACAACTTGAGTCAACTTGACCCAACTTTCTTGGTTGTTTTTGTACAAAAACAACCCAGAAAAATGAGATGTTTTGTGCAAAACTATGCAAGAAAGTGGGTCAAATTGACCCAATTTGTGCATCAGTCCATTTTCAACCCCAAATTGTGTTAGTTTTAACTCAACTGTTTTTAGAGAGCACTACAAAATGTATACGCATGGCTCCAGCATACTTTTTTAACCTGCCAGACCAATAGATTTCTGTGCCCAGTATTCCAGTTCACATGAATTCACTCTTTTTGCAATCTTGTAGACAATTCATACATACAGTACAAGTACAAAATGCTCCCCATGAGCTCGCTATCACTACAAATTAAAGGTTGTTGTTACCCTGAAGAAGAGGAAAATCTCTTTGGAAATTGGATGAAACATACAGTTCATACGTACAACTTTAATGGGGAATTGAACCCAAGATGTCATAACACTCAGTTACGGTATATGGAAAATAGCATACTATATCTTCTTTAACAGCTGCTGTTTACTTAAAGATCCTGATTTCAATGATTCGTTTTTAAATACATTAAATCTTTTTGAAACAAAGTGCTGAAAACATGTGCAACGACTGAGAATCATTTAGTACTGAATTTCTCAGGCATGAAACTCTTTTTCACTATTACAATTGTCCAGATTTGTGGGCGTGGCTAAAACCAAGCTATGTTATGCGGACCCACCCTAACACAAAACCGAACGAGGCAGTGACGTCTTGGTCCACGCTGACTCCAGTCCGCGATCCGTGGGCTAGCAAGCTAGTAGCAGGCTTTGCTGCAACTGAAGCCTGCTACTAGCTTGCTAGCCCGCTAGCTCACTATGCCGTGAACTGGTGTCAAAATCGTCCGATCAGTCACGGCCTAACTACTTTTTTTTTTTCTTTTTTTTTGTCGTGGGTGGGTCCACATCACAGAGACATTTCAGGGAAAGTTAACTATTAAACACAGTGACACAGCACATTATCCAGCCTACGGCTAACACGACAGAAAATTGAATACTGTACGTTTGTACAGGAATGTATTTGAGTGAGAGGTAATGATTTTGGAGCCTCGTTTTACATATTTGGTGATTCTTTTCTTTATTCATTGTAATTTGGCAGGCTTGTTCACAGCACTATTTGTTGTGGTGTGACGAATGCATATGACGGTTTATTTTCACTTTTAATGTCCCTGACATTAAATCTGCAAAGTTTATTCTAAAAAAAAAAAATTATAATAATAACTTCGGAACTGCAGATGATAATGATTTTGCCATGTGAAAAGGTGTGGAGGAAGTGGGAGAGGCTATATAGCAACTATGATATTGATAATGAGGGAAAGTGTCAATGTTACAAAAAAGTGTTATCACAAAGGTGTTCAGTCTGTCATGTTCAGTGTATTTCAATTTCAATGTGTATTTTCAGTCAAAATATAACCACAAAGCTTAAGGTATATGTTTTGGGTTTTTTTACATTTTTGAAATTCATATTCAGATTTTGGCATTTACATGTATTTTGTGGCCTCCAAAATATTAGACACACACACTGTAATCTTCTCTGATGCAGTTGGAAGAGCTGCTGTTTTGTAATCAGTTGTTGCATATCTCAAATCAAGAACTGATTGAAATGGAAAACAATACAAACAACGGATTCAAAGTCAACAATAGTATGACGTTTTCCCCAAATGATATGACCTTGTGAGACAAAAAAGTATGCAATCATGTTAATCCACCTTGTCAAATGTGAAGGTGATCGAGGCGTTGTACCAATCGGCGTCCTTGCAGCGTCGGGATGTCCAGGCAGGACCTCCGGTTTGGCGCTAGTTGCCGACCCCGCCCCTTCACTCCCCCCTTCTCCACGCTGGCGTCAACGCTCGCACTTGGATGGTCTGAGGCCAACAGGCATGACCACTGTGCGGTAGCAGGCATCTAAAATCCCCTCATGCGTTGCATCTGACCTTTGCATCGAAGTAGCAACGACTGGGAGTGACCTTATTTCATAGTGGCTGGTTTTCCAAAGTTACTTTCCCTCTGTCCTCGGAGAGCGGTCGGCTCCATTAGAGGCTATGTGGCCGTTGTGTCGCTTCATTGTTTGCCACAAGATTCACTGTTTCAGCCTTTTCTCCTAACTTGCTTCCCTCGTCAACCTCCTCTTGCATCCCAATCCCCCCCTACACCGGTGAGAGTTATTGTACTCTCACACCATCCATCGCTGCTCACTTTGTGGATTTTACTCTGCACTTTCCTTTTAATGCCCTTCTCCGCTTTCTTTTTCTTCTCGGCAATGTCGTACCGTTCCATTCTGATTGTTGATATCCAGCCTTCTTGCTCTTTTTTTTTCTTCCAATCTTTCCTCTAATTGGGAGGCAGAAGTTGAAGATGTTGAAGCAGCTCATATAGCTCAAGGATTATTTCAGGTCACATGGGCAAAATGACCAATAATATTTGCATTGGCCACCAGAAAAATGTTCACCTCCAGTGATTTTGGTGAAAAAGCAATTAGGATTTGGTATTAGTATTCAAATTAAAGAGGAATTAAACAGGCTCAGAGATTAACCCTTTTGGGCATGGCGGTCATGTTTGTATATGAGATGGGGCTATCATGAATCCTTCTTATTACTGTATAATGAAAGGTAGCAGGGCCAAAATGTGAAGAGGCTGATAATGTTTTAAAGAAATTGAACTTTTTTTTTTTTCACTTTTGACATCCTTTCAACCATCAACTTTTCCTTCCCGGGTATAACAAACCCTGGCTTCGAACTTAATGAGGTTTGAAATGGAATTCTTGGCCACAATTATGCTGTCATGGGAATGATTGTGCCATCTAGAGCAAGTCACGGGGACACCTGTACCAGCTCACTTTTTTTTTTTTTTTTTTTTACTTTGACAGTTTTGATAAATACATTATGTAAAAATATGTATTCAAAATGCATTCATATTTACTCTCCAATGGGAAGGCAATTTACTGTGAAACCTCCGAGGTCAAACACAGTCCCTACCAGGACGTTGGTCAGCCCTGATTTTGTTGGGATTCTAAAAGAAAATCCCCATAGTAAATAATGACATTTAAAAATAAATAAATAAATCCCCTATGAGTATGCCTCGTGTAAATTTTTTGTGCGACTTAAGAGGCACGTTTTTCCTAAACATTTTTAGATGAATTTCCAATTGTCCCATGTCTGGGTCATTTGACTTTCTCATGATCATTTGAAATAGATTTAGGTCATGGTTAGCCATTACTTTCATCGAGAATCTAATGAAGAATCCCTCGCTTACGCTATCATCTCACTCAAGCATCTTTGGCTTATTTTGATTCTTTATTTATGTATTATTTTACGATTTTTATTTTATCTCAGCTGCCTGATGCACAGCGACATTTTCCCAGAACCCCGCCTCGAGATCTCTCCTTGTGCCAGCACAAAGTGTTTCTAATTGCCCGGTCGAAGCGGAGGGCCCAGCCGACAAACATGTAGTGATCGATAATTGCCCTTAGGAAGGCTGCAGAGACAAAGGAGCCTCTTGCAAAAACATGCGGGGTACACACATGGATCAGATAGACCCCCTGAACCCAAACACACCAGGCCTAAAGTCATTCGGATGATACTTAGCAAAAAAAAAAAAAAAAAAAAGAAAGGAAAACAGCAGTACTCCATTGTGGACTGGACAATGTGTGTGATTCGATTACCTAATTTGGTCTCACATCGGGATTCACATTAAATCCCAATAGAAGCAAGTTACTAAAATGTGTAGCCCCAAAAACGAGGAGCATAGCAAAGCGTGCACGCCTCTGTGCTCTCTGTATTAAATGGGAGTGTTTATTTGTTAGTGTAAGAATAAAATAAAGACGGAGCATTGGAGCATTAAGGGCAGTCTCAGTGGCGCTGAGGATTTAAATGATGGATGAGGAAAATGAGACAAGACCCGTTGCCGCTCGTTTGTAGCGGTGGGAACTATCTTCCACTATCTCGGCTATAAACAACGGACAAAACAGCACCGTGTGAAATTTATATAACAAGTTTTGTTTTGGTGCGCTTTATAATACCTTCCGCTGGAAAAGTTGCCGCCAGATAACACGGTATGTCAAAGCAATTTCCAAATTCGGGCAGACTTGTTGCGGAGCTTTTAAATAAATTTGCTGCCCTTTGATATTTTGCCAGACTTCATTAATGACAGCATTAAGAAACTTCTTAGTTCTCATTTTTCTTTGTACTTTGCTGAATGCCAGCTGCTTGTGTTGATGCTTTACTTTTTTCCTTGATGTTCACAGTGCTTATTTTAGGCGTTGAAGACGTCGTCGTGTTTTCTCTCCGCAGGCTCATCTGTTATGCAAGTGACAGCCAGCGACTCGGATGACTCCACCACAGCTAACGGCATGGTTCGTTACCGCATTCTCTCGCAGACGCCGCACAGCCCCATCCCCAACATGTTTACCATCAACAGCGAGACCGGAGACATCGTTACAGTTGCAGCCGGCCTGGACAGAGAGGTGTGTGTGTGTGTGTGTGTGTATGTGTGACACTCAAATCGTTTTCCAAGTACAGTCGCACCTTTGACCGAGCTGGATTTTCCACTGTTGGAATAAATTCAAATGCACTTAATCCAAAAATAACACCACCATTTTAATGTTTCGTATCTTTAAAGGGGAAGTCAACCCAGAATTTATCGGATTAATATGATTAATATTCATTCTGGAATATGAGAAATCCACCCGTTTTTAGCTAGCGCAGTGGGCGGCCATTTTGTCACTTCTGTCGACTGAAAATGACATCATAGTTGCTCGGGGTTTAGGTAACGACCAATCACAGCTCACTTGTTTAGTGAAGCTGAGCCATGATTGGTCGTTATCAGAGCCCTGAGCAAGTGTGATGTCATTTTCAGTCGACAGCAAGTAACAAAATGGCCGCCCCTTGAGATGGCAAAAAACGGGGGGATTTTGCTGCTTAGCTCATATTCCACAAAGACAATTGTAATCAGAATGCCATGTTCAAACTAGTGGGGGTGAATAGAACACATTGTAAAGAAAATTTGGGGGTTTTATTCCACTTTAACTCATTCACTGCCATTGACGAATTTACTCATCTTTTCGCAGTCCATCCATTCAATCCCAGGAATTTATTTGTATTTTTTTTTTTCAAACATTAGGGTAAAAAAGGGGTCCGAAAATGTCCGGCAGTGAATGAGTTAAAGAAGGGGAAATAGCACTTTTTTTTTGCAAAATAAAACCAGTATAAAAGAGACACAAAGACAAAATAGACAATTTTTTAATGATATAACTTCCCCAAATTAGCAAGAACATGAAATAGCCCTATGGTTTTTAACTTTTTTTTTTTTTCAAATCACAGACTGCCTCCCTCATAGCTGACTGTTTTTTCCCGGACTTAAGAGCAAAGCAACTATAAAGATAAATCTAACAGCCCTCTCTACTGATGAGGTCTTTAGAATGCCACCATTTTTGTTTTTCTCATCTGCTGCTGGTGTATTTTTCCAACTGCTTTGGGTATCCTTAAACCCACACACCGAAACCACCATAACACAAGCTGTCCCGCTTCCACCTCACTCTAATACTAATGAGGGAGGTCACTCAGGGTTCATCCATGTTCACGCGATGCAGGTGGTTGAGAGCAGCATTTTTTCTTGCTGCGAGAAGCTCAAACGAAAATATCTGGATCGCAAATCCATGGAAACATTTAAATTTGTATGCCCTCGTAATGACTGTAATTTCATCTCGTAACTTACTTGGTTGATTTTTACAACGGACATAAAAGCACTATTGATTGTATCTCATAATGTTTATATTCTGAGAAGTCCCACTGGTCACTCTCAGCATTAAACCCAGCGAGCCAAACAGAGATGAAAGCTGCATTTAACAGCGTAAAAGTAAAGCATGTTTAGAAAAGTCACAGTTACAATTTAAAGAACAAAACTTGAACGTACCGAACAAAACGTCTCGTGTTGTCGCTTCTTCCAAGTCCACATTTGGCATTTTTTGCTGACGATTACGCGGACGATTTTTTTTTTTTTTTTTTTTTTTTTTTGGGGGGGGGGGCGAAACACTATCAGAGAGTTGAGCGAACATGGGCCAGCTTTGTGTTCCTGCTCTCATTTTGGCCCAACAGCAGCTGATGTGAGGCAGAGGAAACTCATTCATCCAAAACGTACGCAAGCCTACCCCCCCCCCCCCCCCGTCTGTGATATGAAAGCCTCACCAAAGGTGTGACACAACTGAGAGTTCACCCGCCTGCTGTTAAGCTCATTAAAACAAAACAAACTCAGTCACACCGACGCGTTTGCACACGCGTTTTCATTCTTTGCCGACACCGACTAACAAACACGATTAGATCGACGCCATGTGTCTCGCTGAACCCGTGCAATGAAAACGCGGCAATCCCGCCCACTTTTGTGTCAACAATGAAAGTCGTGGAAACACCTTTGCGCCCTCCTCACTGCTTACCCTCGCAGTTCAGCTCATCCGCATTCCACCGCGGTGGTGTTTAATTAGAATATTCATGTGATAATTAACAGGTGAAGCGGTTTGTCTTATATCGAGGAGAAAAGGGTTACATGGGGTTTAGCCTAGTTATCGCTTCCCCCGACATCACTTGAAGGCCAATTATTGTTATAAGCATTCTGCGGCAATAACCTGCCTCTGCCTCTCTCCTCTCAGCCCACATGCTTCCACACGCTCCGTTCGACAGGCTTACGAGAAGTATTCCACTTGCTCGGTGCTAATCATGCCAGCCTAAGATGACTTGCCGCGTTTAGGGGTCGCCATCTGTTTCTTTGTCGGAAGCAAATCCTGAGAAGGAATGCTGGCCAAATTGTGCTCCTTGCCGTTAGGTTTGAAAATCAATACATAAATAAAGGTTAAATGTCAAGGTGACTTTAGCCGCTCCTTTTCTCATCATATCATTTACTGTACAGGGTGGGCCAAAAAAAAAAAAAAAAAAAAAGGGTTGTAGTGGGAGTTGTAGTGTGCTGGAGGAGTTGAGGAATGTCGCAATGTTCATGGAGGACATTTCGGGCACTGAAAAGAGTAAATCATGTTTTGAAAAAAATGGATGCTCTACGTGCAGGTATTGACGCAATAACGTGTCAAATGAAAACCTGCTAGTGTAAGCCTATTTTTAGCAAATTCCTGCCATCTGACACAAAAAGTCTAAAAAGATGTCATTGGCTACGTTCACGTGGACATAATGTCTTTAATCCGATCGGTTCGGATTAAAATGATCATCGGATGCACTGTTTTCATGGACACGAAAAATATTGATCCCATCAGGACTTGCGTGTTCATGCGTCACACTTTCGATCGGAACAAATTATTTTGACATGCGCGGATTGACCAAATATACCGGAAATAGTCGTAGAAGAAGAAGCGGTAGTGACGTCCGTGTCAACAATTCTACTTTAAATGTTAGCTTTATTTCGCATATTTTTCCCATTTGCGCTGTTACGTCGAGTTAACACTCTCGCTCGGGATAAAATCTTGATCAAAATCAGATCAGAATATTCCGAATGGCGGGTGTACATGAAGCGTTTTTATTCCGATCGGGTTTTTAATCCGAATAAACCTTTCCGTGTAAATGTAGCCATTGTTAGATTTTGTTGGATAGAAATTCCAGGTCACGGAGACCTTAGAAAGCACATTTTGGGCCATTACACCGTAATTCACTCGCTGATCACCTCGCACAATTATTATTCATAAAAGTCATGAGCCAATAAGACTTTTAAATGAAAGCTCAAAGTTCGCTGTGACGTCATCCGGCCGTTCTCTAACACCACAGCTCAAGATTCGAAGTAGTGCACTTACTCGGCCTATCAATTGAAGTCATCCATTCGCTGTATAGGAAACTTTTCACCGTACGCGGATCGTAATGTTTCGAAAAAGTTTGCTGCCGGAAGGATACAGTGCACTCGAAAAGATTTCAATTGTAATTCATACTCCTTTATCTGTGTTTGGGTTTACGATTTCTACGTATTGGGAGTCATCTAGGCAAGGCAGTTTTATTTTTATAGCGCATTTCATACGCGGGATAACTCAATGTGCGCAGTTAAAATGTAAAATTTAAAGGCAAAAGAATTCAAGCAGGGACGGACGGGCTCCAGGATTTTTTTTTCCCGTCCTGGGGTAAAAGGGGGGCTTGATTGATACTTAGGTTTGCTGACCTCGGAGCCCCACTGGACTTATATTCCGTCAGCATTCCGTTGATGTGATCAGGACCTAAAGGACCTTCACTGATTTATAGATTTTATAGACCAGTTGTATAAGTTTTCAAATCTATTCTCCAGATGGATGGACTCCAGCATCAACTGTTCCAAATAAAGAACACAGGTTGTTCTCGCTTCTCTTTTGATCCTTTTTTTTTTTTTTTTTTTTTTTTAAAGAGTTGCAATTCCTATTGTTTTCCAGTTGGAAACCGCTAATTAGAATAACTTGATCAATGTATTTTCAACATCGCTCAAATCCTCCAGGCGCATCTTGCTTCCACAGCTGGCGAGATTGCGCTCTTTTGTAAGCGGCGGATGGCCTGGCAAAGACAACTGCTGTCTTTCATTACCCCAGAATGTCTCTATCCCCCCCCCCCCCCCCCCCCTCACCGAAGCCCAAAGCCTCCCAACAGTCTGGTGTGGCGTGATGCGATGTGGCCCTTTGCCAGACTGTCCGCACCGCTGATGCCAACTCGATGCAGGACTCCTCGGCCTGTGCTGTCTGCAGGGGATGAGTTCCCACAATCTGGCTCTATTAGTATCTTTGGATTCCACCTGGTGAGTATGCATCCTTAAAATGGGCCGGGGGGGGGGGGCTGCATTGTCTGCGAGAGTCAGAGTTATGTTAACTCGCAGCAGAGCATCCAGGAGCAAGCCAGCAAATCCACTGGAGAATTGTGAGCAGGTTGCTGACTGAGGAGTAATGAGGCATGGAGGTGGATGAGGCCCTTTTGTAGCCAACTCTGAATCAAGAGAGCTGAAAAAATATCTTCTCAATATAGTCTGAACTTTGTATTGAACCTTGCTTGAGAAACTTTCCTTGCTGCACTTTATGCTCTTGTTCCAACACTTTATCGCACTCCCCCTTGTAGATTTTATTTTCAGTCTAAAAGGTGTAATCTCCCTCAACATAACTTTTGTTACGTGAACCCGCAGACATTTTTTTCTTTCTTTCAGTTTTTCTAATAGCACAAAAGCCCGACCTTTGAACAGGGCTGTGTAGATGTGGCGGAATTGCGGAAGTGGTCACGGATATTGGACAAGGGGGCCTGGCTCACAAACATCCCAACTCGGTTCAACTAGCGGAAGCATAGCCCACGGTACCCAAGACGATGAAAGCATGAATGCAAGCGCTTTAAAGCGAGCGGCCGTAGACACTCAAATTGCGTCATCACTTGTGAAGAATGCATTTTGTCACCGAGGCCTGCCAAATACACTTGGCAATCGGTGTAGCGGTGCGGAGCACGAAATCACCGAACACAAATCCGCCCCCGACCGCGACAAGCTAGCAAACATCCTTGAACAAACATGATGATAGCATTATTTGGAAGTTTATGCTGGTAACCAATGCTAATCTGTGCTAACGCCGCAGCTCCGCCTCATCGTTGGCTGCCACGTCGAGAAACTCGGTGTCGGGGTGGTTATTATGTTCGCCGCTCACTCACAGACACATTTTCAGAAACGGGCAGATAACTAAAGATGTAGTTTCATGGGAAGAAACACTGAGCGCTTTATACGGTAATTCCCGGATTGGGTCAAGCTATGTGACTAGCTGGCTATCTAATATTCCTTTTAAGTGAGGTTGTCGAACAAACCGATTATTGCTTCTCCACCCTCTAAGATGTGATGTGATTTGAAATGTAATTAATTGTAAAAGGCTTTTATTGGACAGCGGGTTCGAAAGCTTTCACTGTTTGTTTGTACTGTTTTGATCAATTTAGGTAATCAGGTATTGTCATTTGTTCTTTCGCGGCGGGGGAGGAGGGGGACAAGGAGTCCTTGTCACTTTTGTTCGGCTTCTCTTTCTTCCCATGTTGTATTTCTTTAAAGTATTTCTGTGTTTGTCATGTTCCTGTTTAATTCATCATGTTCCGTCTAATGTATGGTCACGCTGATTAGGACGATTAACTAAATCTCGTGCCGTCTGTTGTCTTTATTGTAGCAGCTATATTCAAGTCTGGCTCATATTTTGAATCCGGTATGTGACCAGAGCTGTTTTGATGTGATATGCCTGCTCTTTTTTTTTTTTTTTTTTTTGTTGATTTGCATACTTCAAATGGTTTCTGTTAACGATTGACGAGTGCACTACTGTATATGAATTGGGTTCAACTCAACCCAAATAAGGCATGGTCACATAGATGTGGCTGCCTGCCAATATAGATTGGTGGTATTATTGATTCATAGTTTAAAAAAAAAAAAGATAATGACCATTACTGTTGTTTTTCTCGTTGTTTTAATGGTAAAATTGGGTCAATATCAAATTGTAGAGCATTTATTCAACCTTGCTCAGCAAGTACACGTACACACATGGACAAAATTGTTGGTATCCGTCTGTTAATAAAAAGAAATAAAAATTAAACAATGACAACAAACAAATCTGATATTGTTTTGAATTGTGGTTCAAGATAGTTTTTTTTTAAATCAATTTTCATTGGTTAATTCTCTTTTTTTAAATTTATAATTACTAATTTTCTTATTATTTCTTTTATTTAAAAAAAATAAAATAAAATCTTTCACTAACAGAGGTGTACCAGCAATGTTGTTTCCCACAATAAGAACATTTAGGCCGAAAGAAAGTAATTGCTGGAAAATACACAACAGCCCCAAAGGGTGCTGTTCCTCCATACTGTCTCACTTGACTAATAAGAACAAACAAAAACAATAAACCAACCGAACTGTCTCCATTTTCAAGTTACCTTTCAGTTATGCTCAAAACCTCGATTGTGCAACGCTGGTAAGTCAAATTTCAGCGGCCTAAAACACACTTTGCATGTGCAGAAAAAAATGCTTTGGGATTTTGGGAGAAAGAAAGCAGTGTTGGACTCTAATTGAACTGCTCAGCATTTCTACAGGACTCATTAGAGAGCCTCTTACTAGCTTGTTTGGCCACTTTCGGACTACAAAGTGCACTTGGCTGTGTGCGTGCGAGTGCGCGCGCACGCGCGCGCGGGGGGGATGCATGCGTTTCCCACCTGTTCCATCACACTGGACCATTAGTCGACATGCATGTGTGCACTAGAAGGGCCGTAAACAGCCAAATAGCCTCTGATGAGAGATAAAAACCCTGCAGGTGCAAGGATGCGTCCTTCTCATCCCCAATTATATAAGAGCGCCACCTGCTGGCCGTCGTCATTAAAATGATTCCCCAAGCAATAGATTTGGTTTCTGGCGCAATCCTTGAATCGATAAATGTGACTGGATCTTAATGAGACTGCCAAGAGTGTCATTTAGTCTAAAGGGCTTTATGAAGGCGATATGTTATTGATATTTCATTACAACTCTGATAGAGGTCAGGTTGGAACCGATCATTAATACGATTGTTTGGCCGTGGAGTAATGAGAGTTTTTGTGCACTTCACGATGACTCGGAGAAAGGCCGAATGAACTCAGCTTGGTTTTAGAAATATCTTCATGATGCATATGTATCTCAAACATGATGGATCTTTAATTACAAAAAAAAAATAATAATAAAAGAATGGTTGCGTAAGAGTGGTTAGAGAGGGTCCAAGAGACTGAGATGAGGTGGGGATCAGACGACTCTCAGAATGTGACTGCACGAGAGTGTCAATGAAAATGAAATTGGGAAGTCCTTGCAAAAAAAAAAAAAAAAAAAAAAATGCTTTCCTTATTCCTCCCGCAGACATTAGCTTACAGAGCAGCTCGACAAAGCACACAAACACAAGGATGAAAAAGGCAAAAGTAGGCTGTCAACAGCAGATTATCAACGGGATACACTATGCCGTGCGTGTTGAACAAAGCCGCTGCCGACACTGACTTGTCCTTGACGTCCATTCCCTCCTACTCCATCCCTGCACCCTGACTCAATGGAGGACTGTGTGGACTTAGAAAGAGACCACTTAGGAGCTATGAATACTGTCACGATTGCCCTGGGTGGAAATACACAACGCTTTGGCGGATTTGGAATAATGCGACAATATGTGTACTAATACAATCCATATTATGCACCCAACAACCATTATTTTCAAAGTATACAGCAGAATATAAACTATACGAAAACAAATAATGGGACAGCCATTTCACCAACAGGAACTAATAATGAAAGAAAACATGAAATGAGTCTTCGCTTAACCATTTGCGCTCTTGTGGGACTACTTATTTGGTGGCGTGAAAATGGGGGCCTTGCCTCATTAAAGCTTGCGCGAGACATTAGAGCGACACTAACTATTGTAAGATATTATTGCATGTTCCATGCAGGCGTCTTCTTGGTTCCGTTTCAGCACCATGGACAGCCACCGCAATGTGCCACTGGAGATGCCGTTGACTGTTTGCCGTGTAATAAATAAGATGGCGCACACAGGCTTTTACTGCAAGCTGTCATAACGTTGAACAACATACCTGCAAGTTTTGCCGAGTCAAAAAAAACGCAAATTCAGATATCCGTGACGGCATTCTTCCTATCCACAATTGGCATTGCAGTTATCTGTAATGTCATTTCGACTGGTTCTGTGTAAAACGACATACTGGTACGTGCGTCTGCAACGGGATTGAATCGAGTTTCTCTGTAACTCGTTTGAGATGCCGTACAATTCACATCACGTTAATTCCTTTGCGGATATTCTTAAATTAAGTTTTAGCTCGGTCTGTGAAAAGGAGTTATAGATGCCTTCAACAGGAATTATAATTGGAATTACAGATATCTACAATTCCATTGCAGATATCTGTAATTTACTAGCGGATTGGCAACTGAATTTTTTATATCTTTGTAATAATGTGTGGCAAGCAGGCAAAGTGACATTCAGTGTAATTCAGTTTTGACTAGGTACAACTGAATTATAGATATTGGTCATTCATAGCTTGAATGAAAATTCAAACTATTCAAAATGTATTTACTAGATTGGTCAGAACACCATTGTTGACATCTACAATGTTAATTTCGCAGTCAAACATACCTTTCAAATCTTAAGAAGGCTTGCCCCCATACAACTAAACGGTGTTATTTATTCGACCTGTACCATGTTTGTTGATGTTTTTTTTTTTTTGTTTATCTCCACTTCTTTCTCCAGAAAGTCTCCCAGTACACCATTATTGTCCAGGCCACTGACATGGAAGGAAACTTAAACTTTGGCTTGTCCAACACCGCCACAGCCCTGATCTCCATTACCGACATCAATGACAATCCCCCGGAACTGACAGTCAGGACGGTGAGTCCGAAACTAAGAAACGTTAGGACTTGAGCCAAGGTGCATCACATCACATGTCGAACCTCCTGCGAGATAGCAAAAGTATCCTAGTAAAATTTTGGTCTTACATAACGGCGTCATGCTAAATTTAACACCGTAGATTCTTCACAAGCGAGAAAGAATTGTATCTTGTAAAAATAGGACATTTAACGCCCGTCCTGTTATAGAAGCCATACTTTTTTATGTCACATTTGTGAAGGCCGAGATGAGTGGAAAGCAGCCGTGCAGCAGAAATAAATACCGTGTACGGTTCATAACGCATCCACGCTGACTGAATAGCAGTGAAAGCGAATGAAACACTGTGTGACAATAATACAGGGCCGGAGACGTATGTGTGCGTTATTGACAAGCAAAGCTCTGCTTGGAAAGAAAAGTTCATCGTCATCTGGGGGTTGATGCGAACGTTTTATATGTTCACATCCCGTGGCTTGGCCTTATCAATACAATATACAGCGCCTATGTCAAAAGAGATTCCGTTGCTTTTCTGCCTGAGAAGCTGCGGGCGGCGAAAGCGGCGTCAGCAGCATCGCACACCGTGATCCTCGTCCCTTTGGCTTCACTCTCGCCCACCCCCACCCCCCCCACCCCCCCGCATGCCGGGACAGTTCCAGCCGCATGCTCTGATAAGAGCTCCCCAGATGTCAGTGCTGGAGCGCACCAAACAAGACCGCCACTCCTCGCACAACCGCCCCGTCCTCCATATCGCGCGGCTGGCTGCGGACGCCAGTCCTCACGACAGCAGTCAACTGCAGTGTTGCGCATCGACAAACTCCCGAGCCGAGAGTTTGGCCGTTGACAGCCCCGACATGTGCAGCATAAACTTGCCGGCCACTTCATTCGCAAATACGGGAACGTAAGACAGAAAAGCCTTTTGCTCAATTCTAGGATGTGTCCTGTGAGCACATTGTAGTGGTACAAGAACAGCCGTGGGGGTGGGGGGGGGGGGGGTGGTACTAGATTAGGAAAGGGAAAAAGAGGCAATTGTTGCCCCAAAAGTCATCTGTGAGAGGCTGACAGAATAGTAATGTCTGGATCCACGCTTCCCTCTGCTGCTCTCCACTTTGCTAGCTAACTACCTTTTAGTGTAGTAGCATTTTTTTTAATGCTAATTGTGCATCAGAAATCATTGTTTTTGCTTTAAATGTGAAGTCAACCCAAAAGTAATCTTTGCAAGAATGTGTTCTATGCAGCCCCACGAGTCTAAACACGGCATTCTGATTAATATTGTATTTGTGGAATAAGAGTTAATCCACCCGTTTTTCGGCATTTTAGCGGCGGCCATTTTGTCACTTGCTGTCAACTGAAAATGACATCACAGTTGCTCGGGTAACAACCAATCATGGCTCAGCTTCAGAAAGTACGTCGTGATTGGTCGTTACCTGAGCAACTGTGATGTCATTTCCAGTCGACAGAAAGTAACAAAATGGCCGCCTCCTGAGATGGCTAAAAATGGGTGGATTAACTCTTATTCCACAAATACAATATGAATCAGAATGCCGTGTTTAGACACGTGGAGGCGCATAGAACATATTATGGTAAAGATAATTTGGGGTCGAAATACTTTTTTCTGACCACCACTGCCCATCCTCATAGGCCTCAATTGATTTATTCCTGTGGCCTTTATGGCTCGAAAATCACAGTTCATATCTGTGGCAACATATATTTTTCAGTCACTATGAGGGCATTCCATATTCAAGCCATTAAAACATAACACATTTTTTAGGGTTATTGATCCATAAAGATGTTAATCGTTTCTTTTCTTTGTACGGCGCAATAGGCTAGAAGGCAGAGTGTTACAAATGCGTTTGGATGAGATTTTACTTATTTACTTTGCTTCAATTGGACTTTCAATTCCATTTGCAAAGTGGACTCTGGTCCCTTGTAACAATGAGCCGCAATTGTGTTTGCTCCACGCTCGTTCCCTGAATGACACATTGCTGTTGAGAGAGAGAGAGAGAGAGAGAGAGAGAGAGAGAGAGAGAGAGAGAGAGAGAGAGAGAGAGGCCATTTTGGACGCCGCCCTCACTTCCAGACAGTGTGGCCAAACTGGCTTGGAAGCTTTTTTTTAGTTGTCTGTGCTTAAGAGCTCGGGGTGAGGATAAAAATGAAGGCCAGTGAAGGATGCCGCATTTTTAATTTCAGTCCCTGCGCTTGTCGGCTGGGTCGTACTTGCAGGGGACGGCTAAAGAGGAGGTAGAGTCGGGAGCAAGTTCACATCCTACTTGAGTCTCATGAAGATGAATCCATTAGTGAACCGCAGCTGGCAGATACACTCGAAAAACATGTTTACCTCTTCACAAGAGCCAACATGGCTGATCATTTGAAAATGAGAGCCCTTAGTGTGTGTGTGTGTGTGTGTACATGTCACCCAGTTAGTTCAGAAGGGACTTGTTTCAGATTGCGGTTTAATGAGGACCATTAGTGCAAGAATATATCTACCGTTGCCTTAGTTACAGTAAAATACTTATTGAACTTGATATTAAGACACCGATTTGACAAATAGCGGCACGGTGGGGTTTGCGGTTAGCACGTCTGCTCTGAGGTTGCCTCGCGCACATTTTCTGTGGCCCCCTCCCAACTTCCAAAAGCACGCATGTACCATTCATGGAAGATTAAGATTGTAAATTCGCCCAGAAAACGGAATGTGAGTGTGACAGTTTGATGTGCCCTGTGATTGGATGGCAACCGACCAAGCCGGGGTGTAACCTGCCTCCTGTGCAAAGTCATCCGAGATATGCTCAAGCTCATCCACGAGGACCAACGAGGACGAGCAGTGTCCAAACTGGATAACGGATGGATTTGCCAAATATGCGAAATGTCAATGTAGCAAATGTCGCTTTTGCAATGTACATTTTTTCCCCTTTTTTCCTACTCTCTGCAGTTTTCCGGAGAGGTGCCAGAGAACAAGGTGAATGTGGTGGTAGCCAACCTGACGGTGGTGGACAGGGATCAGCCTCACAGTCCCAACTGGAACGCCGTCTACCGCATTGTTAGCGGGGACCCCTCGGGACATTTCACCATCCGCACCAACCCCGTCACAAATGAGGGCATGCTGACTGTAATAAAGGCGAGTGTTGGAATGATATTTATGAGCAACACTTTGCATCCGCTTTTAACCCTCAGATGTGCAGTCGGTCAACTTTTGTCTTCTGAGAAATGCCACTGGATTATTTACTGTGACTCTTTTTCCAAATGATCTCCTTTTGTCCAACTCTTGACTTCCTCTCCAGCCAGTGGACTTTGAGATGAACCGGGCCTTCATGCTGACCGTGGTGGTGTCCAACCAAGCCCACTTGGCCAGCGGCATCCAGTCTTCGCTTCAGTCCACAGCCGGCGTCACCATCTCGGTTCAGGACGTCAACGAGCCTCCCGTCTTTCCTGTCAACCCCAAAATGATCCGCTTTGAGGAGGGCGTCCCGGCAGGCACGACTCTTACCGTGTTTTCCGCTCAGGACCCGGACCACTTTGTCCATCAGATTGTCAGGTACTTACTATGGTGGGAAGGATTCTTGAATCGGTGCGACTATGATTCGTTCCGCACCTGAATATTTCAAATCTACGATTGCACCACTTATTCTCGTAAATCGTCAATTCCAGAGCACATATAGGCAAACCTGCATCGACACTCACATTCACACCTATTGACAATCGAAGGTCTTCTTCGATGACCCTGCCATGTATGTTTTGGGAATATGTAATGAGGAGGATTGGAAAAAACCCTCACAAGCATGGGGAAAAATATGCAAAAACCGCCATGCCCCACATTCAAATCCATCAAGCAATGCATCATCATATCTGCAGCAAATTTAGGTTTAGTGGAAGCAGCATATTGCTTTGTATTGTCATGGAAACTATAAAAAAAAAAAATCAATAAAAAGATAGAGCACTTACATTATATTCCAAACCGGACCATGTTCTACGATGAACGGGTGGTTAGCACATCCCCCTCACCGTTCGAAGGTTGGGGGTTCTAATCCGGGCTCCCAATAAAATCAGATGGGATAGGGTTCACACGTGCTGCAACGACGACTCCACACACAGAGGCGGGCATCCCATCAGCCTGACGGACGGGCCGTCAATCCGTCGCTGACGGTCGCCTGTTTTGCTGACGATTGAAGAATGACGAACGACGGAAGTGTAATCATCGCTAATCGTACCCGTCAGTCCGTCACTGGCGGACGCCCGTTTTTCTGATGTTCTTTTGGGGGGACGGACCGACGGACTTCTGACGGACGGACTCACCATTACAATTCAGTTTGTCACGAAAAAATGACGGACTGACGGATGACGGACGGTTACGCTGGCAAATGACGAATGA
The DNA here is from genome assembly GCF_054856515.1 of Filicampus tigris. Classification (NCBI taxonomy): domain Eukaryota; kingdom Metazoa; phylum Chordata; class Actinopteri; order Syngnathiformes; family Syngnathidae; genus Filicampus; species Filicampus tigris. The sequence goes on along the minus strand of NC_141225.1, from coordinate 22,560,655 downwards.
AGGACCAGCAAAATATAGGAAAACAACCACCTCTGCTTTTTACCTTTAAAATGTTGCTATCGTGTCAAAGAGTTTGATGTGCAGGTTATTTTCAGAAAACACCATCATTACAAACCAAAAAGAAATTCCGGAAACCCCAAGATAACGGTGTCTAAAGTGTTTGACTAATTAGAGTCCCGTAAATCTCAGAATAAGACATGGATGTATATGGTCCGTCCGTCTTAAGTGGGCTCATTAGGTTTCCAGAATACCTTGAAATCTTGGTTATGAGTAAATAGTGCCTTGGGACACAACCCTCTAGAAAGTAATTAGTGTCTCATCAGATGGCAGGGATCGTAATCAATATCCATAAATCCCCCCCCCTTATATTGACTATGTATAAATTATTGTTGGGTGAGCCGCAAATTACCACTGCGGATGCCGAACGTTATTTCTGTCATATAGAAAATGTCAAGTTAATAAAGCAAATCTCGATTTCCAAAGATCAAACATGGCGTCACGTTGAGGATTAGTCAATTGTGACACAATTGTGCTCAAATTTAGAGTCGCCCAAGCCCGGTTGCAAAGTATCCCGTTGGCATTCGCAGCTCCAATAGACGCGCCAAATATGACTTGAAATTCCAATATTCACTAGTTTTGTTTGCCGTGCTCTCTCTCTCTCTCTCTCTCTCTGTTTATTCCCCCCAAAATTCACTCATTCAAAAGTAAGCTGAAGGTTAAACTTGACTTTCCTTCTTAGTGCATTGTCCACAGTTTGGTGCCGTATTTTTATCCACAGGGAGCACTTCCGCCAAAGTTCATCCTCCTTCCACATTGCGCACTGACATTCTCCAGCGGCCCAAACTTTTAAGACATTGTTACCTCCCAGTCGTCCGGTGTGGTGCTAAGAGGTCACCATATAATGAGTGGGGCATTGTCGGTCTCGCCTGCTCGGGTCCCCGTCGTCTCCCCGCCCTCCTAATTGATTGTGTTCTCCATCCGTCCTTAATGTGTTTGACACGCAGCAGGCGCCGTGCCACCCGGGCATCGACCCTGCACACCAGACGCTCCCGCGTGCCCTCCAGCGGCGTCCTTCCACTCTATAGTGAGCGCCGCTGAGCGTGATCGATTTTTCCTAATGTCACTCCGATGACCTCTTCCGCCGACAAACCCGGTAGAAATGCGACGGAACAAAAAAATTGGGCGTTTGTGCTTGCACGAAAATAGTCGGGATATCTTGGAGCTTGAGTGTCGCGGCCATGTTTGCGTTCAGAATATGTCACCCGAGCTCTTCCCCGTGAGGGAAAAATCCCCCTTTTGCGGTCCGGTCTTTTCTTTTGCTCCCACTGACCCGGGCTTTTTCTTCTCTGCCAGTACGCTTCTGTTATTGATAGGAGCTCAGAGCTGCCGTCTCCGCCAAAGCAGCTTGGCAGCAGATGCTCACCTCATGCTTAGACGGCGTCGTCTCTACCGCTGCCGCCGCTCTCGCTTTTGGGTGACCTCGCGCGACAGAAAAGTGCTCAAAAGTAGTCCCACAAACACCAGAGATGGTGTGCAAGTGGTGAATGGGAGAAGAAGCCAGATTGGATTTCTGAAGTTTTTTTGTTTTGCTTTTTTTTCCCGAAAAGAAATTCATTTTCAAGAAGAGCTTTGAGGCCATTAGCCATCTGGTTTTTGTGGTTAATCTGGTTTGGATCACTCACTGTAACATATCATCCACATTTGATGTTGGTTAAAATGTTGGATTATAGAAATGTCATTCTTGTAGTCCACGTACGCTACAGTTGTTGCGATGCCCGGGCTTGTCCCACAGCAAATCGTTTGCATGATTTGTTTGGCACCGTTTTTATGCCAGGCACACTTCCTATTATTTTATTCGAACTTGGGCTCGGCGGTGGCTGGGATCGGGGCACTAGCCAGTAATCGAACCCGCACCTGCACGGAAGATCACAGCATGTTCCATTACACCTCCGGCACCAATGTAAATTTCAGTAAACTGATTAAAAGAACAATGGGTGCAACTAATGGAACTTTTGCCAGTCTTTTGCTTGTTTTTTTTTTGTTTTTGTTTTTTTCCCTATCGCAGATGAGTCATGAGTAACGTTATCATATTGTTATTTTTGTACATTTTAATGTCACGTTACTGGTGGAAACTGTTAATTACACTCACATAACACTTCATTAAGCGAATTGGCACACTCGGAAATATTTTCCCATTCCTGTCACCGGATAAAATCAACCAAATATTACAAAACAACACAGATTTGTAATAAGAATATTGTTCAATTGATGATGTCTTTATGAAATTGGATTCAATTTGATATAGCTCTTGCGCTATGTCTCATCTGCATCGTGCAAGTGTACCTAATAAAATGACCTCTGAATACACGGAACTCAGTTTAGTGTTGCTGTCACCTTTGTCGGCCCACACCTTCCACCAAGTTTAGTGTGAATAAGCGTTATAGCTATTCTGGGATCTTGTGATCAACTCGAACGGGCACCAATTCAAACGGCGGTAAAGGAGAGAGAATCGTCTCTCACTCAGTGGTTAACAGTTGTTAATTGAATTTGTCGTCTATAATTGGAGTTGTCAGTTTCAGCTCTGTTGACTTTGTCACATCAGTGATAATGAAAGTTGCAGTTTTTCCCTCATGGGTTTGAAGAGCGCTCAAGTCGAGAGTGCGGTTCAACTGCTTTGCATTACGCGTTCATGTTTGGATGCTAATTAACTGCCACGGTATGTTTGGCAAGCATATGTTCCGTCTCTCCACGTAGCTGCACTTTTCAAAAGGTAATCATTTACCTGATAGGTATTTCTGATAAACAAAAACCTTTGAGAATTAATGCAAATCATGCGGGTGCGCCGTTGTGGGCGTGACAACAGCCGACTTGACTCAATGCCAATCGAAGTGACTCCACACATTCCCCTTTAAATGTATTGCGCAAGAGCTACGCTGGTAGTCCTTGGCATGCCAGAAGAAGAAATTGATTTGCTCGTGTCCCGCGTTTAGGTCGAGGCGCACAAAGTACGCTTATAAGGAACTGCGAGCAGACGTGCGGATGATATAAATTTGGCTCGGGTTGATCACAGTGGACACTTATACACGGCCCTCCGCCCCAATCATTCGTGTCTATGTGTGGCACGCTCAATGAATATCGTGCCCAATGTGTGTGCATATACTGTCCTATCCCATCGTATTGGAACCGTATAATATAATATAATAATATAATAATATAAAAGCTTTATTTTTGCTGTTGACTGAAAATATTTTGGTTTGATATCAAAAGATGATTATGACACCGTTCAGCTTTTATGTACTGGTATGTACGGCACATCCGAACGCGGTCCGCAACTTCGAAGATAGCGTCATACTGTTGGAGGGGGGGGGGGAGGGTGTAAATATAGTATTGTAAACTTGTAAACTGTTGGATTTAATGATGAATTTGTCTTTCTCCCGGGCGTCTGTGTGCCAAAGGTACTCGAAGCTATCAGATCCCGCTAACTGGCTGAGGATCAACAGGACCAACGGTCAGATAACGACGATGGCCCTACTTGACCGAGAGTCCATGTACGTGAAAAACAACATATATGAGGCCACATTTCTGGCCTTCGACAATGGTAAGTCCGGTAAGTGAGGATGACAATGTTTGACGAGTACAACCGCTGATGTGTTCGCTTCTCCAAACATGTCCTGGTGATAAACATTTGCCATAGAGTAGACCACTACGCTCCTATTCCTAAAAACAATCAACTGCAGGTGCAATTTCGTGTATGTAATAGTATCATTAGTTGATTATACATTACAGTATATGCTTTTCACAGTCATTTCAGCCCCCTGATGAAAACCATAACTACAATGGAGCCCGAGATGAAAGTGAGCTTAGACAATGCCTTTGTTTAAATCACCATTCCCCATAGTCCCCAATTAAGACATAACACGCAAACGCAAACTCTTGATTACTCTCACTTGATGATATTTACACAAAGGAGGTCGTAGCCGGGCCAGTTTTCGCCGCCTCGCTACAGCCACGGCAGCACAATATGCAGTACGGCACTACTCTCACACTCAAGCATGCTCCTTTAATAGCAGTACAGCAGTATTCCAAATGTATAAATGGAAGTTAGCTTAACAATTTCAATAACAGGTCCGAGACAAAATGACTACAAATTGGTGGAAGGGAACACGTGTCATGTTGCAAAGGGCTTCAAACTCGGACCACGTTCTTCCACGTTGTTATTGTGACTTTGGGCTTGTCCTATCAGGAGTGACTTACATTTTTTGGCACAATCTTTTATGCCAATTATCCTTCCTGACACGACCCACTCATTTTTTTTTTTTTTTCATATTGGCTTGGGACCAGCAGCGAATTAGCATACCGACTGGGAATCAAACCCACTGCAAAACAAGCCAGGTAGTTGAGCATATTCCGTCTGATGGTTTAACTTTTTTTTTTTTTTTTTTTTTAACCCTTTCGTGCGTCACGACATTAGACAGCTATTTAAAAGTTGCTTTCGCCTATATTAATTCATCTAAAAAATATATTTATATTTTAAATAATAACATTAAATCATAATTAAGGCATGAGAGGGTTACGAATATTTTTTTAAATTATATTTTAAATAATAACATTAAATCATAATTAATGCATGAGAGGGTTACAAATATTTTTTAAAAAATTATATTTTAAATAATAACATTAAATCATAATTCATGCATGAGAGGGTTAGAAATATTTATAAAAATTCAGATGAATTGATATAGGCGAAAGCAACTTTTAAATAGCTGTCCACTGTAGTGACCACTATGCATGAAAGGGTTAACAGACTCACCGCACATTCTACAAAGTAGATTTTTTTTTTTTTTTTTTTTTTTTTGAAGTTTTAACCAATACTACCTTGTTAACCAACAAGTAGTTGCAAAGAGATTTCATCAGTCAAGGTTCAAGCGTACTGAATGTGTTTGGGTCGCCATGAATGACGCTACGTGGCCGCGGCTTGCCGGGGAGCGCGTTCTCCCATCAACCTGTGACGAGCAGATCATAATCAAATAAAATGTCAATGTCAACAGCAGGCATTCGGCGCAACAGTGTACAAGCAACTAAATGGCTACAATAGAGCAGCTTGCTCTCCGTGTAAGGCCCGGGTGTTGTTATTCCACGGAGGAATAAAGCACACCAACTCAGGCTCAAAGTGTCATCTGTCTATCGATTGTGGCGCCCGGTGTCAACGAGGCTACATTATCCGCTTTGACTGAAATCGGTTTACTTATTCCGCTGAAGTGACGCGCAAAAAAAGGAAGCAAGAAAGCTCGCATCCAATCCATGACAAGACCGCCAATGGGCCCGAGGCCTTTCGGCAACGGACCTTCATGGAGTTGATGCACCAAGTTAGCGTCGGAGAGGGAAGAGTGTTAAAGTAACACTGATGAGTTGCTGGTAGAAAGTGCCTCCGCTCGTGTAGGCAACAATATACGTCTTGCCGTTGGAAATGTCGCGACCTTCGGAGTAGACGATCTTTTATTAGTTGTCAATTTGAAAGCATCGTTTGTCAGAATCGCCTTTATTGTCATTGTATGCAATTCAACAAGAGTTGAGGTCGCTGCTCTTTGCCGCCTGCTCGTTTTTTGGTCCAACGCGTCGGATGAAATCAAATGTTCGCTAATTAAGTTTGTTCCTTACAACTTGATGAAATGTGTCTTTTCTATTCAGGAAAATGCGGAAATGTGTCCTTTTTTTTCTGGAGTCTTCAAATGTCTTTTTTTTTTTTTTCATGTCTTTTCCAAGACAACTCAAACTAAAACCAACAGCGCTGTTCTCCCGAAATGTGCCGAGTTACATTTTGTGCGAATATAACGGATTGCCTTAATGACGGGGAGGAAAGCAGGTTTCAATTCTCCTCCGTATTAATAAGAGAAAGGCAAAGGCACCAGCTACTGACTTTAATCTGGCAGAGTCCGTTCATGTTTTTTGTAGTCGGACAGTTGAAGGCTTGCAATAACACATTTTTAGATACATCCAAATACCTGCGGCCAAAAGTGAACTTTGCCCAGGTATTTCTGAAAAAAAAAAAAAAATGCCTGCATTGTGGGCTGCTTCTTTTTGATCAGATCCTTTTGGACGATTCTCTGCTTCCAGCTTTGTGGAAACACTTTGATTAACGCTGTCTTCTGTTCTATGTTCATGAATTTGGCATAAGCGCCCCCAGACCCCCCCCCCCCCCCCCACACACACACACACACGTGCACAGCGAGGGCCATCAAGGGATTCTTGGATGAATTTGAAGTGGAAGATCTTGACAGCCCAGACCTCAACCTTTAGGATGTGTCGAAGTCGACACTATTGTAGCTTTTTTTTTTTTTTTTATGTATTATTTTTGATTTTTTTTTTTTGCTCTTGTAAAACCTAGCGATCCAAACCTTTTTGTCCATGGTATAATCTTCAAGGGAAATTGTCCAATTCCAACTTGTATGACCTTGGGGCGTTTGACTTTAGAGGTTCCATTCTAGAAGTGTTTTTTTTTTTTTTTTTTTTTTTTGTATTAATACACAAAACTCTCCGCAAGAATGTGTCTCCCAAGATAATCCTTCTGCTGCTCTTCTCAGCACTTATGTTCCGAGCCGTCGTTTGTGTCCGCTTGCAGTGCTTCGTATTGATAACAGCACCATTGCCGGACTGCCTCAAACTCTTCTCTCGCGTTTTTTTTTTTTTGTGCCGTCCGCATGCATCTTAATCTCACCTCCCGCTGCCTCGCCCCTCGTCTCCACATAGCTCAGCCCCTGCTCGCGTGTTTTTTTTTCCCCTGCGCCTCGTTTGATCAAGTTGCCCTCCCCTCTTTCCTCTTTCCTCTGTCCGCCCTCCAGGTTCGCCTCAAGCCAGCGGGACGGGAACCCTCCAGATCTTCCTGATCGATGTGAACGACAATCCGCCAGTGTTGATACCCCAGGAGGCCCAAGTGTGTCAGCGGGCACGCCCCAACTCCAGGATAAATATCACCGCTTCCGACGCTGATTCTGACCCCAATGTGGGGCCATTTGGTTTCGAGCTACCTTCCTTTCCACCCAGTTTGCGCCGCAATTGGACCATTACCAGACTCAGCGGTAATAGCGTGCTCCGCATTGTCTTAATAGATTGCACCACTGGGATGTGGAAATTAGGAGGCGCTAACCGATTATTTTTGACCAACTCAACACGAGGATTCATAAATATAGGAAGCGAAATCAATTGCGCCCTCACTTGCTTTGAGCTCCCCGAGAACAACTTGAGCAAAATGTCTCAGAGTGAGAGATACAGGTTGCATCCAGTGTTGGCGTATGATCTATCATTTGTGACAAATGAGATCTATTCACATCTCCTTGTCCCCCGAGTAACCCATCTGTCAACTAATCCACCCAGATGGATGTATCACAACAGTTTGCCTTGAGGGTAAATCCGATCACGTACTTGAATTCTTCTCCCCCCGGGACTCAACGTCTCCATGTTGACTGACTCATACGTGCTGAAAGTTGTATTGCTGTTAAGTCTTAAAAGTGGAAGTCGACTCCCAAAGATAATTTGCAATGATGTGTTCAATGCTCCTGCATTAGTCTAAGCATGGCATTCTGATTAATAATGTGTTTGGGGAATAGAAGTTAAGTAGCAAAGTCCACCTGTTTTTAGCCGTCTTTGGGGGCGGCCATTTTGTCACTTCTGTCGACTGAAAATGACATCACAGTAGCTCAGGGATCAGGTAATGACCAATCAGGCCTCACCTGTTTTCTGAAGCTCAGCCATGCTTGGTTGTTGAGCCCTGAGCAACTGTGATGTCATTTTCAGTCCACAGCAAAATGGCCGCCCCTGACACGGACAAAAACGGGTGGATTTTACGTAGTGTTTAAGACTAGTGAGCCCGCATAGAACATATTATTGTAAATAATTTGGGGGGTAGACTTCTCCTTTAAAGGTATCCATACCCCGAATGCGATGAGGAAAAAATAAGTCAGGCGTGCGCTTGCTGCTCATATCGCATGTGGTGTAGTCATAATGACGAAACGCACGTAACGATGTCCCCACAGTGACGTTCGCTTGACCTACTCTCTCCAGGTGACCACGCTCAGCTGAGGTTGAGGATTCCCTACTTGGAGGCCGGCGTGTACGAGATTCCCATCACCGTGTCCGACTCTGGCAACCCTCAACTGTCCAACCGCTCCTTGATCAGAATCAAAGTCTGCCCCTGCGACGACAACGGCGACTGCAGCGCCACGGGGGCCGTGGCGGCCGCCGGCCTCGGCACGGGAGCCATCATCGCCATACTCATCTGTATAATTGTACTACTCAGTAAGTCCGACATGTATCTTTAGGAACCCGAGCAATTCTGTTCGCCTCCTTGCCGTCCGCAAAACAAGAGCATTTTTGATTTCAGTCGTGCACTGCGCGTCGACTCAACTGTTTTGACTCAGTTTGAATTTCCAAAGGCGCGTTAGTGACATCACGAGCTTTCGCCTTGATCGTACGTGCCGTTTTTAGATTTCTGACGCACAGTTGAGAAGGTTTGGTGTTTGCGTGCGCCCACTGACCTTTGGCTGCCTCTTCCTCGTAGGCATGGTTCTCTTGTTTGTGGTGTGGATGAAGCGCAGAGAGAAGGAGAAGCAGGCAAAGCCGCTGCTGATCGACCCCGAAGACGACGTCAGAGACAATATCCTCAAATATGACGAGGAAGGGGGAGGGGAGGAGGATCAGGTATGTCGCAAATGCATTCACCAGCGGACCAAATCAGAAAAGGCTGTTATCAGACACGGGCAACTTTGACATGATGAACACAAAACTCCCATTAACTTCCCGAATAGAAGCGGGAGAATAACTCCCTGGTGGTGTACGACTGAACAAGACTTGGCAAATTGAGGTCAGCGAGACTGCATGTTTACTTTGTGCGGAGCAGAAAAATGCTTTTCTCATAGCAGGATAAATTTGCTTTCCCGGGTAAAATATAGGCCGCCGGTCATGAATTTTACTTCTTCTTTGTCGTGCAGATAGTCTTTCCAGGAGAGCGGAAACAATGGCTGCGATGGGGAGTGTATATTTTCTGTCGGTCGGGTTGCAAGCTGCACCGCCGCTTTAGCCGCTAGTGTCGTGTGTGCTAATGGTCAACTTCAAAACCAGATCTCAGCGAATGACTGTGATATCGAATTTTTTGACATTTAGCCCGTCAGAAACCAAATGGTGAATATGAATGAGAAAAAAAAAAGCAAGCGCTTCAGAATAATTAAGATAAAAATAGCAACCGATTGAGTGCAACAGCATTTGCCTCTCGAGAGCGTGTGGGCGTATGCTTGCGACAAGCAATGTTTGCCGTTCATGCAAAAGAACTGAGCAAATGTATTTGAGCGTTGAGACTGCAGTATTTGTCTCGGAGACGTCCGCCATCATGTCGCGCTTTGGGGCATTTTAGTTTAAGAGCTTCTTCATACTCACGTTCTTTGTATTAACCTTTTTCCACCCAAGAAAAAAAAAGATTTTGGTAATGACCAACCCGCTGTGGCATAAACTTTACATTAGGTGGTGGTTTAATCAAATCCTTAAAGCGAAAGTCAACCCAAACATATTTTTTTCAACAATATGTTCTATGCAGGCCCACTAGTTGAAACGAGGATAAATATTGCGTTTGTGGAATAAGAGTTAATTCACCCGTTTTTAGCCATCTATGGGGGCGGCCATTTTGTCACTTCTGTCGACTAAATATGACATCACAGATGATAACAACCAATCATGGCTCAACTTCAGAAAACAGGTGAGCCATGATTGGTCGTTACTTGAGCCCTGAGCAGTTGTGATGTCATTTTCAGTCGACAGAAGTGACAAAATGGCCGCCCCCAAAGATAGCTAAAAACAGGTGGATTTTGCTGCTCAACTCATATTCCGCAAAGGCAATATTTATCAGAATGCCGTATTTCAACGAGTGGGCCTGCTTAGAACATATTCTTCCAAAAAACTATGTTTGGGTTGACTTCCGCTTTAGGCATTCTGAACTATCATAGTCCAAAAGTTCAATTCTTCTCACAATTACTCCATTTTAAAGTGGTGTAAATTATCGTGGAGAAAGATCTGCGTAACTGTTAAGTCCCACGTCCACCATAAATATGATTATACAACATCAGCGATCCCACTTCACTTGATACTGCCGTCTGGATTTTTTTTTTTTCCGTTTCCTTTCTTGGGACACGGCAAAGATTGCTCATCACTTTTCTCCTTGTTACGGGCCCCGTACTGCACGGGACGGACTTTGTGAAGCAGTTTTATGCAAGTATTGCATTTCTCTCCATGGTCTTTATCCAGGACTATGACCTGAGCCAGCTCCAGCAGCCAGAGTCTTTGGACCACATCATCAATAAGCCGGTGGGAGTACGCAGAGTGGATGAGAGGCCTGTCATCCCCGAGTCGCAGTATCCCGTCAGACCCAGTCTGCCCCACCCTGGAGATATTGGCGATTTCATTCATGATGTACGACTGGCAATAGATTTTTGTGTGTGTGTGTTTTTTTTTTTTTTCAAAACCATAAATGCATGATCATAGACAACTATGCTGTGTCCCACTATGCATTCAAAACCCATTAGTGGAAAATAGTGACAATAAATGTGACACATTTATCAAAAGCGATTTTACATACCGTTTTGGGGCTGTGTCAAGATGACAAGAACTGATGGGAAAACGAAGCTTCAAATATGCTTCATGGACCAGTTGTATTTTTCGACTCCTCTCGATGGCACTGTTGGTTTAAATAAATGGGTTGCAGCAACGGCAAGTCAATGTTCTTTCAGCCCAATGTTGAACAGAGAGCGCCATCTCGAGGAGTCAAAAAATACTGGTTCATGAAGCAATTTTGAGGCTTCATTTTGCCATCACTAATCAAGCACACCAAATAAGGACATGTTCCAAATACATTTCAATAAAATGATTGCTGTAGTGTTCAGGTTAAATGGATGATAATTCACCTCAAACTATTTTGTGCTTTACTCAGGAATTTCTGGCAATTGGCCGGTTGAAAAAAACCGTCATACCCTTGCTCAATAAATCTCTTATCGTTGTGTCGCCAGGGTCTTCGGGCAGCGGACAACGACCCTACGGCGCCCCCCTACGACTCCCTGCTGGTGTTTGACTACGAGGGCAACGGTTCAACTGCCGGATCGGTCAGCTCGCTCAACTCCACCAGTTCAGGCGACCAGGACTACGACTACCTCAACGACTGGGGCCCTCGCTTCAAGAAGCTGGCGGACCTCTACGGGGGAGGGGACGATGAATGAGAGCCAAGGAAGGGATGGGGAGGGCAGGGACGGCTTGCGGGAAGGCGGCGGGGTTCTTTCCGGCGGCGCCAGAAGTCAAGAGAGCTGGGGCATTTGGACGGACGCCCCTGGAGAGCACGGGTGGACGCCCGGGATATGACCCAGGCTCATGTGAGGAGCGGACCCTTACATGGGCTGTATATGTACACTGGACGTCTGGAAATATGAATTCCACTGCAACTGTATTCTGGCTTTATACTTTTCAATGGCAAACTTGTCGGGTATTGTTCTTTTTTTTTTGTTTTTTTTTTTTTTGTTGTTGTTGTTGTTCTCTCACCGTGCTGGACCCCGAACTCTCCGGGGACAAATCAAGGCGGTAGTGAGAGGCGCACTTCCTGAACTTAAGCTTTGAATGATTGTTTAAAAGATGCCCATGTCTTGCTTTAGTCTCACGCTGAAGAGAATGTTTCCGGGGAGATGCCCTGTGACTCTCTCAACTTGAATTTCCTTAGAACAGAAGCACTGTCATTTTATAAAGTGCCTTTTGTGGTGTGATTTTTTGTATCAGACTCCTGCTATCTCAGGATCGGTTGCCATTCATGCAGTACAGGGAAGGTCTTTTGTGTCATCGCCTCCCCCTTCGGCCCTCAAACCAACCTTGCCTGTCAACCCCCCCCCCCCCCCCCCCCCCCTCCCCTCCCCTCCAGGAGGCACAACCAGGGCACACTCTCGCGTGAAACATGGCCCTAAATTAGTGAGGACAAACTTCTTCTCCAAGGACCTGTTCAGCTTCTCTGTCACAAACATCCCCCGTTGACACAAATACAGGGACTAACTGCTATTGTGTGACATCATTTTTATACTCATTCGGGATTTGTAAATTGGTGGAGAATGCCTGCCTTCCCTCTGTGGACTCATGGATTTAGGGAGCCTTGATGTTGAGATGCTTGCCTGCCCTGTATGGTTGTTGTGCTGCTTTCTCCACAGTGTAAAGCTTCTGTTGGCATGATCTGAAGAAAGTGGGGACCCTAAAAGACTCGGAATCAAGGCCTCTGACAAGTTCTGCAACATTATTGACACCTTTAACATTCCCGTTTTTTACAGTCCAACAACAGTATTGAAAGCTGCATGAGTTGTTTTTTTTCTCCCCCAAGTTTTCTTCAAATCACTTGTTAGTATGTGGTGAGAATGTGAAAATAGTCAACGGAAACTGTATAAATATACTCTGTATAAAGACACTGAGGAAATAAAAATTACTGTAATGTACATAATTTTGAAGTGTCGATGACATTTGCTACAATTTTTTTCTTTGCTTGCCTAAGGTTAAAGTCGCTTTTTGCATTGGTTTTCTGTTGAATGATTGGAAATGCTGGCTTATAAAATCGTTGCTGTTATTTTCAATTTTTGCATGTTACAAATAACTCCTTTTTTAATACAAAACAAACATTTCCCCTTCACTTTGGGACAAGAAACTTTCATGAGCCATGCCTGTGGATCATTCATTTGTGGTTCTTAACCTTGTTGGAGGTACTGAAACTTTCATTTGTGCATTCACTGAACAATTCGATTCAAAATGTAGGCTGAATATGTACGAGGGGCCGTTAGGGACATAATTCAGGAATAGCTCTCACACTTACTACTGAAATGCTTTCATAGACACTAGTGAAATTTATGTTGCTCATAAACACAAGTGAAATGCACTCATACACGCTAGTGAAACGCTTTCATACACATTAGTGAAATTTTTGTTGCTCATAAACACAAATAAAATACACACTAGTGAAATGCAATAGATACAACGACAACAATAGATAGAAAAAAAATTACCATGTATAGTAAGGCAATTTTTGTGAGAAAAAAAAAACGACTAGGTATAGTAAGGCATTTTTTGCGAAAAAAAAAATGACCATGTAAGGTAAGGTGTTTTTGTGAAAAAAAAGACCACTATAGTTAGCCATTTTTTGGAAGAAAAAAAAAAAAAAAAGAGCATTTATAGTAAGGCGTTTTTGGGGAAAAAAACAACCATGTATAGAAAGGCGTTTTTTGTGAAAAAAAACGGCCATGGATAGTAAGGCGTTTTTTAGCCCAAAAAAAATGACTTTGAGATGTCCACAGTGTGTAATCATAAGTCATTATATCAAACAATATTCAATGTAAAAATAAGAAACGAACAAGAAGTTCAGCTTAAAGCTGTCTCAGACTAGACTCAAACCCTGGTCATCCATTTCACAGTCATCTGCTCTAACCACTCAACTATGGTCATCTTGCTGACAAGCTGTTATAACAGACCCAAAGTGTTAGCATCATGTTGAATGTGAACGCATCATTCAAAGGCATTGTTTGATAAGAAAGAGACGACCGTGTTTCGTAAGGCGTTTTTTGTGGAAAAAAAATGACCATGTATAGTAAGGCGTTTTTTTTTGTTTTTTTTAACGACCATGTATATTAAGGCGTTTTTTGTGAGATAAAAAACGACCATATATAGTAAGGGTTTTTTTTTTTTTTTTTTTTTTTTTTAAACGACCATGGATATTCAGGCATTTTTTTCATGGAAAAAAACTACCATATGTAGTAAGGCTTTTTTTTTTTTTTTTTTTTTTTTTTTTTCCAAAACGACCATGTTTCGTAAGGCGTTTTTTTTTTGTGTTTTTTTAAACGACCATGTATATTAAGGTGTTTTTAGTGGAGAAAAAAAAACGACCATATATAGTAAGGCTTTTTTTTTTTAACGACCATGTATAGTAAGGCGTTCTTTGTGTAAAAAACGGCCACGTACAGTAAGGCGCTTTTGGGTAAAAAATAAAAAAAATAAATAAATAAATAAAATGACTGAGATGTCGACAGTGTGTATCATGATTCATGATATCAAACAATATTCGGTCAATTAGTCTCTTTTTTTCACATTTAAAAATATGAGACTAATAAGAAGTCCCGCTGAAAACTGTCTAAGGCTGGAATCAAACCCTAGTCATCCATGTCACAGTCATCTGCTCTAACCACTCAACTATGGTCACCTTAGCATCATATTGAATGCTAACACATCCTTCAAAGGCATTGTTTGATAGGAAATGACCGTGTTTCGTAAGGCGTTTTTTTGTCCCAAAAAAATACCTTTTTTTTCTCTCCTTTTTTTTTAAACGACCATGTATATTAAGGGTTTTTTTTGTGGGAAAAAAACCCCGACCATATATAGTAAGGCTTTTTCTTTAAAAAACGACCATGTTTCGTAAGGCTTTTCAAAAGAAAAAAAACAAAAAAAACGACCATGTTAAGGTGTTTTTGTGGAGAAAAAAAAACGACCATATATAGTAAGGCTTTTTTTTTTTAAAAAAACGACCATGTATAGTAAGGCGTTTCTTGTGTAAAAAAACGGCCATGTATACTAAGGCGTTTTTTCCAAAAAAAAAAAAAAAAAGACTGAGATGTCGACAGTGTGTATCATAATTCATTATATCAAACAATATTAAATGTAAAAATATGAAACAAACAAGAAGTTCAGCTTAAAGCTGTCTCAGACTAGACTCAAACCCTGGTCATCCATGTCATAGTCATCTGCTCTAACCACTCAACTATGGTCATCTTGCTGACAAGCTGTTATAACAGACCCAAAGTGTTAGCATCATGTTGAATGCTACCGCAAAGGCATCGTTTGATAGGAAATGAGACGACCATGTATAGTAAGGCGTTACCTGAGCAGTTGTGATGTTATTTTCAGTCGACACAAGTGACAAAATGGCTTCCCCCCTGAGATGGCTAAAAAGGGGTGGATTTTGCTGCTTAACTCATATTCCACAAACGCAATACTAATCAGAATGCCGTGTTTCAACCAGTGGGCCTGCTGGGAAAATATTCTTGAAAAAAATGTGTTTGCGTTGATTTCCACTTTAA
Source organism: Filicampus tigris (assembly GCF_054856515.1). Classification (NCBI taxonomy): domain Eukaryota; kingdom Metazoa; phylum Chordata; class Actinopteri; order Syngnathiformes; family Syngnathidae; genus Filicampus; species Filicampus tigris. The sequence goes on along the minus strand of NC_141225.1, from coordinate 22,545,536 downwards.
AACAAAGTTTGATTACTGTAAAAGCCACGCATGGACCATTTAATAATTTCAGACTTGATCTCAACATGCAGGTTGAAAAAAAATACATCCATAAATTTGATAATTGGTCAAATAGAAAATCAAAAATGAAATTATTCAGAATATGAACATATCCATGATGAGTAATGTGTCTTTGTCATATAGTACAGCAAATGTATTGTCACTCATAATCTCGACCCCTTTTGCGGTAAACCGTCTCTTTATTTTCCGAATGAATCACCCACAAATGAGGTTTACTATTGGATCCGAGCAGAAGCAGTGGCATAGCAGTGTGCGCGGGGGTCAAGAACTATATTTGTGTCCATTCCTGTGATTTCAATTAGTCATCTGAAGTGCCAAAAACCCCACTGGGGATTTAAAGGGATTTAAATCCTCTCTGGCAGCGTGTCTATCAATTAGCCACACCATTAATCCCCAAGGCGTAATCTCATTAGATAGAGCGCCTTTAATGAGACATCCAGAGAGCAAGCATGGCAACTGAGCTAGGGAGAAAAATGAGGTGGTGGCAATCTGCAGGTAGACCATGCGGAGAAGTGATTAGTAGGATCGAAGAGGGTCAGCAGAGGGAGGGACCAAGGCAGGGAGATTTAAGAGCAGGGCCGATGTACATCATCGGAAATTTGCTCTAGGCTATATTGAAAATAAATCTTGTCATTTCATCGTCACTGTGCACAGACGCAGGAGAAGTGAACCAAGTTTATTGTTCACGACGTCCACTTGCTTGTCCAAACCGTGTTTATTGTTGCGGAGATAGTTTGCGGTGGTGTAGAGTTTGGTAGTTGATTGTAGTTTATCATACCGAGTAAAGTTTCTCTTTCATAGATCGTCACAAAGGGTTCAATGTCCAAATGTATTCATACCCACGTTCCGAGTAAAACATTGATTCGAATTGTATTACTATGGTTCTGCCAGAAGTCATGGTGATCCTTTGCGGTTGCGCAAAAGATTGTGTTTCCTCAACATTGTCTAGTAATATTTGTGATACAAATAACTTTAAAGGGAAACATCTTGCAGTCTTCTTGTGTCATTTGCAGCCAAGAGATAGACTTTCAACAATCAAAAATTAGCTTGACTTCAACATTTGGCCAGTTTACAATGCGTTCGAAACCTGGGCCTTCACTGCGGATTTACCCGACTGAATCCACCCAAACACATTTTTTTCTCAAAAATATGTTCGCAGCAGGCCCACAAGTTGAAACACGGCAATCTGATTAATATCGTGTTTATGGAATATGAGTTAAGCAGTAAAATCCACCCGTTTTTTAGCCATCTCCGGGGGCGGCCATTTTGTCACTTCTGTCGACTGAAAATGACATCACAACTGCTCAGGGCTCAGGTAACGACCAATCACGGCTGACCTGTTTTCTGAAGCTGACAAAATGGCCGCCCACAGAGATGGCTAAAAACGGGTGGACTAACTCTTATTCCACAAACGCAATTGTTATCAGAATGCCTTGTTATAACATATTCTTGAAAAAATATGTTTGGGTTGACTTCCCTTTTAATTCCACCACTGTCATGTTGGAATAACACAGAAATGCAACACAGCAGCACACAACTGTAGCACGGGGAGCAGTTCAAAATCAATATTTGTCTATTAGCATGACAAAAATAATCCAATGCAGATGTATTTTGCGAGTCCGTTGACTGCAACAAGTTTTGCTGTAACCAGTCAGTGGACGAAAAAATGTTGACGTCATCGCGATCGGGTCTTGTGAGGACCTGTTTCAAATGTAATTGGTTCAAGAAAAAAATACAATATAGCTGAATTTATGTCGGCCCTGGGCAGATGAGAGCACATAAACATGCGCTCGTATGAAATGAAGAGAATCCAACCGTTAGAAATAAATTCATACAATTTTGTGGAACAAATATTGGAATGTAGATTGTAAGAAGGACTGCAACTATTCTTTTAATCGTGATTAATCTGTCGATGATTTTGCCTATCAATCAATGAATCAAAGCATTTTCAAACGTCCATCCCTTTATTCAAAAACAGGACATCAAACGTCAAATGAATTAGGATTCGGTTACAGGCTTGGTCTGTAACAACCAATCGAGAAATCGGAAAAATGTTGATGATTGTTTTGCAAAGTGAAAGCAGATTTTTGCAAACGGTCGTATCTAATGTGGTTGCAATACATGAGAAGATGCCCAGTGATGATAAAATGGGAACCATGTTGTATGTTTGTATAGACTCAACATGTCGACTTCATGTTGATGCACCGATCCACTGCCTTAAAGTGATAATCATGTCGGTCAAAAAGTCATTTGGACATTGATCCGCTTTACGGGGAGCGTATTTGAAGATCTTAGCGGGGGCACACTTGGTTTCTCCGGGACGAGATGAGCACAGAAGAAAGTAACGCTGAGTTGAATCAACAATGAACAGTATGTAGGCTGAGATCTGGATGCTGGCATGCAGCCAGTGCCTCATCTTTATGTGTGTGTTGTAAATAAAGTTCTCTTTAAACATGTCCACGTGCTACTTTTTGCTGAGTCTCTTGGGTTTTGGGTCTTGGGACCGGTCCAAGCCTAACAACTCCACAAGCTGCCGGTGGTTGTGATGCTGGATGCGTCAACACTTGTGTGTGGCTGCTGTTCAACGAAGGGACCTTTCCGTGCGCGATGGATCGGCTCTGCTCGATGATTGCGTGCTGACGCCAAAGCTATTTTAGGACTCACCGAGATCAAAGCGGAAGGAACGTGATGTCAGCGTGGGAGATAATATCTCGTCTTTAACTAACCCCAAAACTCCAAACTCCATTAATCACAGCACTCTTTCAACCGCATCCGTCAGAATCCATTTCGGTCTGCACGCCGCATGTGCAGATGTGATGGGTTGGCAGAAGCAAACAGCAATATTACAATTGACAATGAATTGAGCCAATTTTTCTAAGGCATGGATAAAATATTCAGATTTGTGAGGCAGCAGGTGTCCTGTTGCGAAGCTTAAAGTGAAAGTCAACCCAAACGTTTTTTTTTTTTTTTTTTAAAGAATATGTTCTTTGCAGGCCCACTAGTTAAAACACAGCATTCTGATTAATATTGCGTTTGTGGAACATGAGTTAAGCAATAAAATCCATCCGTTTTTCTCCATTTCACGGGGCGGCCATTTTCTCACTTACTATCAACTGAAAATGACATCACAGGGCTCAGGTAACAACCAATCATGGCTCAGCTTCAGAAAACAGGTGAGCCATGACTGCTCGTTATTTGAGCCCTGAGCAGTTGTGATGTCATTTTTTTCAGTCAACAGAAATGACAAAATGGCCGCCCCCTGGAATGGCTAAAAATGGGTGGATTTTGCTGCCTAACTCATATTTCCTATTAATCAAAATGCCTTGTTTCAATTAGTGGGACTGCATAGAACATATTTTTAAAAAATTTAAAAAGTTTGGGTTGACTTTCACTTTAAAGGAGGTTACGACTCATTGCTAACATAGCGAAGAACAACCCTAACCTTTTAATACTCACATTAAATATGTTAGTCAGCAGCAAATTTTGATTGGAGGTGGCTTTTTGTGTCCCTAAATGAGTTTCAACACTGATTTTTAAAAAATGCCGTCAGCCTGAGCAGAGAGGTTTGATCATCTCTCAGTTTCAGTTGAAATGTCTTCCTCAACACACCGACTACCTCCCTAAAGAGTAAGAGACGATTGTTTGGCACTTCAACAAGTTGGACTCAGATGTCCTTAAGGGTATAATCAAGCTCCGTTTCCCATCTGCCCCTCCATTTCCCCCCTGTCAGCCTCACTCCAGGAGGACAGAGCAGAGCCTAAGATGAATAATAGATGCATAGCAAAGTCATTAGTGTAAATAAATAATTGATCACCGCACATGTCCGGGATTATTATTGTAAATGTTATGATGATATTACAGTAACATGACAGGGAAGAACGACACACTTTGAGATTGTCTCCCTAATGAAAGATGATTAGTCACAGTTTGAAGCCAATGTTGCAGTGGCGTGTGCGCGTTCACTCCTTGTTCCATTGCAAATGGATGAGATCAAATTCATGCTAATTTCACATCAAAACATTTCTCATATATAATTTATGGGTCTGTTTTCGCACATGTAAGGAAAATGCTTTTGTCTCAGAGTAATCGGTGTGTTACCTAATTGAATGTGCTTCAGATGCTTGTGGCATACATTAGCTCCCTGGATGGCCGCCCACTTTGGATAGCAGCTAAACAAAGAACTACAGTGTTTGCAGCTTTAAGTGAAGCATTCCGGGACTTGACAATTAATAGGGATGCCACGATATCCAAATGTCACGTTACGATAATATCACGATATGAACCCCTCGGTGCGATATTTATCGCGATATTGCGTGGGGGTTGGCGATATATAAAAAGCTAACGCTACTGTATAACAGCTCATGATATTGTAAAAAGAGAAGAAAAAAAAAGGGCTAAAAAAAACATCACAATATTCTGTTTTTACATAAGAGCATTCGCAAAGAAATAGGCTTGGCCAGTCATGTGCTCCCATTAGCGATTAATGTGGGTCTTAAACAAAGGTGGCATCAAACTAAACTGCACTAATAAACTGGAAAACAACTTGGGCTTTTAACCAAATCTGCTGCTATTAATATCGTGACATGACGACGACGATATATTGTGGCAATTTTGATATCGCGATATCACGATATTGCCGATATTGTGACATCCCTAACAATTAGCATTCCCATCTGGGGAATGACATCACGTATGTCACGTTTTGACCACATGCAAAGTAACAATGCAGGAATATGAAAGATTCTCATTTTCAAGCTTGAAATCATGTCACTACTTTGCATGTGTCAGCTAAAGAAAATATTAAGGTATGTTGGACACTCTGCGGTGTAGAGCAAGTGTTAGCTAGCTTCAAAAACACTACACAGTAAATTTCGTAGAGTATATTTTACTAAAAAAAAAAAAAAACGATATTTGGTCCCAGTCTAAACAGAGTAAAATTTACCCTTGGAAGAGAATAATATTCAGAGGAAATATTTACTTAGTTATTTACGTGGGGGAAAAAAACTATTAGAGTTTTTTTCATTCAGAAATTCAAAGTAAATTTTACTTAACTTATATAAGTTAAGTTTTGCCATGACAACAATACAAGTGAAATATGTCAGGCCAAAACAGACCGCCTTAAAAAAAACAAGTAGTTACTTTTAAAATCAGGTAATCAGTAAAGTAACTCTGTTACTTTTGTAAATCAAGCAAGCGGCAAAGTAACTAAGTTACTTTTAAAGTCAATTAATGAGTAAAGTAACTCACTGAGTATTGGGTATGATTATGTTGTCCGTGTGCATCTAATCTTGTTTCCTGTGACTTCTTTGGGGTCAGTGTGACATCAAGCAGCCTCATGTAAGAGCGGCACATCAGCTTGTTTGTTCCAGCCAGAGATGTGCATGTCACACATTTCTCCGTGTAAACCTCAAGTGGAGATGCAACACATTTGGCTACCTGTCCTGCCCCATAAAGGCAATGACTTTGTAAATGGGGACGTTCCTCTCCTGTGGGCTGCCGCTGCCTGCTGCCAGACCCGATGTAGCCCCATTAAAGAGGGTAACAGGCTATTAACCCCCACATCAATACCTTGCAGGTGCACACCATACTTACGAACCCATTTCAACAGCAGTCATAAACACCGCTCCTATAATAGCGTCTGTGGGCCAAAGCAAACTGCCCTGGTCAACCTCGTGACAAAAGAGTCCTCAAGTCAGCATTAACCCAGGTGCCACAAGGTCATGGACACATAGGAGATGGAGTTGTTAAGAGGTTCAAGCAGACTGAAACTGCTGATGCACGGACCTTAAAAAGTGCTTTTCTCGTTTCATAATAAAGGTGATTATCGGTGAGTGCATTGGTGGATCTTGCTGGGCAACAAAAGGCGGCAAATAAATCCCAAGGTGCCGAGTCACTTTATCTGACTTGCATTCATATGGCCAACTGGCGGGGGGGGGGGGTGTCTAATACCACCCAGTCCCCTCTGCTGCGAACAACCTCGTAATGATCACATGAAATCATTTTCCTTTTTAGAACTCTGGTCTGTGCTTTACATTGCGTATCCTTTATCAATCCAATAATGTCAACGATTTCGTCATTAGAATGAATAGAATAGCTGAATTTTCATATTTTGTTGGTGATCAGTCCAAGGTGTGCACTGCCTCTCTCACCAAGTCAAAGTAACTGACACAAGTGTTGTGATTGGGCAGCATTGTTGCCAGCTCCATGAAGGAAAATAGAATCTGTACTCACCATTTGCACAAGTATGTACGTGCTGTCTGTTGGGCACGATGAGGGCAGGCTCATTTGACTTCAAATGGGATGCTATAAGCAAGACGAGAAATAGTGCAAGTCAACTATGATTTAATTTATGATTTTGGTGGTATTTTGACAACCGCGTGTCACACGCATGTTAAGACATCTGGAGACGGTTTCAAGCGGTGAAAAAAAAAAAAAGAATACAAACCACATCTAAATGATGTAATCGCTGAAAAGGGATCAGTCGGAAAAATGTACATATAATCCCCCCCCCCCCCCAACTGTGTCTACTTCCCTTTCAAAACAGTTGACGTGGAAGTAAGAAAAAAGCGATGTTACTTCACTCTTGTTCCCTCTGGCAAGCTCAGGGTGTTTACCCAACACCCTCAGGTGCAGTGACTGAGACGTCGCTAGGCAACCTCATCATCCCCCGTTGCTGCTCTGCCTCCGGCACTCAAGTGGGAGCTTATGTGGACTTAAGTCTGAAAGAGCAGCGGTGTTGATGAGTGGAAGAGGGATTACCATGAAAAATAATGGGTTGGGTGGAGGCACAACGGGTGAGGTCGTACTCGGCTCTATCAACACCATCACCACCACCACCAGACAAAGAACCTTTGAATCGGGCTCTGCTTTCTCCAGGCATGAACAATTCAGTGACCAAATTATGTGCAAAAGATGAACTTCCACACAATTCAATCGAATGAATGCGTTATGCCATTTAACTAAGTTAACAACTACTCTGCTTTGCTGCTTGAGTCCATAGGATTAGCAGATGCCTGGAATACAAGCGTTGCAAAAGGAGCTGATGCCATCTTGTGGTTTCAATAAATACTTTCATTCTAAAAGGCCAAAAAAAAAAAAAAAGTGAAACAAAAAAATGGGACTCATCACTATTACCAAATACAACTGTGCACCTGTTGGTGTGAAGTTGCTCCCAGTCATTGTGACCTAAGGCGACAACCACATTGGTGAAAATGCATATTGCAACACGTGTTAACAGTTTGATGTAGCAGATGTTGCCAGAGCACCGGGGTGTCAACATCCCATCAAAGAATACAGTAATCCCACCAAAGCCCTGGAAACACAGAATTGTAATTAATTGCAATTGTACTATACTGTACAACTTGGTGGTTATAGGGATGAAGTCAAAATATTGCAGTCATTTCTACCTTAGCAACAGCAGTAAAAGATGCAGAATAGAATCTTCCACAATTGATTTTCAAAGGCCCACAGACACAGCCTTTAATGTTTAGACCAAAAGGAATGTTCAAGTAGGAGCAAAATCTGTTCCCCCAACTGTATTTGTTGGCAACGATGTGCTAATTGTGTAAACAAACCACGAAATTGACGTTTTTTCTGCTCGGAAGCCCACTCGTTGTTGTTGTAGAGGGAGTGTTGTGCTCATTAGAAATCAGGGACAGACTATCACAAGTAATATAGGCGTTGTGTTTCAATACAATGCTGCCCCCTAGTGTGGCATGAGAGACAAAAGTTTGAACATAAAATAAGGTTAGTGTAAAATATTAATTTATTTAAAATGTTCATTTGCGAAAACATTTGTTGTATTATATGGGTACATTCTCACAGCTATTAAAAATGTGTAAAAGTTAAGATGTGACATTTACAAATATACACGTTTCTCAATCACAGATCCTAAAAGCGCTGCAAAGGACAAAAATATATTCAGGTCGCGAAATAACTCCAATATCTATCAGAAAGGACAACAGTGACATGTGGGCAGCTAAACAAACAAACAAACAAACATAAAAATCAATAGGCGTTGACTTGAGAGTTATTTGAATCAAAAGTTATGAGAATAGAAGCACTCTTCACAAGCTGAAATCTACACACCCTAAGAGTTAGAGAAAATAACTAACTTACAATTCAAGGGACATGACACGCAACGCAGCAGGTAAAATTAAATAAATAACTAAACAATAATTCAACAAATTTGGTAAATAAATATGTGTCAAATAAAATGCAGTATAAGTAATGAGGAGCTAGATATTTACGGCTTTATGGGTTACAGCAGAGTATGCTACATGGCTTATTGTTAGAAAGGCAATTCAGTAGGTCACACTGTGTGAATGTACAATTACTAATTTACTTAAAAACGATTTAAAAATAAATGCGCGTGGAGTCTGTTTAAGCAAAAAAAAAAAAAACAGTTATTTTCAGTGCTTCAAATTGTAACGCACATAAAGGAACAAGAAAACAAAACGAAGCGAGTGCATACTTGCGTAATTTGAAAAAATCAAATTCAGAAAATTCATTAATAAACCAGATTTTCAGAGAAGATGCAGAGTCCATTGCTGCTCAGAAAATAAATGCGCCTTTAGGGGGGAGGTAGAAAGGTGATTCAATATACAGTTACAGTTGATATACTTTTTGACGTTTTAGGTCCTAGATCTGCCCAAGTGGAAAAGCACGCTTGCCAATACTCTTGTTTTCACGAACCTTGTCTGCTCCAAGTGTGCTGGGAGTGGTCGCTCTCTCCACACACTTGACTCTCCCTCCTCTCTGAGCTGCTGACAATCGAGCCTATTTGAGAAAGCCTTTGTAGAGGAAATTGGAGCGACTGGTAAATCTCTCGTTCTCCAAACAGAAGAGCAAGTCCCTGAGATTGACACGCGTGATGCGCTGCCGTGTCGGCCTGGAGCTCGATGAAGCGGCGCCCCCTGAAAGATTGGGGCCTGATCCCTGCGAGGCGACAGAGATGAGCAACATTGACTTTGTGACCATTCTCATGCTAATGCAAACGTGTACTCGTATTTTCCGATTGACAATAAAGGGCAGGCAACTATCGGTTGGACGGCGCTCACCTTTCACTTTCAGGAAAGGCTTTTTTTTTTTTTTTAAGAAGTAGCAGTTTGAAAAATCCATATTATTTAGATGATGTGCTTTGACTGACAACCATAGCTCTGCGCTATTAGTTTTCCAAATCAATAGATTTACCGGGCAAGCGCAGTTAAGGATTTGTAATTCTTAAACAAACCAGAGGGTAACATCACCAAAACTACAACTGAAATGTTAAAAGGGGAGAAAAAAAAAACAACAATATGTTGTCAGCAGGCCCACTGGTGGAAACACGTCATTCTGATTAATATTCCGTTTGTGGAATATGAGTTAAGCAGCAAATTCATCCGTTTTTAGCCATCTCAGGGGGCGGCTATTTTGTCATTTCTGTCGACTGAACGTGACACCACAACTACTCAGGGCTCAGGTAACGACCAATCTCGGCTGACCTGTTTTCTGAAGCTGAGCCGTGACAAAATGGCCGCCCCCAGAGACGGCTAAAAACGTGTGGATTGAACTCTTATTCCAGTGTTCTTGTCACCTCTGTTACAGCTGTGGAAGATGGCGAATCAGGAATCTTCCTCTTCTTTCGAGGGCCAATGGCGGCCAGGGCGGTCTGATTGGCCTCCCTCTGTCTCATCTGAGCCAGCTCCTGCTGCTGCATCTGAAAGAAAAGGATAACACCAGCAACATAGACGGCAGTCATACAGACCGTGTGACTCCTCTCACCTCTTTTGCTTTCTGTTTCAGACGTAGCTGCTCCGGGTCTTCTTGACGAGCTCGAGACTGCGTTGACAAAAACGGGAAATATCAACAGATATGACACTCTCGGCATCCCCAACCGAGGTAGAGGGCACTTTTCCTATACCTTAGCTGCCTTTAAGAGAATCTCTCTCTCCTGTTCCTCCTTCCGCTGTTTCTCTAACTGATCCAGCTGCTCAAAGAACTTTAGCTGAGAACGAACATCGCTGCGCTGCTCATGGTTGTCCTCTTCCTGAAAGTCGAGAAATGTAAGGGGTCATTCATCCACCCATTATTTCAACCCGTTATCCACTCGGTGAAACAAAAATGTTTTGTTTTTCTACACAAAAGTTGCTTTGATGATATTTTCTTTGTGGCTTGTAAAAAAAAAAAAAAAATCAGTCAAATGACATTTTCTGTAATCCTGTCAACAGAAGCACAGAAAACATCACTGTGTTAAGCAAGAAGCAACACGTCACTTTGTTGGCCCCAAAATTGTGATTTGTTGGCAACACGGCGCAAATTCTCAACTGAAGGGGAACAATGCAGCCATTGTGATTTGTGACAGTGTTCAAGTTACAAACAAACCTTGAAATTGCCGTTTTTCTGTTGCGCTACGAGGGAGACCCTTTCCAGCAGATCGCGTAGTCGCTGCTGAGTAGCATGTGAGATGTAATTGATCACCTCTGGACCGAGGTCTGTCACTCCATGCCTGCGGCCTGAAGCACAAAGAGTGACGCTGTTGGGCCTCCAACACCATCAGGAGCTGCATGTACAGCGTTGTTAAGCCAGCCGCAGAAAAATAACGTGCGGAACTGGACAATCGTAAAAAAAAAAAAAAAATTAAAAATACAGTCGGCGACTCCATGCTACGACTGCCAGTCGACTCTCGCGGGAGAAGGCAGTGGGCAGCCATCTTGCTTTGCCTCTGTTACTGACAACTAGTGAATCGTGACTCGACACAAATTCTTGATGGGCTTCGCTTTCATTTCATTGGTCATTGTTCTAACGTCGTGGTGGAGTAGAACTCTGAAGTGTACATTATAAAGAGAGAATTTATCATTTCATTCTCACCGATAAAACGTGCACTTCGAGCTTTTCCCAGACTTATTGGTACAACCTCGCATACTGTGGCATTTTTGCCAAAGAGACTAAAAATAATGTGAAAATGCCACGCATGAATATATATAGCTTTAGTGCGTGGCAATGTAAGATGGCCACCAGTTGCTTCACTTTTGGCTACAGTGAGTAAGGCGACATTAGCAGTCCAGGTTATTAGATAAGTCTGTGACCCTCGCACATATAAAATCAACTCACTCCGAATGAAATCTGCAACTTACTGGAAACAATGTTTCGGGACACCACAGATATTTTAGAAGTTAATCTTTGAGATTTGTGAGCATCTAGCACAATAATAAATTCTAATCCGGTAATAATATTTGATCAGCAGACGAACACAAAGAAGAGCTGACAGGGGCATATGATCATAACAAGTCTGGTGTCTCACCAATCTCCAGCATTCTCCTCTGTAACATGGCGCAGGAAAGAAAGGCCTCATCCTTACAGGAATGTGTCACTGCTCCTACCAGTCCGGAATTGGTTGCGAGGATGTTGGCACTTTCCTCGGACAGGTTGACTCCAGCCATGGAGGCGACGTCATTGATGTCGTCGTCGTCCCTGTGAAAATAGGTGCAGCGGTGCCAATTTAACCAGCCAGACCGATGAATGGACATAAACATGTTACCGTACTCAAGAATCAGTATGCTGCAGTTTATGCTTTACTTTATTTGGCTGCAGTTGGCCTGTACATTTGAATGTGGAGATGTGCTGGACAGGCTGGGCAGCTTTTCTTCTTTTGTTGATAACAAGGCATTTTCATTGTCAATGGTTGGAATTCAAATTTGAAGGGGAAAACGTTACTACGGAAAGAAACGCGTTGTGTTATACTGAAATGACAGTATAAAAAAATACAAATAAAAAAATTGGAAAAAAAAATAAATAAAATAAAATAAAAATTGGGAATTTTGTTATGATCATTATTTGTTTGAATGTCCAGTCCTTCTGCTGTTAATGACCTTAGGACAATTATCCAGTACATTGAGTACATTTGCTGGCTGAAACTGCTTACTTGAAAGTGCCGCCTGCTTCTTTCAGCCTATTCTTTTGAGCGAGAGTCAAGACTGCGGCTGAGTTTTGTCTAGAAACAGCTGGCACCTCCGACTTCACAGGAACTGCAAGAGATTGGAGGACAGACAGTCAGACAGACAGTGTAAATAAACAAGAGAACACACCACTATTACGGTAAGTCAGCACAAGGTCACTTGTGATCGGCTCACATGGTTGCAGTTCTTTCAGCTGGACCTGTGGCTGTCCCAGCACTATGCGACCAGGCGCCTGATTCCTGAGATTCACCATAGAGGACGCGGCTAAAGGGACCTGAGGTCTCAGCATTGCTCTCTGCTGCTGAGGCTGGAGGACCTGCGGAAGGTTATGCCCATTATCACCCAGAAAGTTACGAAAAGTGCGCTTTTATTGTCGGAGACAATTACATGGACATCGGTGGCGTATATTTACGTTAAGCGACGGTGTCTGTCCAGGCTTGCTGACATTTGGCTGAAGCTGGGGTCTGTTGATTTGAGCAGCGAGGCGAGGAGCCGGGCTACTCAGGACAACTGTGGTGGGGCTTGGCGTGGTGGGCAAGATGGAACCGGAGGCCGGCTGGGCTAGCTGACTCTGCTGGATGAAGGCTGCCGAGTCTGGGGTAAGCTGCCTCAAGGCAGGAAGATTTTTCTGCACGCGACGTGCCAAACATTACTCAACTACAGTCACCTAAATTTGGTCGTAGAGGCTCTACGGATGTACTCATTGGTCTTTACGTTTGCCAAAGGTAACCAAAGACAGATATAAGTCCCCTTACCTCAAGGAAAGGCACGAGGTACGGTTGGGGCGATGAGTTAAGCTCTTTATATAGTCTGCTGGTGAATTCCTCAGCTTCCAGTTTATTCTCCTGATGAAAGAGCTGATATGAATGTATATGCAGACGCTATGAACACCTTGCATGTACTGTCATTGTCACTCACCAGCAGGTCTTTAACCAGCTGTTTCACACTGGCAGCCTCGCTTAATCGCTTGCCAGTGCAAGTCAGCTTGATCAGCGTAGACAAGAAATTCCTACATTTGTTCACATTCTCCATTGTTTCCTGATGGGTGTAAAAGGACGCATTTAGGTTCTGATTGACTCACGTGTACCTTTCTTAACACGTTTAATACACATAGCTCGTGGCCATAGTGAGGATAAGCGGTTCGGAGAATGAATGAATAATACACATAGCAGATATATCATGTCAGCGATGCTAGGATATATTTCCGGGGCTTGAAAACACAGCTCTGAGCCATCCCAATGACGTGACTCACTTTGCTCATTGCAACCGGCGTAATTGTGGGACCAGCTGTTTGGCTTCTTTGGGCCATTCCTGGTATTGCCGTCCCCATTGAACTCTGAGAGGGCGAAAGCATTGATTATCATATTTGTTGAATGTGAAGGCCTACTTTCTAACCAATGTGTAGCAATCTCTTGATTTGGTGACTTTATTCTTTTTTTTTCTTTTTTATATGCTTGAAAGGCATTAAAAGAGCCAGGCTAGAGTACCTGAAGGACAGGAGGTCTATGGAGAGTGGTGGTGGAACTCAACGATGTTGGAGTTGGGCAACCCTGTCGGATAATGGTGCTCGGAGGTGTTTGTCGGCTGATGATGGCGTTTCCGGGAGCCTGGAAAAAAATTAAAATAAATCAGAAACAATAACATATTATATGGTCATCTCAGTTTTTACCTCAAAATCCTATATGCACCCACTTGACACCTACTTGGGTAAACATGCACAACTATTGAGAGCTCTTATGCGTTGTATCCAAATCCTGACTCAAAAAAAACACTACTGACAATTTTAAAACGAGTATTATATGAACAATACTGTAGATTATTGGTGCTGTAGCTCCGCTGCCTCAAATTGAGAGGGGTTTATAACGTTTTGGTAACGTTATTTAGCTACAGTATATTGGCAGGGAAAACTAATAATAACCGCAATCATACTGTTTTAACACAGACCATAACAATTAAATATTGGTATTCAGAAATATTAGATACTTATATTGGCTCACATTTAGTCATGCACATTTGTCAAGTGCATAATGAATCTATTTCAAATGCAAGTACTCTATTGAAAATAAGCATTCATTTATTGCCTAGGCTCACAACTGTTCACCTTCTGTAACTAGAAATGACTTACATGAACTATGCAGGGGCGTACGCAGACTGAACGCGGGAAACGTCAAGATGAACGCAAACAAATTCAAGTATGAGATACGACCTGGCCTGGAGGCATGTTTGGTGTAGCAGTTCGAGGTGCCATGCCACCTAGCGCCTGTGCCTGCATCTGGGCCAGCGCCTGTTGAGGAATCATCAACAGCTGTCCAGCCTCACTGCGTACGAGCACCATCCCTGAACAGAGTTGGAGAATATACATTCAAGTTCTGTTTAGCAGGTAACTACAGGTGCTGCTATGTTCATGCTGTATATGAAAAACAGTGGACCCCCACAAACTCACTTTTTTTTTTTATGGGTGGGACAAGCCCCATTTTTTGTGGAAAACACTTTTTCAAGACATCCCGGTCCAACGTAAAGCACTTCTAGAACCAGAGGTGGAAAGTAGCAGTATAAATACTGTACTTTGTTAATGTACTTCAGTATTTTTTTTTTTTGAGGCCTGTACTTAATTAATTTTTTCATTAAGTTAATTTTTCTTATGACTTCTTTCTTTGAGTTGCTCTGTTTGAACAATGCTGTACTTACAACTCCTTTGTCAAAACAGGCTTGTTTTTTTTTAATTATCTTTTTTATCATCTCCGTGGATGACAACACGATGTAAAAATAAAAGAAAGAAAAAACAGACATAGAGAGATTAAGAGGTAAAGATCATAATTCATTGAGATCTTGGGGACTTTTAAGAGAAAAAGTGGCAAAATCGAGAAATGTGAACCAGAGAGCATTGACAAAGATGACTTAACAGATTCAGAGAAGCGAGATAATTGCCTGGCCTCATTTAAGAGAAGTTTGATATTGTCAGCTCCAAGAATAATTGATGGAGAATGTGTTCTGATTTTGCCAGCCTAAAAAATGAATGAATGAATAAATAAATAAATAAATAAATCACCAGCACCTACAATGTTCCATCTCATTTGAAAAAAAACGCAAATACACACAAGGTGTATTTTTTTCAGTTGTCATTAACTTAATTTTGCATTTTTTCAGTTCGCATTAACAAAGCTATGTGTTTTGTTCCAATCTGTACTTTTTCTGTACCTCTACTCGTACAAGTTTTTTTATGCATCTACTTTTACTTCATTAGAGTGCGAAACCTTTTGCAACGTTTTCTAAGATGGCCTAAATAGTGCAGGCAGTGTATCATTCAAAATGTCAGAATAATTTACGACCTAGTGTGGGGTTCATGGGATTTATATACTGTTGAGTGGAACAAGCGAGGCACACTCACCAGGGGGAAGCTGGATGTTATGTATACTGGGCTGCCCGGTGGATGTCATGGGGAGCCTAGGTGACAATATCTGTTGCGTCAGCGTTTGCATCCCACCCGGACCGGCAGCTGGAGGGGCACCTGCGGCGTCAGAAGTGACAGAATGCTGCGATGGAGCCTGCATGCTGGTGGCGGGGGTCTCCGACTTGATCGTGGGCGCCATCGCACGCATCCCATCACTGTTCCCGTTCAAAGTTGGACCCAACTGCACGGTTTGCATAGGAGGCCTGACAAGGGTCACGGTGGGAGCGGAGGCGAGGACACCTTGCGAGTTGGGGAGCGGCGTCTGGATGACAGTGTTTGACAAGGGGGCCATGGTGGTAGCGCTCGACCCCTTGGACAACACCTGTCCAGTGCTATTGACAGATGTCACGGGACCGCTGTTATTACAACTCGCCACTGTCGTCCCCACAGGAGGCACAGCACTTCCTGAAGTGTGACAGTTCATAGTTGGTCATTGAATGTCTGCGCAGAGTATGAGCCCACTTCCTCCTGACGAGTGAAGATGAGAAGTCACACCAGCACTGATAATGAGTGTTTTGCCAGCCTCGTGTCCCGTGGCAAAGTCCGCCGACTAACCATGGGGACGTCGTTATGTTGACACCCCATGCACTTCCAACTTGTTAGAAGCAGAAACAATGAAGAAAGTGATGGGGCAAGGCTTTGGCGCATCTACTCATTTCCCCTGCCAGCGTGCTCCTTCCTACACACGGAGAGCAACACATTATTAGGCGTTACAGCATACCTGTCTAGCTATCTTCTTGAGCCAAGTCCCAACTGGACGTTAGCGCGCTACGGAGCAACACTTAATGGTCAAATGTCTCGTGCCTTCCCCAGTGGTTATTGTGAGACAAGAACAACAATGGTGAGTCTACGGAGCGTTCAGCGTGACAGACTACGGCTTTATTCACCTCTGTGTGTAATTTAAGCTCTTCCAGCAGACCAGGGACAGGCGCCATCTTTACTCTCCGGCGAGCTAGCGAGAAGTGAAGCGATAACTGTACTTACCAAGTGACGTGCGCATGCGCTCAACAACTTCGCCGTCTTGTCGGAGACGCTCAGCTGACCTGTGATTGGCTGCTCCGCGGCGTAAAAGGCGGTCCTAATGGCATCAACTGTCATTCCAGAGGATTCGTTACCAGCAGTAAACACCGCCGCGGTCGCCAAGTGTTTTCGTCAAATAGCGCGTCCCAGACGGCTTGTTTGTACGGCTCCGTCGGCCTCCCCTGTTGAGAATTGCCAATTGTGACTTTTAGTGAGTTGTCAGTATGTTTTACAAAAAAGGAACAGCCCCTTTTCGAGGTTGAAGTACGGTGGAGACGCGTTGCAAGATGGCTCCACTGCTGTGGGTAGAAAGTGAAGTTGCTGTAGTGAAGAGGCGGAGTGGGCGTCACACCCGCCCTCAGAGGAAACACGTTGCTGTCATCTTCGGGTGGGATCGTGCGTGTTAAACCAACTTATTCTCCAGGCACCACAATCAAATGTAACTTTAGTTATTTTTCGTGTCGTGGTAGGGCGTCATTTTAAAAAAAACGTCCACGTTTTTTTAAACGAACCTTACCAGTGCGAAATAACGTACTAAAGCGCGGCGCCATTACTGGTTCCCCTACCTGTTGTACGTCATTCAATTGTGAGTCAATTGGCAATAAAAAGGAACACAATTTGTACTTATTGAAGTTAACATTTTTAAGTAAAGATTTTTATTGTTTTAAAGTATAAACATGTGTACGGAAGAGGATTAGGGCCAGTGAGGGGGAAAAATAGGTTGGCAATATTCTCACTTTTATCTCAGAATTCTAACTCTAAAGTGAGAATTCTGACTTTGAAGTTCAGAGAATAAAGTCAGAATTCTGAAATAAGTGAGGATCTTACCAACTTTATTTTTTTTCCCCACTGGCCCTAATCCTCTTCCGTATATATGACTAACTTCAAAAGTAAACAGTATTTTTTGTCAATGTATGTGTTTTTCGGATTAGATGTTAAAAAACAAAAAAAGACAATTAAAAATTAACGCCAGAAGCTCGTGTTCCTTTTTTACACAAGTCAGTCATTCTCATAGCCGACAAAATCAAACAAATTTATTGCATAAAGCTATGCATAGGGAATATTTTCCCATTTTAATCTGTTGCCTCAATGGGGAAATTGCTGACCATGATTGATGGTTTGTGGCAGCTGATTAACACTCAGATTTAGGCTACAAGTGAACTCAGTCACAGTTTGCATCTGGTTTCTGAGACACTTTGCAGATCGGTTTCCAATGTAGAGAAGTTGACAGAATAATTGATCAAAGTTCACAAATTTGGCCAATTGATGCCCGCTGAGAGCTCTGATGAAAGACTCAAGGCTGACTAATTTGTTGTTGGCCTGTTCCCAAAACAACCATTATTTTGGATGCTAGGAGCCAGCCAGGGTCATCTCCATGGCAACAAGACGATGTTGGCATGCCACTGCAGGGTCAAGGGACGCAGACCTACCTGTACACACTCCTAAGATCACACAAATGCAGTACACATCCCTATCTACTGTATTCACTACCTCGACCCCTTCTTCCTGCCTATTATGGCGCACCCACGGAATGAGATGTGGTGGCGCCTCCTGTTGGCTGTGACGCCCCCACCCAACTCCACAAGTGGTAGTCTTTGTGTAGTGTATTATTGCATGCCTGTTTGATGAATGGTTTTTTTTCACACAAATCGATCCTTTGCTCCCCTTATAGGAATTTAGTATTGGGCCGCTGTGTTTTTTTTCCCCCTCCCACACCCTTATGTTTTCTCTTTTCACCTGCGAAAATGTAGTGCTGTAAAAGGCGACTCGGCGGGCTCTCATTCTGTATCGCCCTGTTGATTATTGTTTTCTATGTTTCTCGAAAGGGTTGCGTCTGTTCCATTTCGTTGCACCCTGTGGTAAAATGACAATAAAGATATTCTGATTCTGATTTGTGTGTGGCCTCCAGTGTCGGGAGTATTTGCATTTTGTTACTGTGTGGCTTACGTAGTATTTTCAGGTACGTGTACAAAACAGTTAGGCTAGTTAGTACTTTATTCAACTTCTACAAATCACGCCACAATGTTAAAAGAAAATTAGATTGAATTAAAGTCAAATATTGATTGAGAACTTGGGGGCTTTAAGGCAGACAAAAACATAAACAGCAAAATCGAGAAATGTGAACCAAAACTCAAACTTATGAAATGAATTGAAAATGTACATTTGACCTAAATGAGTACTTTTTCTTCTACAGAGTGTAGGTACTTTTGCCAACTGAGGCCAGCTGTTAAAGAAAACAGCTACGGTTGCAGATATTTAAACTTATTCCAGCCCTGCAAACCTATTTCCAATTGTAATTTATTTTTCTCAAATTTCTAAAACATTCCACTACCTGCGTATCTGAATATCGGAATGCGCCGATTAAGAATCAAAGCAATCCTGCTCTATTTATTTATTTTTTATTTTTTTATTGAACAAAATATATACAACACAACAATTAGGCAGTCCAATTAGCAACTTGTACCTACATACACAACAATACAACAAAAATAAATTCTGTATTTAAATAAATAAATAAAATTGCAATACAATAAATAAAAGTACAAATAATAATAATTCACGTTTCAAAACAGGGATATCCGTGAACTAGCCATTATTGATCTACATTTTTTTATTCGTTATTCGTTTTATTCGTCAAGGGACTCAAATTAATTATCGACGTCAATCCAAAAATAATTTCAATAACGACGGAATTCAGAAATTGACATTTATGAATGGGACATTTTCCAAACAAAACGTATACATTAACAACAGTAGACAATTTTATTTCTTTAGATTCGAACAGATAAGCAACCAATGCAGGTTGCCAGCCAACCGAATTGCGTCACTGGCGATCTTATAAACGACACAGGTGCCGCTAGTTTTGCTTGTCGCTGATGAGTTAATGTCCTGCTGCTCGGACAAACTCTGGCCTCTTTCTCTCGTCGTTTCGTTAATCTGCTGCAACCATGAGCGCCCGAGGTGGAACTCCTTACATTGGCAGCAAAATAAGTTTGATATCTAAGGCGCAGATTCGTTATGAAGGCGTATTATCCTACGTGGACACAGAGAGGTCCACCGTTGCTTTGGCTAAAGGTAAGTTCCTTGAATCATTGCCTAATTCGTATAATCCAGCTACAGAGATTTTAAAGAGGCAAGCTCATGATTCTGTGTGCATTTGAAACAGTCAAATCATATGGGACAGAGGACAGGCACACTGGCAGTCCACTTCCACCTAAAGATGAAGTATATGAATACATAATATTTCGAGGAAGTGACATAAAGGACATCACTGTGTCTGAACCAACAAAACCGCACCATGGGCTGCCTCGAGATCCTGCGATTTTACAGGTGTGGTCTTTTGTCGTTTTCTCTCTCTGCTTTATTTAAATGAGAGTTGTGGGCTGGTTTAATATGTGTTAAAAAAAAAAAAAAAGGAAAAAAAATCCTTGTAGCAAAGTTTTTCCACTACTGCCTTCCACTGTCTAAATGCAACGAGTGAGTTAAAAAGGCATTAGTTATTCAGCCTCATTGATTACATGCAGTTGTCCAACGAGCAAGGAAACGTAACTAATGAAGGCTTACTATAGTGCATGGTCCCCAAAATGGATATCAAATTCTCAAATGACTTTGCATCTAGGATATCCAAGCGGCTCCAGCCTGTCAATGTCAATTTTAAGAGAGACGAGTGGATGTTTTAGTCATCTGATGAGAGAAATCAAGTGAGGTTGAAAGTGGCACTACTGGTAGTAGGAAAAAAGTTCGGAGTGTCAAAGTCATTCTCTTGTGTGCTTAGTCTTATCTGGGAGGATAAAGCGTATAGGCTACTTGGACATGGACATTTTTATAGAATGATAAATTTTCTCCGAAACTATCACAATAAATGTGTCGGGCCACTACCTACCCTCATAATGACCCGACCAGGCCGCAAAAATGGCCCGAAAGCTTTTTGTTTTGTTTTGGAATTACTGAAGTACTTTTATCACCGACACAGGGTGTTGTGATGACGCAATAACAATTTTTAATAGTAAATGGTGCATACCGACTAAAAGCTCACCTTTCCATTTCTTTTTTTTTTTCTGTTGGAAGTCATCTCTTGGAAGCTCCCCTGGTGGATATCACCCACGCTGGAGCCCTTACCAAGACACGATGCCCACCTACAATCAGCTGGCCAACAGCTCTCTACTCAACCAGCAGTACAGTGCAGCACAGGGTCTAGGTATAGTCGTCATCCACTTGCGCGCCTTTGCGTTGTCTGTGTCACAGTTTGTTTGTGCAGTTCCAGGGTTTCACGGTATCCCCGCCAGAAGAGCTCCTATGGTAGAGCAAGCAGTTCAGACAGTGCCATTGGCCAGCAGCGCTCAGAAAAAAGAGAGAACCTCAACTCAGCCGCAGCAGGTCAGACAGACTTTTCGGCCAGCCCAGCGCGCAGTTTCCCAAGTCCAGAAAGAGAACGTTCCCAACAGTAAGATTACAGTTTGTTTGTTTTTTTTCTTTTTAATCAAAGAAAGATCACTCATCTGAATCCAATCGCTTTTCATGTTTAGCTACATCTAATCCTCTTCTTTTAGATCAAACGGCATCCCAGCCAATTGAAGGCGAGACACAAGGCCAAAGCACTGATGATAAAAAACAAAGGCGAAAACAAGGTGTCCCAACGCTAAGCTTTGTTGAATCTTTGCGAGCATAATGCAAATCATAGTTGTAATGTACAGCAAATGTTTTTTTTCTGTGTGTGTGTGTGTGTTGCTGTGCAGGAAGTCGCAGGTCCAGAAACTGGAGCAGAGGCCAGTTGATTGTGAAGAACTCAAAGTCTAAAACTTTAAAATTTGAGTCGGATTTTGATTTTGAATCAGCAAATGCTCAGTTTAAAGATGATCTCACGAAGGAGGTTGTAGGTGTGTTTATTTCACGTGTACAGTGAGCATTTTCAACCTTGCCACATTTTTTTTTTTTCCCCAGAGGAGATATGTTATTTAGCGGCAAAACTCACCTATTCTGCATAGGCCAAGGTATTGCTATGGCGACATCTGGTGGCGTCTTGGTGCTGAACGGCAGCCATCTTATGGCCTCTATAGGCAGCTACTGTATAGTATCAACCTTTTTTGGGGCGAGTCAATTGCGCATTTTCACCGATCGCGGCAAGACGAATAGCGGGGGATTCACCGTGTGAATATATTTCTACAAACCCAAATGTTGATCTGTTTTCACCCAACGCTGCAGTTAAGGTGTCCTCATCAGAGGCCCCTGAGAGCCCGCGTACGCAGGAGGAGGACACACCTGGCGATAAGTACTATGACAAGAGTAAGGGCTTCTTTGACAACGTCACATCGGACACGAAGCCCAGGTGAGGATGTGATGATTTTAATTGTGGCGCTTTCCTCGTGTTGACGTGGTCACCGTTTGTGAGCATCCTCAGGAGGACCACATGGGCAGAGGAGAAAAAGTTAAACCTGGAGACTTTCGGGGTGCAGGGACGCTTCCTGAGAGGCAGAGGATTCCGGGGGCGGGGCCGCAAAGGGCAGGGCAAAGCTGAGCAGCGACCCCTCCCAAAACTTGATGGCGGGAGAGTGTGAAAGTGTTGACTTATTTTCTGTAAATAGATGTACTTTTCTACTCATTTAAGAATTGCCTCCCCCTTTTTCAATTTGAAGCACTTAAAAGTACGTATTTGTTTTTTCTTTATTCCATATGCATTTTTGGTAATACTGTACATTTTCTATAAGTTAACATGGGAGAGAAATTTATTTTATTCCAGCAGCTGTGCACCAGGGGATTGTATTCATTTTTAGTTTAGCATGCAATGCAAAACGTGTCCTTGAACAGAGTATCAGGCATGCAATTTAATTTAGTTGCTGTAGGTCTGGATGTTATTCTATGTGCTTGACTGTCCACATCAAACCAAATCTTGGAGGATATTCCCAAGTCAAATGTACTTTTTTTTTTTCTTCTTCTTCTACCTGTAATGTTTGTGAAACAGTGAAGATAAGTGTAGCAGTTGCTATTAAATGTGATTAACCGACACTGCACATTTGTTTGAAAATGTCTTTGCACCAGACACTTTTTCTGCCAATTTGCACAGAATTGTCACCGGATCGGTTTTATGCTCGAGGTGGATTGCAAATGATGGCTCACCACAGGGCTCAGGTTTTGCTGTATATTAGGATTGATGTTGTCCATCTCTGAGACTTCATCACAGCTGTCCTCATCGACGTGAAGTTTATCGTCCATCAGCATCTCCTCTTGCTACTGTAGTAAGAAAGGCCTCTGCACAAAGCTGAAAAATAAATACTGCACCAAAATACTGTTTGTGTTTTACTACCGCATCTATCCTAATATGTCAGGAATGCGTAGTTTCACTCCGTTTAAAAAAAAAAGAAAAAAAAAGGCCAACCTGCAATGTGTCCCCAATGGCCTGAAAAAATTGTTGGGCAATGATAATCGAAGTGTAAAATTTTAAATTGATTAATGCATGATGGGATAAAAGAAATTCAAACCAATCTGGCCCCTGGTGAAAATGAACCACGCCCAAGACTGATTGCCTTCAGACCTGCCAAAGAAGTAACAGAATACGATCAAGCAAGATTTGAATCCATCCTGAGCCTCAATTCGCACTCAGCTACGTTGGCATCATGGCATATGCATGTGGGAAAGTTGCCAAACTTGAAATGTCACTAATTTGATTTATTGGACCGTCCAATTAATTAAAAGGAGAGAGGTGTTCATCTTACATGACGACACAGTGGGAACAATGACTTGGGCTGTGGTTTTCTGGATGCAGCTGTCGGCATAGAAAATCATTAGCTTACTTATGATTAGCCTTTGTCTCCTTCAGCTTTTTTTTTTTTTTTTTTTTTTGCTGTGTGTGACATTTCAGCCTAGGCCCCACCTTTAAAAAAAAAAAAAAAAAAAAAAACATTCACAAATGGGTTACACATATTTTTCCACAAAAATTGTGGCCAAATTCCAAATTATAGGTGCTCCTTTTTTCGTCAACAAAACTAACACTTTGTGTCACATATTTCCCTCTTTTTATTGATCAACAAACAGTGTAGTTAGAAAAACCAGAAACTCTTAATTTGGAATAAAAGTGTTACCTTGTGAGCTTTATAACTAGCTATGTATTTTTCAGTTCTCGGTTGAGTTAATGCTGTACAAAGCAGAAGAAAATCGTCACCGTACATAAAACGTGCGATCAGTGTGGGTGACATTTTATGACCGTATTTTTTTCTTCACTGAAACCAGTCGGTGTTCACAGTCCATAAATCCTACCTCCAAAATACACCCGTAACCTATTTTAATATAATCAAAAGATCAGGGCTGTGACGTTTGTGCGGTAGGGTTACAGTCTTTCATGGCTGCAGGTGGTGGTCTGATGAGAGGAGCCCGCTTCCTACATCGAGGATGACGTCAGACTTTTCTCCTCGGTCTCCGCTGCTATTCTCTTGACAGTGTTGCTACATGTGACGCAATCCTGGGAAATCACTCCACAAATTTCACCTGGATTGGCATTGTTAATCTGGCTGTCGGAAGAACAATTTGAAGATGTGGACGACACGCGGGATTTGGAATCAAAACCTTCGAGGACATGTCGAAGGAGTCCGTTCGTGATGCCTCCCTCGGGGTTGTTGTTTCCATTAGCTTTAAATTAGAAGGGGGGGAAACAAAAAATCATTTAAAAACTGCTTGAGGTCCATTCGTTGTTGTTTTACTATCATGTTCGGTAAGCCGGTCCATTACCTGACGCTGTGGGGTTCAGGGCATTGTCTTCTCCCCCAGAGTTCAAGAAGACATCCAAAGCCTCCTGGTCAGAGATGTCAATCAGCTCCATCTGTTCCAGCATGTCCACATTCACTTCCATGGATGAGATGCTACCAATGGGTGCTACAAAGAGAGCACAAGTTAAAAGTCGGTGGAGAAAAAAAAAAAAAAAAAAAAAAAAAGTTGTCCAAAAAAGACATTCGGGCCATTCCAGCTCACGTCTCGTGTAGTCTCTGATAGAAAGGTGCGCCGACGACAGGTAGACGTCCACGTCGTGTTGGAAAACTTCCTCGAAGAAACGCTGCCTCTCTCGTACTTTAAGCTGGTGTCCTGTGTCCATATCTGGAATCCTCTGACCTCGTTCTGTCTCCGCTGGAAGGACAGACATCAAGTTAGGCAGAAGCATATTCCGGTTGATATTTGGAATTTAATAATCGGATCAAGTGCAGTCCATCGGACCCTTGCGGTTCGTCACTCTGGTGGCAAGCAACTAATTCAGGACTGAATTGCTCACCCATGTGTTTTCACAGAAAATATGCATATACTGCACGGCTATATGAACCATTATATCAGGGATGTTATTGGATTTGAAAAGAATGTCATTGTAATGCATAGGCATATTTTTACTTATCAATTTTTTTTAACTCTTCCTATTCAGGTGAGGCTCTGCCTCCACTGCCCCCCTTGACCGCATGTCCCTGGACATTAAAGAAGAAAGCAAAAATCATCGTTTTGTGAAAATGACATTATAGTGGTTTGTTTACGGTGACAAAGTTTTAGCTTTTACCACCCGGAAGTCCGCGTGGGAAGTCCGCGTGGAAAATTCTAGATTAGAATTTCAGTTTTCCAAACGACCACTGAAGCACCACAGTAGTGGCAACCGTCCACAACCAGAAGGGGGAGACATTGACGTAACAAGTGAACTGTTAAAGGAAGTTGCGGTATTGACCACTCAACTTCTTTTCATGGCTGCTTCGCCACGTTGAGTTATGTTTATAAATTTCCCTTCCTGACAAAAACCTAATTTATCTGGCGTCGGGACAGGCACCGAAGATAAGGGGAGATGGCCCTGATTTGTGTCCCGTGGGGGGGGGGAATCTTTTTTCAATATTGGGCCCTTAGAATCATCTTCACTTTCTCTGACGTTTTTTTGTCCCTGCTGGAGATCTCCAGTGGCTGGTTGTTACTGGGGCCAACAAGTCATCCACATGAGTCATTTATTTTTCCCGTTATCGGACGACTACAAAATATACACGTTGTAAAGGTCATTCATTTTTATTTTCTTATTTAGATTGAAGCAAAGAGGGCCTTTGTATCTTATGTTTTTTTTTTTCCAAATGATGAAGCCCAAGCTTTCTTTTTCCAAGGAAGAATTATAGAGTCAGGTGAACAAGATTTACGGCGTGAGTCAGTTCAGGGGCACTCTGTAAATGATGCTTTGTCATCACAGACTGTAGGTTGAAGCAAAACTCTTTGCTTATCCAGGAGTTTTAATGCTCATTTAACATCGACGCATTGCGTCATCAATTACCCCCCTGAAAAAAGATTTATGCCCACATAGAGAGCTAAAGGTTAGCTACAGATGCGTACATCCTCATATTGATTTTGCTTTTCTATTCCGGGTCTTTTCCCCACGGAATCATTACGATCGATGCTGCGTCCTTAGCCTTAAATGACCGACTCTCTGATAAGAGCAGTTTATGTGAGAAGGTCCTCTGCTTTTAAGAAAACCAAAGTACATGATTGCAGCTCGCGTGACCACGTGTGAATCCCAGCCGGCCACAAATGTGACACAATTGGGATTCTTAAATTATTTTCAAAAAATCGTGATATGATATTTTTGCCAGATCTCCCACCCCTAATTAACACGTATACAAAAGTATCCATCCATCAATTGATCTTATTCTTATCAGTCTTATTAGTCTTTCCTTTTGTATTTTATTTGATAACATCATTGATTAATTCCCCTTTTAAACTTTTTCTTGTGGTTATTTTGTTTGGCTTTGCACCCATCTTTCAGTTGCTCTGTTTTTCTGTCATTCTCTCCTTCATGTACTGGTGTGCATTTACGATGTTTCTTCTGTGTCCTTTCTCTTCCCTCGGTATGTGCTTTGGGAGTTGAGAAAGAAAAGGTCATTGACGAGAGGGCTCAGGACCAGCTGGAAATGCGGAGTGACAGGAACAGGCAGAGAGAGTACAGCAGCAGTGTGGGCCGGACGTGCGTGCGTGCGTGACATTCTGCCTTTCCACAAAAAGTCGGACAACAACTCCAAGGGGAAGGCTATTCAGAGCTGCATAAAAGCAGAGCTTTGAGTGAAGGGAATTGACCCGGACTGATTAAACGTGATCCAAGTTAGAGGAAAAGCACTCAAGGTCTAGCGGAGCATGGATGAATCTAACCTCTTAGACTTTCGTTGGACTTTCTCAGAGTAGATCGATTCAAATCCTTTCTTTAAAGTGGAAATCAACCCAAACATATATTTTCAAGAATATGCTCCTGGCAGGCCTACTAGTTGAAACATGGCATTCCGATTAATAGTGCGTTTGTGCAATATGAGTTAAGCAGCAAAATCCACCCGTTTTTTTAGCCATCCAGGGGGCGGCCATTTTGTCATTTCTGTCTACTGAAAATGACATCGCAACCACCCAGGGCTCAGGGAACGACCAATCACAGCTCGCCTGTTTTCTAAAGCTGAGCCTTGATCGGTCGTTACCTGAGCAACTGTGATGTCATTTTCAGTCGACAGAAGTGACAAAATGGCCGCCCCCAGAGATGGCTAAAAACAGGTGGATTGATGCTTATTCCACAAACGCAATATTTATCAGAATGCCTTGTTTCAACTAGTGGGCTCGCATAGAACATATTCTTGAAAAAAAAAAATGTGTTTGGGTTGATTTCCACTTTAATCGTCCTTAGTGAAGGCATTTGGCAAAACACCACCGAGTCACACAAAGTGCGAGCAAATTCCCTGCAAATGAATGAAAGCATCTTCCCTACGTAACAATAAAAGCATTTTCCATTGCCCATCTCTGTTTGAGTGCAAACAAGTCGTGTCACTCCGCCACGTGCTTCACCCATTTTCAAGGACAGGACCCTGAAGCTGCGGCTCACAAGCGCCAACTGCACGAACAGCAGAGGCAACACATTGATCTGGGGGCTACATGCGAGGACGTCGGGCCTCACTGTCGCCCAGGGGCTGACATTAACTCCTCTCTGTGTCGAACGAATGAAGTGAGATCATCGGCTGACTCCTCCGTGACAAGGAGAGGGAAGGTCAGGCCGGAAAAGCGCCTCTCCAGATGATCCACTTGCCTTTGGTTGCCAGAGTAGTGTGGCTTCTGAAAACAGCATTTATCAAAGAAAGCCACAGGAGAAACATTTTCTCCCTCAGCAATTTGCCAAGCTTATACAAATGAGCTTTTCCTTATACAAATGGATGACATCAACTGGTTACAGTGGTTTCAACCGTTTGCGCTGCTGCGGCGATCCAGGACGTTTAGAAGTAGCAATCATTGTGGCGATAGTGGTTGAAGCAATCCATCAGTGAGACAGCAACTTTAGTACTTTGGGTTGCTCTGCCATGTTCCCAGAGGCGCAGGCATCGGGCCCGGAATTCAATTCGGCCCCGGGAAAGCGGCTGACATTGGCCCGTGTCAAAGACAAAGCATTGCAAGGACAACATACCGCTGTCGGGAAGCCCTTCATATGGCCCCCGAACAGGAAGAAGAAGAAGAAGAAAATACACACTGGAGCAGGGAGGCTACTTAAAGCGGAAGTCAACCCAAACATAGATTTTTTTTTTTAAGAATATGCTCTATGCAGGCCCACTAGTTGAATCACAGCATTCTGATTAATATTATGTTTGCGGAACATCCACACGTTTTTAGCCTGTGTGCGAGCGGCCATTTTGTCACTTCGGCCGACTGAAAATGGCAGAACACACCCTCAGGGCTCAGGTCACGAACAATCATAGCTCAGCTTCAGAAAACAGGTGAGCCGTGATTGGTCGTTATCTGAGCTCTGAGCAACTGTGACAAAATGAGACCTACGCCTTGAAGGGTCTCATCGCTGTATTGTGTAAACCATCTTTATTGTTGTCTTCCTTTTCAGTTCCTGTAGACGCCACAGACACCTTGAGGTTAAACGGGGTTTGGTAAATAAAAAAAATTTAAAAAGTTTCAATCAATACATCATTTTGTTTGTAGAATAATGACACGTTTTCATTTGAGGTATTTTATACATAATGACTGGGCTATGTCAAGGATCACAAAATACAGTACATTCAGACAAGTTTTTGCAGTGACAGTGTCAATGTGTCAAATATATTTCCTTGCGTCAAATCCACACCTACTGAGGACTGTTTGTAGGTCATTGTCTTGCCCTACTGCCCTCCATAAGTCCCGAAGCGCCACAGGATTTATCAGCTGACACAGCCACTCTTTTAGCTGTATTTCCAAATCCACTTATACAGACTGACAGGTTCATTAAGGAACTCTGTGATATCAGGGGGCTATTTCTGTACGCAGATAGTTTGCTAAAGTTCTATATAAATGTGATGAATTTTCATTATTTCGTGCGTACTCGTGTATGATACGCCCATTCGATTTTGGAAGAATCTTTTTTTCTTCCTCCAAAAAATTACATAAATTACAGTCATGTCACATGTAAGGACTGGCGTGGGAAATGTAACTGCTCAAATTATGTTGTAAAAAAAAAAAAAAAATAAAAAAAAAAAATAAAAAAAAATCAACATATGCCATTCATATCCACTTTGGTGCTTTCTAAAGGCAAAATCACAAGACTCGGTAGTATAATTGTTCGGCTACTTCTGCTCAAATGTGTCTCCCCCTGACATCATACTGAAATGTTTACAACAGCTGGTTAAACTCCCTTCGACAACGTACTCAATTGCAACTCTCACATGTTCCCACAGTAATCAAGACACGGCCAGGTGAAGTACGGAGGCTCGGAACAGAGCAACAGATGGTCGCCGGAGTCACGGCTTGATACTTTTGAGCCTTGTCTAATCGCACGAGTTCACTCTCAGCCTTGTGTAAATCCTCACAGAGGCGGCGTGTTTGAGGAACAAAACCACTGCGCTCTGATGGCATCCCATAATCCAATTAGAAATAAGAGGTCATGGACGAAGCTCTGTGTGTGTGTGTGTGGCTATGAGGTAAAGGGGCACGTCTAGTTCCTGCGCCGGTGATGACTAGCATGACCTATTCAGAAGGAATTAGTGCGACATTACTCAGGCTGATGATTCGACATTCCTGTCTGATTTTGGCAGCCAGTGCACTCTTCAGTGCCGTCACTTCAAGCAACACAGCTGCAGCTATTCAACGCTGCTGATGAGCTGTCACACCGCCTCACACATTATGTCCCTCTCCCTAACCGCTTCAGTAGATATGAGCTGATTCCGTACAATACATAAAACTCACATTCATGACAATGAATTAGTTTTCTTACCACATATTTCTGTCGTGAAATACACAAACACCCCCCCCCCCATGCACAGAAGTTGTCATTTACTCCTCTGTCTTTTGATGCAATGAGTACTTTACACTCTAATACTGGAGAAAAAAAACACCATCGCCCTGCAGAATAATTGAGTCCTCCCGAGGCTGAGAAGTTCAAACAATTACTTACAAGGAAGGCGTTTGCTGTGAAGGCTGCCCGATGAGGAGCTCATGATGATGATGATGATGATGATGATGATGATGATGATGATGTCTTAGCCTTGTGAGCGTTCAGCAGAGAGGATGTCAATCATGTCCCAGTGCCTCTGCATCCCAGAGGAATTGATGCCGACTGCCACAATGCAATCTTCTCCCTTTCTCTCCTCAGTGGATTGTGAGCCCCTCGGATGAGGTAGGAAACAAGTTAGGGGCTTTGTCAAGTCAATCAGCTGACCAATGACAGCGAGGAGGGAGGAGCTGAAAGAGGGAAAGGGATTGACAAAAGGGATTTTATGTAATGAAGTGGAAAATACCGAGGAGAGACTTGGAGTTATTCTTATCTTGCAACACACACACTTTGTTTTCTGATTTTCCCTCTCTCGAGGTCTTTAACTACACTCGCAAGATCAACTGAGTGACACTTAAATACCTTATAGAAAAAATATTTTTAAAAAATGATCACAATTATCTAGGCCTTAATACACTTTTCATGCACTGAAAAAATGAAACATTTGGACTGGTACTTTAAAAGTTGAAGTAATCTGTGATGAATAATATTTTAGCTTTGACAGATGTCATTTCTTTAGCGCAACGTGAGGTTTTTAACTTCATGTCAACTGATTACTTCAGCTGAAGCAAAGCAATTTTTTCAAATGGTCGAAAAATGAAAATAACTAAATTGGCATTATAACTAAACATAATTAATCCTTTTACTTGGAGTTCGGTCGATCCTAAAATAGATGGCCCAGATTACTTCAATGTACTTACTTCAATATTTTAAAGTATATCCAATGTTTGTTTGTTTTTTTAGTTAATGGCTTTCCCAGGTTTTATGTTCATGAAGCATTTTGTTCCCTTCCAAATTACAATTGTAACAATATTTGATATTGATAAACCCACACAGATTGTCAGACTAATGTCAACACAAAACAGTCTGCGTTTAAATAATCTTTGCCCTACAAACAATTTCCGTGTCTTGTTTTTTTCCCTCCCAAGTGTGTGTCTTAAAGTAAACATTTGGAAAATAAAAATACCTGCTGTAGCTGAAGCTTGCAAGGACTGACTACAACAATTTTTCCAAGCCTTTTCAAGATGATGAAATCAAACATTTATGGACGAAAAAAAAAAATGTGCAGAGTATGTCATATAATAACATTGACCAAAATGCATCAAGGTATGAAACAATACATATTATTTCAAACCACTTTGTAGAATTACAATTTAGAATAAAAAAAGAAAGGTCTGACTTAATATGGATGTATACATACTTTTTTTTTTCAAATATATATACTCTTAACCTTTTTTTTGCTTGTAAATGTATATAAGTGCATCTAGAGTGAGGGAATGACTTCCAGAGAACAACACCACCCCCTTGTGTAGAACTTTGCTAGCTGCTTTGCAACCATCCATCCATGTTTCGATCGCGCTCACAGGTGACTTGCGGCCAATCCCAACTGATTTGGGAAGAAGTCGAGTACAACCCGGACTGGTCACCTGTCACCCAATACTCACTTGAAGAAACTGGAAGCCGTGCTCATGTCACATCTAGTCACATGCCTGTCAGTGCAAACAAGATAATTCCGTGTAGGTAACTTCGAGCTGTGCTTCGATGCTTTTTCTTGTAACGCTTTCACTTTATTAGACTTCTAAGCAAATGTGACATTGGACATAACCGATGCATACCCACAGCCATCTGCAGTACGGGAGACGGTGCGAAATATCTTTCATAAGCTGATGTAAACATGCCCCGAGGAGCTAAACCTTTCATTTGGGTCCAAACATTATTTAGGGTCCAAACATTATTTAGAGTCTCACACAGTCTTGGAAATGTTGCCGAAACTTGGTCTAACTGGCCTGCGGAACCAGTCCCGGCCACTTTTATGGCCGTCTGGATCTGCTTCAGTCCTTCCAGAACACAATGTGCAGTGTTGCTCACATGGCAGGTCAGTGGTGAAAAGTTCACGTTCAATTCACAATCAAGCAAATACATCATGGCAGGAAATTGAATTGGATCCTCCTGCGGCTGAAAAGTCAAAACTAAAATATAGACGGCATCTGATCCTAACAGTGATAACCGCTGTTGAAACCAGTTCAAGTATCCCTGCGCGGATTGATTTTGGTGCATATTTCCATGAAAAAAAGCAATCTTAAAACATCTTTTTTGTGTCACCAGTGGTCAGCTGCTGGTCATAAATACAGTCGCACGGATAAAAGCCTACTCGGTGAGATAGGCAGTAAACCATTTCTTGTCTCTGGTTCCAGCGCTTCCTCCTCGATTTTGAACATCCCTCATAAATGAGCTCGTACTGTATAATGGATGATCAGCCGTCAGTGACAGCCGCAAGCCCTGACCACCATGTTGCGGTACTTCTTTAGGATGACGTTGGAGCTGTCGTCAAAGTAGAGCACGGAGATGCCGTGGAGTTGCGTGGGAGCGCAGCAGGGCTTCGGCACTGTTCCCGGGTTGATGAAGTGCACCTGTGTTTTGAAGATGTATAAATCAGTTGAGTTTGCACACTTTGTCGCTGAGCCTGAAATCTGCGGTAAAGGTGGCCGTCGTCGGGACTGCGCGAGACCTACCAGGGTTTGCACAATGGCGTGGTTTGTCGCATTCATGTAGGAATTGAGTGGGAAGGCGCACTCCCCCTCGCAGTAGTACGCTGCATAGCCCTCTGGTGCAATGATCCAGTCCTAAAGGGAATAAAAGAGGCACATCCAGTTATGTTATATTAAGGAATACATCAAACAGAACACAAATACTGAATAAGAAAACATTTTTTAAGAAAATGTACACCTTACCTGCCATCCCAAATCTCTGAAACTGACATACAGCTCATGTTTCTTACATCCATCTTTGGATATGCCGAGATCTAACGTTGAAAATGAAACAAATACAAAGAATTACACGTTTTCGCATAATCATACAGGTGCAGTTATGATAGCTGTAAGCTGTTATCAGCAAAAGTATTTTTAAAAATAGAATTATGAAATATTTCATATATATATATATATATATATATATATATATATATATATATATATATATATATATGAGAGAGAAGGAGAGAGAAATAATACGGTGATCTGTTGTTGTTGTTCTTCTTCTTCTTCTTCTTCTTCTTCTTCTTTGTTTTGTAATTTATTCATTTAGTTCTTCAACTTTACACTTACATATGTTCTCTTTTCTCCCATGTGAACACTGTAGGCGGCAACTACTGTCTAAGGTGAAAATGTGTGAACCGGACACCTGTTGCGGCTTCCACTGCCTTCAGTGCGTCTTGGACGGTCTTCTGTGGCCTGGAGCGGTTGGAATGGCGCCCCCTGTGGCCGTGGGCGGAACGGATGTTGCGAAAGCGAACCTCGTTGGATTTGAAGAAAGCCACAAGAAAGGGTTGCTTTTCTTGTGCTCCGCTGCCTGTTAACAGCCCCGCTAGTTTGGGGGTCTTCCGATAACCTGCAGTGGAATAGAGTGACCAACAGGGGGAGCATTATGAATTGCACAGTGAAGTGCTCAGTTTCCACTCCAATGGCGGCAAAGTATCGAATGATGAATAATGAAGTTGTTGTGGTCCATCGCTATCCTGTTTATATTGCTTAATGACTGTGAACTTTAGAAAATTGGTGTTTTGTGCTAAATGTCAACTTTGTTTTAGTGTTTTTTCTGCTCTAGTACAGTGATTCTCCACCTAACAGAGAGAAATTCCTTGTCTGCTTTAACATATTATTGGCCAATAAAAATATTGAATGCCATTAGATCATTCAGAATTTAGCAGGCGATGGCGTTTTCACGTTAACATCATATGAAAAAATAAGCACGCTTTCAATGTAGTAAATAATGTATGAAGTTGACTGACCATGGTTGTCTTCCAGGACCAGTTGGAGGCCCAGGTTGTGCTCAGGGTTGGCCAACCAAAGATTACTGGTGGCAGTCAGGTCAAAGATGAGCCAGCCCTCCTCTGCGGCCCACACCTCTCGCTGTTCCACCAGCAATAGATCCACTTCACTGCTGCAAGAAATTGATAAAAGGATAAATGCATGATAATGACCCTAGCTAAATTCAAAATAGTAAAATGTATACCATTAAAAGGTTCACTAATGGAGTGAGTACACATGTTACTAGTGGACAAATCAGGAGCAATATCATGGTTTTCCTCACAGCCATTGTAATGAACGCACGCGCACACACTGCTTGAGCAAACCGGCTGAATTGTGTGTGGTCTCGCCCCAACAACAGCGTCTCCTCTTAAAAGCAGATTTCACAGACAATAGCTTTGTTTACGGAGTGATTTTTAGACCCTCAAGCAGACATCTGTCTTTTGTTGTGACGCCTGCCCGTCTGTGTGTCTGAGTGGCCTTTATGCAAGGGCCCTGCCGCCTGCGAATGACAATGGTCTTGCCCTCATCAAATGTCGTCAGCCCTACTGTCACCGATGAAAGGCCCCGCTCCACGTCCTCCACCATAGCCCTCCAACATGCTGAGATAAGCAAGTCAGTGACTTTCAAAAAGGGGGAAAGCAGCACTTTGCAATGATTGTATAATAAAAAAATGAAAAGATCAGCAACATCATTTTAAGTTGGCAAAGTGGGTTTGAAATTCCCGTTAGAGATTATAATTACTAGTACTGTATAATAAGTGGCAGCTTGTCAGTAGAGGGCACTTGGGTGTCGCCAAGAACCCCGGGGCCTGTTCTAAAAATAGCTCATAATATATACAATATATATATATACACTTTTTTTTTTTTTTTAAATACAGAAAGAAGAGATGTCAAAGCTTCTTACGTGTCCGCCGCCTTTTTCAAGACCTGGTAGACTCTGATTCGGAATGTCTCATTCTCATAGCGTTCCAGGATGAAATCTTTAAAAATCCTCAACTCCGCTGCTGTGACAGCCTCTCCCTCTGGAATACGGGAAAGATCGAATCTGAATTCCCTTTGGTGCTTCTGGTACAGAAGTTCTTGATCCTGATCAACTGTTAGGAAAAGAAAAATAGACATGGGGCAGAAGTTATAAATCAACATTTGATTGAGGCTTTTACGCGCAATTTACAATCCACGCCATTACAATAACGCCATGATTCATGGCGTATTATTTAAACCAGCTGGCACACACTAAACATTTGACCCTCAAACAGAAAGTTTCTCCCTCGTGCGGAAAAAGCCACCGTGAGATGCGGAAGCAGGCGGTGATGTCAAGTTCCATCCAAACTATTGGGAGACTCACACAATTCTCTGATGTGTGTCGCCTCTCGCCACATCTCGGAAACGCCGCAGCGGGAATAGAAAAACTCTCGCCTCACTTTGCGACATGATTGATCTAAACATCACTTAAGTCTGCCATACATGCCGATACAAGGGATAAAAACACACCCGGCACCCAATTTGGCTCCCACATGTGCGCGCCACAAGAAAAGGCCCATTAAGGCGCTGCCCGGAAAACCACAGCTGCCAGCGTGCTTTTACAAACACATTCACATGAAGTATCGAAATCCACGCAATTCATGTCGCTGCCAGATTGTGTAGCGCCCGCGCCTCCCTGATCCGTTTCCCATGCATCACGGCAGTCCCTGATTGTCGAGGAGAGACGTCAAGCGGCAGCAGCATTGTGGCTTTTCCTCCCTGCCAGATGAAAACTGGCTCAGACTTTCCACAAAAATGGCGGCCAGAAAAGACCCCAAAGCTCCCTGACGCTTGCCGGTGTTTTTGCAGCATTAGGCAACATGTTTGTCCTTGGAAAGAGCGCCGAAGGTCTCCGGCGAAGGTGCGCCGAGCCGACCGGTGCAGCAGCTTTGAACAGCCCGCTGACATCATCGTGACATCACAACACAAAAGCCTCCAACACCGCTACAATTTTCATTTCACAGCCCGAAAGGCCTCACGCACATTGACACCGTCTTTTCAAAACACTTCTAACGCCACAAAAAAACACACACACACACACACAGACACACGCACGCGCGCGCAGCCCACTCGCTCTTAAGCGCTGTGCATTCTGAACCCTGCTAGTCATTTGTGTGACCGCAATTAAACGCTGGAAGGGAACGGGGGGTATTTTTATGAAAGCAATAATTGCTTGTAAGGACTTGGCGTGTTTACGTTAGGGACCATTAGCTGCAAAGATCAGACCTCAGATATGCAAACTTCCCTCTGGGAGGGATTTCAACACTTCACTTTGCCCCTGACACTGCAGGGCCACACAGACGTGGAGCTTCCATTAACCGTTTGTGATTTTCTGAGACAAACGGCATGGGTGGCTTTCTGACGAATCGGAGCGGTAGCGGAATAAAGAAAAGAAAACATAAAAGGGGGGGGGGGGGTGAGAAAAAACATGACTTGGGAATTATTTGTGAAGACTTTCAAATATCAAATGCATCGCTTGAAGCTCAGCTTTTCGTGCGGTCTTTACGTCACTCCCGATCACGGCGTTTAAAGCCTATACGCGTGTTGACAAGTTTGACAGCGTTGCGCCAACTCCAAACTGTTTTCTTTCAGATTATCACAGTTAGCAAGAGGACTTTGTCAAAACAAATGTCCCCCCCCCCCCCGTATGAATACATCTGCTCCAGACGGTGTCTGTTTGTTCAGGGTTTGCACAGATTCATCAAGTTTGACAATCGGTACATTTGTGGTGTCCAATCTACAAAACCACTGCGGCGATGGAAGCCTGCATGCGCTTGTTTTCGAGTGGTTGTACCCAATACGGAAAATTACAGTGATTTTCTTCGAATGATCCCCTTACGTGAACCCTAACATCAACTGTTTAGTGTTTTTCCTGAAACGTTTTTTTTTCTCCCTCAAAAGAAAAGCTGTTAAATCTGTCAGTTCTCCAAAAAAAAAAAAAAAAAAGGGCCCATACTGCACCCATGTGTATATTCAGAACTGCACATTGCAATGTGCATGGCAATGACACAAACACATTCCCATTCCACCATAACTTTGGTGTGGACATACAAGCGCTTTCCACATTTCCTATTGTATGAATAAATCCTCTCTCACAATGTTGACTTCATGATCTCGCCCCCACCCCCCGACGAAACGAACACACAAAGCATAGTCCACCTGCAGGATATACCTTCATCTGCTAGATGCTGTGATCTTTACAGGGGAAATACCATAATCCATTTAAGTCTTGAAGCCATCATCTGGGGACCACCATGCTGCTCCAACACAATGAGGGCGCCCCCGAGTTAAAAACGTAGAAAAAAAAAAAAAGGATCAGCACGGGAGTCTATGGTGCGCTTAAAAATCACATTGCACATTACTGCTATTTAAACAGGTTATGTTGTCTTCTTTCAGATTTATTCATCTCAGATGGCTATTTATTTGTGTGTATAAATTCAAAGTCAATCACATTAGAGCAAATGGATGAGAGTATAAACAATTCCTTCAAATAAACTTCATCTCTTGCCAATTGACCTTTCACCTTCTGCCAGGCCCTGAGGCAGCAATTGCAGGAAACGCGACATCCATACTGGCACCAAACTGTCTATAGTCTCCTACCGCGTCGTTCCGCTGAAAACTGGATCTTCATACTTCCAAAAATGTGAAAGCTACAAAAAAAAAAAAAAAATCTGCACAACTAACTTCAGCAACTACCCTGCAACCTCTTTCAAGCTTTCAAGAAATTTGAAAAAGAAAAAAAACATTGTGTATCGTGTACATTTGTACACACTTTAATTTAAGGGAAGCACGTTCGAGGCATGTAGTTAGTATGTCAGCCTCCCAGTCAAAGTTTCTGCGAATGAATTTTGGCTTGGGCCTTGGCATGTTCTTCCCATGCTTGCATGGGATTTCTCCCACATTCCAAAAACATAGGGCCCCCGCTGCCTCATAAAGCAGAGAAAGGACATGTTGACAGCAACATAGTCCGAGTGCAAGTCACAGATGTTACCCCAAGAATAGCGTTACGGTTATTACGAGACAAACTCTATTCACATGGGAACACCATTATGAAATTCAAACGCAAGGAATTTTCGCCTCAGTGTCATCTGCCGGATCTGACTCTAAATCGTCCACGAAGCGGTCCGATGAATGTCTGTCTGTATGAACTGGATATGTACCTGTGATTGACTAGCGACCGATCCGGGATATACCCCGCCTTACGCCCATTGTCAGCTAGGAGAGGCTACCGCTCACCTGTGATCCTGAACAGGGGAAAGCTGGGTAAGAATGAATGGCCGGTCTGAATTAAAAGTCCCATATATTCACTCTACAACTGTACGGTGTAATTCGTGCAAATCAGTAGAATGGTGAGATGAGGGTTAATGATCAATTTGCATTCTGCGTGACCAACAAGTGCACTGATCCAAGTATGTGTGTTTACGTATATTCATCATTTGTTTTGTGCCACCAGGTCAGGGCATGCGCGTGAAGAATTAAAGAGGGAGTCAACCCCAAAAATGTATTTATAAGAATATGTTCTATGCAGGCCCACTAGTTGAAACATGTCATTCTGATTAAACATGCGTTTATGGAATATCAATCAGTAAAATCTCCTAGTTTTTGTCCATCTCAGGGGGGGGGGCGATTTGCCAATTGCCCTTGACTGAAAATGACATCACAGTTGCTCAGGGCTCGGATAATGACCAATCATGGCTCAGCTTTGGAAAACAGGTGAGCTGTGACCGGAAGTGAGCCCTGAAGTGACAAAATGGCCGTCTCCTGAGATGGCTAAAAACGTGTGGATTTTGCTGCTTAACTCATATTCCACTCAGGCAATATTAATCAGAATGCCGTGTTTCAACTCGTGAAGGCGCATAGAACATATCATCGGAAAGCATTTTGGGGGGGTTGACTTCCATTCTAAGAAAAAAAAAAATGACATTATATTATAATATATTATAATATTATTTTCTTTTTCAATCCAATAATGTCAATGGTTTCATCATTAAAATGAATGAAATAGCTGAACTTGCGCGTTTCCTACTCAATCGTGGGCGAGAAACTCACCGAGATTGGCAAAACTCATGACCATATCAGCATCATCCAGGAAGCGACTGTCTTGCAGGGTCACCGGGTGGGATGCCAGGGGCTCCAAATGGGGATTGTAGCTGGAATATCTCATGTGCGGTGCGTCTGTCGAGGCAGTATTGTACAGGTCCAGCATGAACAACGGGGCAGCGTTGAGCCTGGAGTGGACCTGCGTGGGTCGCGGGCGATGAGGCAGCCCCAGGATGGAGAGGATCTCCCGCTGCATGTCCCTGCGCTCCTGGCTCCTCAGTCGTCGGTGGATGAAACTGGAGCGCACCTCGTTGTCCACGGAGAAGTTGGAGAAGGACATCTTAGTGGACAAGACGCCACAACTCCAAGTCAGGAAAAGAATCAGTGTCCCCAAGACGCATGTCACAGTTCGAACCATCTTGTTACGCGCGTCTCGAAAAGTTATCGAGGTAATCGATCACTTGTCAATATTCCCAGGATCAAGACTAACAGGATAATGCCGTGATCTCATAAATATCTGCAATAATCAGACGTAACACCGTCCTCTGCCGTGTGTTCCAGTCGTGCGCTTTCCTTTCTTATGGCAAATTTGGGAGCGCGTTTAGAACCCTGTGTAAGAGGAGGAGGGGCGGGGGGTGGGGGTCGGCGGGGGCTTCATTTGATCTACACTGAAAAGACAAGATTATCTTAATTATGTCCTTTAAAGAAGCGTGTCTATCGTATATGTTGGAGTCTAGAAGGCGCTATTTTAACCACTGGAGCAATGCCGTTTTTTTTGTATTGCATCGAAAGAATTCGATAACTTCCATAATGTCCATCAAGACAAAAAAAAATCCCCCAAGCCCTCTAATCAACACAGACTTCTTTGAACTGAAACAATCAGGTCGGTCCCACCCTAATTATTTGGGGGGTGTACTCCGAGGAGTGATCAGCTACCGTGACATGAAGAGACTTGCCAATGGCCTCAGTGAATTAGTGAAACAATGTGAAACTGCAAAGCACTCGCTGTTAAACACTATAGGCTGCGTGTGAACTTGCTTCAACAAAGTACACTGTACGTCTGTGCAGTGGCGTGAAAAGTGGTTGCCCGACGAGGCTGGGGCTCTGGGAAATTTCAATGGGCAACAAAATTTCTGTTGCTGGGAAATTCACCAGACACGTGTCA
Organism: Filicampus tigris; assembly: GCF_054856515.1. Lineage (NCBI taxonomy): Eukaryota > Metazoa > Chordata > Actinopteri > Syngnathiformes > Syngnathidae > Filicampus > Filicampus tigris. The sequence continues at coordinate 22,505,549 of NC_141225.1, read as the reverse complement.
AACAGAGGCCTTGTTCAGACTGCCAGCCAAAATCCAATTTCTAGCTCATCCGGATTCAAACTGGGTGGCTTTTTTGTAGTCTGAAAAGTCACAAAGCACATGAAATACGATTTTTGCAAGAGGGAATGAAACCACTTTTGGGTGGTCGACAGGATGCGTCTCTCAGTCTGAACGGCTCCAAACACACAAACCCGTTCTGAGTGTCCGTGACGCCACTACGCGACACAAGACCTGATGCGCCAAAGCAGAGCTCGCCAATCGAAGTGCGGAGCGATAAAGAATGGAGGACACTGAATAATACCATACGCGTGCTGGAAGACGTCGCCATTAGGACATCGTTGCTACAGCAACCTGTAAGATGGGTCAAAGATGTGGCCCAGTCCGAACACGGCCAAATCCAATTTGGACACTTGCTAAAAACTCTGTGCACAGTCAGTCTTAAAAATCGGATTTGAGGAGGAATCTGATTTGGTGGCATGGTGACACAAAGAAAATGATGAATATAAACATAAGTGCAAATGTATCATTATATCATCTCACCAATATACTGACTTATACATTGCTGTCTAGAGTGAATGTGTGAGGCTTTTCATTCAGGCTGGCCATTCATTTCTTGGTCAACAGCAACCATCTCTGCTTAACATTTGTTGTTGAACAGTGTATTTAATGACAATAATACAGATGCTTAACGGCTTAAAAATGCATCAAATAAAGATTAAATATAATGAAACGCATAAATGTTTTCCCAATTCCCTGCAACTGCAATTCAGAACCCCAAAAGTGACAACATGTTGGTCCTACACTGCCCCCAAGGCGTTAAAACTGCACAGTGCAACTCCCCCCTGACTTCATCTCCTCTCACGTCATCAAACTGCGACACGGCGCAAAACAAGCGCCACATTTTTTTTGTTGCGCCGAATAAATTCGTTATATTCGGCTCAACATCGGAGTCAATTCTGGGATACGGGATTAACCAATTCGGGGTATGTACACTCATGGATAAAGGGCAGTCCGCATGGTTTAAATGTTTTGTTTACCGCTGTTGCTCACTGGACGTTTGCCGGTCTGAAGATTTCCAACAGGGAGCTAGCCGACGTTAGCTAGCTCTGAATTCGTGACACTTCACACTCGCCTCTTATGTAAATCATCTTATAATAGTAATAATAACGGCAGATCTTTAGTTGGTATTTGGTCGTTCGCATTTGCGCTTATCCCCAAACTGGTGGCATAGTTTTAGTGATATTCGTAGTATCCCCTCATCGAATGTACATGTTTATGAATTAAGTGTTGTAGTTCATTCGTAACGATACAAAGCCTTTGCTTCCAGGATATTTGCATTTAAACACTTGCCTGTCGAAATTGCTACTTGTAGTGCGGATGATGAGAGGCCACATGTATTTCTCTTACTAGGTCAGGTCGGATCAGGAATAACGGTAATGCACCATGAGTTTATTTGGCACAAATACTGGTTTTGGAACAACGGGAACTGGCGTTTTTGGAAGCTCAACGGCTAACACGCATAATCCTATGAAGGTAAATAACATGAACTGGCTATGCATTGATTTGTTGTCTTGTTAAGCTAGCAGACTACTCAGTGTTAGTTCAAATATTTTAATTGTTTTATGTGTCTTCTCTCAGGATGTTGAAGTGACTTCCCCACCCGATGACAGCATAAGCTGTCTGGCTTTCAGCCCCCCCACCATGCCTGGCAATTTTCTCATTGGAGGATCCTGGGCTAATGATGTGAGTAATTGCAGATGCTTTAGTATTGAGAGTGTTTTGAGACCAGTGTTACCCACAGGCATCCTGTATTTTTTTAAATTGTGGTTGATGAAAAAAATGATCAAATGAAAAAACACAAAACAAAACGTTAGTTTTGGTTTGTATTGTTTGGCATTAGGTCCGGTGCTGGGAGGTGCAGGACAATGGTCAAACTGTCCCCAAAGCTCAACAGATGCACACAGGTCCTGTGCTTGATACGTGCTGGAGTGATGTAAGTCTTACCATACATGAAGTTCTCTTTTAGATGAACAAAAAAAAAAAAACGTGTTCATCATGCTTGCTTTTTATCCAGGATGGGAGTAAAGTTTTCACTGCTTCCTGTGACAAGACTGCCAAGATGTGGGATCTCAACAGCAATCAAGCAATGCAGATTGCACAGGTAATTATGGGATGCAATTTGGAGCCACTATTCGGATTCAATATTAAAAAAATCTGATGTACCGAAGCCATTAAATTGGAATTGAGCCCTTTTGACCTGCAGTGTAAATAAACCCAGCCACGGAGAATACAAAATAATCCTCAAACTTTCTCCTTTCTCTGAACAGCACGATGGCCCAATCAAGTCGATTCACTGGATAAAAGCACCTAACTACAGCTGTGTCATGACTGGCAGCTGGGACAAAACACTGAAGGTGCGCTCACCTCTGTCTGCACTTTGAATCGCATGCAGTTTATTTTCCACCATTCCCTCATGCCCCCCCCCCCCCCACTCTTGTTGTTTTTATTCCAGTTTTGGGACACTCGCTCTCCCAATCCTATGATGTCGCTGCAGATGCCCGAAAGATGTTACTGTGCCGATGTTGTACGTTGACCTGAAGAAGAATCACGCAATATATTCTCACCCAACGGACGATGAGTCGAGTGGGTTTTTCTTAGCGCATCTCAACATCTCTGATCGGGCTCTGCAGGTGTACCCCATGGCGGTGGTGGCCACGGCTGAGCGGGGCCTGATCGTGTACCAGTTAGAGAACCAGCCCTCTGAATTTCGCAGACTTGAATCTCCTCTTAAACATCAGGTGGGTACTTGTTTTCATTAAGAAACATGCGTTTGTTATCTGTATCTCCAAATTGTAATATTCCAAATGTGGCTTGCAGCACCGCTGTGTGGCCATTTTCAAGGACAAGCAGAACAAGCCAACTGGCTTTGCACTTGGAAGTATTGAGGGACGTGTTGCCATCCACTATATAAACCCTCCAAACCCGTAAGCATGCAAACTAAAGCTCTTATTTTTGATGTCTGATAGTATCTCATCAACTAATGATTCCATTTTAATGCTGTCTAAGGTGCAAGCCACAAGCTAACACAAATGTGCCCGTTTTCAATTAGGGCCAAAGACAACTTCACCTTCAAGTGCCACAGGTCTAACGGAACCAACACAGCCACCCCACAGGACATCTATGCTGTAAGACTTTGATTATTTTATTTTATTTTTTGACGTTACTAATGAAGCATGAAGCGGACGACAACAAACAATCAAAACGGGTTTCCGTCTTAACCAGGTCAACGCCATTTCCTTCCATCCCGTTCACGGAACCTTGGCGACTGTCGGCTCAGATGGTCGCTTCAGTTTTTGGGACAAAGACGCCCGCACCAAGTTGAAGACATCGGAGCAGCTCGACCAGCCCATTACGGCTTGCTGCTTTAACCACAACGGCAACATCTTTGCATATGCTTCCAGCTATGACTGGTCAAAGGTAAAATGTAAAAAAAAAAAAAAAAATGAAAAATGCATTGGGGTCACTATTGAGCTTACTGGTTTCTTCAGGGGCACGAGTACTACAACCCACAGAAGAAGAACTACATTTTCTTGAGGAATGCCGCAGAGGAGCTGAAGCCTCGGAACAAGAAATGGTGAGAGGCCGGCAACGACTGTCCATTAGCCCGGTGGATGCCGTGCTCGCCAGACGGGATTCTCACTTCCTCGATTTGCGTGTGGCTCGCACTGGGCCTTTGCGACCGCCGCGCGTCCCCTAGCACGCATGGATATGAGCGGAAGCACTGATGCTAAGCCACTTGTTCTTCAGAGATTCTAGCAAACTGGTTCAGTGGGAATAGCGCTTTACACAAGTGACTCAATGTCTTTGATGGCTTGTGTGGTTTCTACGTCTGCAGCGTGCGCGAGCGGCCTTTGCGCATCTCCAATGAGTGGGTTGAAAATGGAGCTTGCAGGTTTTTGAAGCCGTCTTTGCAGTGAGGCGTAGCATAGTGTGCTAAATGGTCTTTGGCTATTTATAAAAAAGATATTTATCAAAATACAGCGATGAATTGACTTTATTCTTATGCTCAAGTCATTGTGCAACTTGGGGCAAGCAATAGTTGACATCTGCCATTTTTGTACTGTTTATTCTGTGCAAAATTGGACATTTATGAAATAAAGAGCCTCTAATAAAACTGTTCAATTTGACTGACTGCCTCCCCTCCTTTCTTTAGATTCTTCTTGCCAAGTCGCATCTGGTGTGGGGAAACGCAGACAACCAGATGCTTTAGTGTGCGTATATGCTCAAGAAAGACTCCTTCCTTTTGACAAACACCTGGACCAGCTGCTGTGATGCTGCTTCCTGTCCATGGACCAATCAGAGAGGCCTGTATGAGTTTGCATACCTTGGAGAGTTTGTCATTCATTTACATCTGGGTATGGTTTTCTTCTGTGTCTTTTTTTTTTCTTAACACTTCTCCAAAGACTGTCCATTTTTCATTTGTTACTCTGTGAATGGAATATTGATGTAAAAATAAACAAGTAAAGATACTTTGATTTGAATGTCTTTAATCTATCAATTATCTGTATCGCTTGTCCTCAGTAGGGTCATAGGTGAGCCAGCTGACTTGGGGGCGAGAGGCGGGGTGCATTTACACTAACAACCATTTACACTCACATTTCAAACCTGTGGAGAGTTTTATAGTCTTCTATTAACATACTGTACATGTTTTGGGGGACGTGGGAGAAATTCACAGTGAACCCAAGCGAGGGGAGACCACAAGAAGGCCTGAGCCAAGATTTGAACCACTGCAGATCTATATAAGGCAGTTATGCTAACCACTAGCTCACAATACTGCCCATTGTGTTTATTGCAAAAGAAAACTACGTGTACTCACTCATATTAATCTATGATATCGACCTTATTTGAGATATAAATGTGTTAGTGCGATAGGGACATTGATCCCATAACGGGATAATAGAAACATGTTGGTTTGCTCATGTATGCTTGTTTTAAGTTGGCCAGCAGGTGGCGCTTGTCTATTTACAGTAACTCTTTAAAAGTGTTAGGTCAGGTCAAGGGCCTAAAGGGGGACAAATGAGATCAAAGATTCTTCATACAGGTTGGATTCTTTTAATGTTGTTGGGGATAAACAGCTGTGGAAGCTGGGTGGGCGTTGCCACAAGGTTGTAAGTGGTAGCAACAAAGACCACGTGTGAAAAGTGAGTCGGGTCATGGAGCACAAGGTGTGAATTAAATGCCATTTTATTGAGGTTATTAGAGTATCACCTCACTGTGAGCCTGACCCTTGTTACTTAGCAGTGGGACTCCAAGTTGCCAAGGGCGGGAAGATTTTTCTCTAACTGCACTTCACTGTCTCCTCTCAAAATCCGTAAGCAAGTGGCACCACTTTCTTGCACCGCTTGCCTCTTTGGTGTTAAATGCTCTCAGCCCAGGGCACCCGCTTCAGTATTTGGAGTAGCTTATTTAAAGCTGCGCACCAAACGAGGCCATATTCAACGTGGCCCCATAAAGGAATAAAGTGGATTGTCATTGTGACCGAGTTACATGATTGTTAACCATCCATTTTTCAATAATGCTTTGGGTTGCGGGTGAGTTTGAGCCTTCACTTAGTGGAGACCAGAGGTCAGCAAACATGGTGAATCCGCATTTAACTGCACGCAGAAGGAATAAACTGCCAACAGAAAAGTCAGCACCAAGTGGAAATGCTTTTAAATCCAGGTTAAAAACTGTTTTTTTCCCCATACTGATTAAGGTATTTTAAGGCATTTCTATCATGATTTTTTCCAAAAACTTGTTCTCACGTAATGCATTTTCTTTTAGTAATTCTAGTAAGGTACTTTTTATTTCTGGCTTTGGGTGAGAGGCAGGGTTCACCCTGGACTGCTCTCCATCAATGGCAGGGTGAGATTGATTTACTTTTTCATTTTTTTTAATTTAAGGTAGTAGTTTAACTAATTGACTTACTGAATGTTGCTCTTATCAACTATAAACTCCTAATTTATCATTGTTTTTAAAAGTCAGACGTTTGTGATTCTACGGTTCAAACGATGGTAACGGCAGTTAATGTAAAGCAAATCATTTTTTCTTTCAAAGGAGAACATGTGTGGAGTAAAACTCCACTCATTGCAAATGAATCCACGCCGATTGGACATAGTAACTTCCTCGTGGAGAATGGGAGAAGCTACTGTATTTTTTGGGGGGAGGGGGGTGTTTTTTTGGTACAGTTCGAAGTCTCTGAAGGACAAAGGCAGGTGCAGCGGGGGTTCCGAGTGGGCGGGACGATATTGGGGATAACGCAAAGAAGTTGGCACGCAGACGCTAATGTGATTGGCTAAGAGTTGCGCGGGGGCGGAGCCACATCTCCGCCATATAAAAACACTCGCCACTTGCCTCCTACAACAATCTACCATTTGTGCACGCGAGCGGGGAATTCCTCACGCGAGTAAATTAGCCAGCGGTTGCCACCAGGTTTATTTTACGCGCGGCACATTGACTCTGTGAATTATTGCTTCAAAACCTTTTCACTAATGCCGGGCCGTCGTTAAAGCTTCAGTGAAGTCAGTTTAGCCAATGTGTGCCTCTGGAGGTTTGGCCGGCTCACCAATGCTTCTGCATCAGTTTATGAACGGAGCCCTGGAAGCCATGCATCCCACCACGCTCCAGAAGGACACTACTTTTACCAAAATCTTCGTCGGCGGGCTGCCGTATCACACCAACGACGCTTCGCTGCGAAAATACTTCGAGGCCTTTGGGGACATTGACGAAGCTGTGGTGATAACCGACAGGCAGACCGGCAAGTCCCGAGGATATGGCTTTGTAAGTAGAGCAAGAGACAAGTCACTCACTTTTCACCGGAATGGAATCACACACGCTGCCCTCATTTGCCTAACACACAGTGCAATACATCGAATTTGCCGTCCGAACACTGCCGAATTATTTGTTGTCTTGTGTGCCTTTCCACGTGTTGATGTTTGTCCTCATCCGTGTCGACTTGATGCCCTGGTCATGTAATTGAATTGTCTTTCTATCTTAATGAGGATGAGGGATCACACAAGTTGACTAAGGAGATTATATTTCCACATATGTGCGACCCCGTTCACCCCCGAACAACCCTGGCTTATGGTTTAAGTGTGGGAGAGTCTTGTCTGCTCTCGGTTCCTTTATATGGTTCTTTTTGGAGCAGCGGCAGTGGGAGACGTTGACCTTGTACAGTGTGCCCTCCATTGTCATAGACGGAAGCGCCTCCATTGCTCAGCGTTTAGATGATTTACACTGCAACTTGGCCGCGTTGGAAGAAATTGTCTTCATCCTGTGACTGTGTGTGATCAACTCTGCAAAGATCTAATCTTTTGGAAGCTTTTGTATGTAGTTTTGGCCTAAAAGTTGCGCTCCCTAACCCCCCCCCCCCCCTATCACAAAATGTCAGATACATAAATCACCATGGGATTGTTTAAAAATCCAGCCAACTAAAAGTGTCCTGTTGCATTCTCTCAGGCCTGGCTAATAGGTGACTTATCCCGTCCGTCCCTGCCAGATAAAACCGGCCTTTCTCCCTTTGACACAAAGCACAGAAGCCATGTGAGCAATGCAAATATTTACCAGAACTCTGGAAAGACCCATCAGCGCTAGTTCTGTCAGGCCAAAGAAGGAATGGAATCGCGTTTCGTGTGTGTGTTTACAGGCAGTATGGAAGACAATTGCTCGGTGTTTACACATCAGCTCCTAAACCGGGGGAAAACTGCCCTACGAGTCTTGTTGCTAACGGTTGAGCGCGGAGACCGGTGTTACCTGTCAAACAGGCTTGTTGGGATGTGCCTGCTGTCATCCAGGCACATGCTTCCCTGACCAACAGGAGACAAACTGCTCCTTTTGGTTGGGGGCGGCGGGTGTAAACCGGCAGAAAGGGGGGGTCGGGCGAGGTGCCCCAAAGCTGAGCTCACCTTTTTATCCAAACACACTTCAGAGGTGGATTAGTGGAACCCCCACAGCAAGGCTCCACACAGTGTAAACAAAGGCTCGTTCCTTCCTGTGTGTTCACAACACAGACGGCCGAGTGGGCTTTCTGCCGCCTCGCCGTTTTTGAGAATGCCCTCTAAAACAATGATAGCACGTCCGTGGCCTACATTCATTCAGACGCAGTTTGGTCGACTCGGCGAGCCGACGGAAGCCACTGAGTTGGCAGAACGTGGCAGTCAAAACAGAAGGGCTTGTCTAATGCCTGGAGGGAGAAAGGAGGGGGCGGACTAAGACAAGCTCCTTAATATTACATCCCTAATTGGATAAGCTTCTTAAATGTTACTCCGAATATCGAATCCATATTTCAGCAGGCGTGCCAATGCTGCTGTGGGTTGATTGAAAGAAATAACCATGGACTTTGTTCCTATTGTAGGTGCGAGAATGGCAATAGGATTTTGTTTGTTTTTGAAAACAATGATTTTGGACGGGGTGACGCGTAAGATTCCAGATATATATCAGGGTGGTCCTCAGCTTGTGCGCTGCTAAGAAAAAACAAAGTTGGGTGGACTTAAAATTTCAAGGCAACAAACTCGGATACGTTTTAAAATTGTGCTGTTTGTGAAAATCGGCTTTCCCGCATTTCGCAATAAAGACATTTTACAGAGCTTGTTGTCCCTTGTATTGTCCCCCAACTTAAAGATCTAAGGAAAAACAACAATTTCACATTTCACCGTCCATCGCTTGCTCTTTTTGTGCTTCAGGTCAAAACAAAAAAAATGTTTTACCTTGGTACCATTTTGCGGCCACTTTGGTGCCAAGCAACCATGTAAAAAGGAATTGAGGACTTTCATTTAGACAATCGTAGTGCTTTGTTGCCTCCTTGTTGCCGAGGAACTGCCTTAAAATGAATGGAGGCCCTTCATTGAGACAACACTAGTGCTTTGATGCCGTGCGCAATTTATAGCTGATTACAAACCTTTTTAGGTGCGGCGTGAGCTACTCTGGGATTTTCTTCCCTTACAGCGGAGGTGTGCGGGGATGTAACTCAACCTCTCATAGCTGATGTCATGTTGGGTCTTCCAGCAAACCGGCTGAGGATGAATCAACCGTGCCTCTGCTGGCCGTAGCCAATCAGTGCACTCTTTTTTTTTTTTTTCTTTTTTTTTTTTCTATCAATTACTTTAAGACACAAATTGGACCAAGTTCTTAACAATCAATTATCATCCCCACCACTATGTCATTCGCTAGGTAACGATGACGGACCGAGGGTCGGCTGAGAGAGCCTGCAAGGATCCCAACCCCATTATTGACGGCAGAAAGGCCAATGTCAACTTGGCCTATCTTGGTGCCAAGCCCCGCAGCATCCAAACAGGTGGGACATTTAATGCCTAGGAAATTATTTTGAACCCTTCTCCCAAGTAATACCTTTGAAACAATGAGATCCTCGTGATGGCGCGGAAGCTGTGTGCGGACCATTGCCTGCGTTTCAAGCGTTGACTGCAAAAATATCACATTTTACTTATATTTCAAGAACCTGGCATTTGGACAGGGGTGTGTCGACTTTTTAATCCCTTCCCTTAATTCCGCTGCATCGACCACCGTACATCAAGGACAGCCGCCTTGTGGCACAATGCGGTACTACACTAAAGACGCGCAACTTTGAATCCTGTCGTGTAAAAAAACAAAAAACGATAAAATGATAACTTAAAAATCTGCAGTGGATGTGAAAGATAAACCACGATATAGCGGGGGGGGGGGGGGGGGGGGGGTGTGTCACCGTATCGCCTGTTGTTGCGTGAAGATTGGAACAAGCCCTTCCTCTGTCTCCTTATGGCCTCTGTGTATTGTTCTCTGGTCCTCCTCTGCAAATGCAAATGTGTGCGTCTTGACAATTCGACCTCGTATCTTGCAGGCATATCCATCGGAGTGCAGCCCATTCACCCGGCATTCATCCAGAGGCAGTACGGGTAAGTGAAAGGGAGTGGGCGCTCGCTCGCGCGCGTGCGCGTGAGCGCGTGTGTGTACGTGTATGTGTGCGCTCTTGTGTTAGACGCTTTGTGCAATGCCACTAGGCCACTTATTTCTTGGACAAACGGGGCCTCTGGAAAGTGCATGTCAGTTTCTGGGCCTGCTTGCAACTCCGGAGGGAGGCCATTAGCATATTTGAATTTTCTAGGCCAGGGCGATTGCTCGCATATCGGTGGTAATAGAAGGGCATTCCAGAGGTGAACGTGTGACTCACTTGCGAAGTTTTGTTCAGGAGCTTATTGACTCGTCCACCTTCCTCGAGCGGACTCGGCATCCCGGAAGCGGCTGCGTTGCAGGAGAAGCCCGGCTAGCGTCTCGGACGTGGTCTGCTGAGTAGTTAATGAGCGTGTCACGATATTAATGACTCCCCCCCCCCACACCCCACCCACCCGCACATTCTCACATCGTCGAGCTACAAGCAATGCTTGACGGTCAGTTTTTTTTTTTAACTCGGAGGACTGTGTGCGTTTGTGATGTTGCCTTTTGTGGCACCCCGTGTTGTAATATGAAATATCGTTCCTTTTAAAACCGGCGTTTGAGTCCAATGAAAACGAAAAATGCAAAAATCTGTTCTTGTTCATCGGAGCTGCTTTGATAGTATGACAAAATATTACTGTAGGGCGTGCAGCATCCACACGTAAAACAATGTTTCGGCTGTTTTCTGAAGCTGAGCCATGATTGGTCGTTATCCGAGCCCCGAGGGTGCGTGATGTCATTTTCAGTCGACAGAAGTGGCAAAAGAGATGGCTAAAAAGGGGTGGATTTTGTTGCTTCACTCATATTGCCCAATTACACAATTTTAATCAGAATGCTGTTTTTCAACTAGTGGCCCTGCATACCACATATTCTTAAAAAAAAAAAAAAAAAAAAAAAAACTCCTGCTTTAAAGAATATTAATATGATAGCGTCACTTGACACGTTTAACACCTTAACAAGTACACGTCACAAACTGTCTACTGTCGTTCTGTGCTTGATGGAAATTTGACTGGACTGGACGATTTTGTCCGTCAAAAACGGAAACCTACGAGGGCATTCGTCACAACATGAAAGCGAGGCTCTGAACGGAACGATGCTTGTCAGCGTTTAAGAGTGCATCTTCCTGGGAATCCCTGAATTTTCCACACTCCGTCGGGACAATGATAAAATAACATGCACCCCCACCCCCCACCCCTCCCAAAAAAGAAAAAAAAAAACTGTCTTCAACTGACGGTGATGGCCTACTCATGCCCCATTAAACCAACCCACGCCGGGTATTAATGATCCGCTGGGAATAGGTCCCATCTTGTTCCGGGACACACGGGAAGTCTCGTGTCTGTGCTTCTGTTGCCATGGCGATCACAGATTGCAGGAAAAAAAAAAAAAAAAAAGCCCTCGGGGTTTAGAAATGTGCCGTTCGGAGGTACGGCTCTGGCAGGTGCCGGCTCATATTACCGCCTTTTAATCACCCGTGGCCGCCACCCCAGAGAGGCGGAGGGATACACCAAGCACCTGTCCTCTTGCCCCTGAGTCTTCGAGATGTTGAGTGACAGACGCAGGCCTCCCGAAGACACCCAGCCTACAAGTGGCTTTTCTTTCGACTCCCCCCCCCCCCCATCAACCCCACCCCCCCACCCTTGACGACATATGGCATGCTGCTGACATGCTCTGAAGTGGGATTGGAAGCAGAACTGGAGTATTGTATACAGTGTGTGTGCGTATTATAGCTGGTCAGCAGATGCTTTGGACTGTAAGGGTCAGAAGAGGTGAGGCAAGTGTCATTGTTTTGATCGCGACGACCCCCAGCGCGTTCGCTAACACTTGGCCGCTCCGCGGTCATCTTTTTCGTTTAGGGAAGCGCCATTTTTTAAAATTTATTTATTTTTTTTGATCAGTGTTTTTCCCGGCTGCCACTAGCGGTGTGTTAGCTGACGCTTCTGTGAGGCAGTGTGGGAGTTAAGGTGGCGGCGGTGGGGGTCGGGGTTTGGTACTTAAAGGGGGGGGGGGGCGGGGGGGGTTGCTTTTATCTGGAGCTGTTGTTTTTTTAATGAGGCGGCGTGCATCCTAGGAAACGCACCACGACAGGTGTGAAACGTGGCATCCTCAAGTGCAAAGGGAAGGATACCGGGCGGCGTTTCCATGTTAACGCTAAAAATGAACACGTCATTGGGGGGGGGAGAGTGAGGTATACTCGTTAAGTGCTGTTAAATATTCATTTTCAGTTTCAGCTTGCCCAACAACCAAAACCGCTGCGGAGTTTTCAATTTGCCTTCGTTTAGTCCAGCTTTCGATTTTTATTCGATGTCCTCCGCCGACGTACGCACGGCGTGGAACAGCTCAATGTCATTTGTGTTCATTTCCAGAAAGACGTCACGCCTCTATTTGACATTCTGATAGCAAGGCGGCCGTCGGGCCTTTCCTGCGGTGCGTTTGTAAATATTTACGTTTTCGATATAAGTATTCATTTTCAAATGTGCATCCCAACGCAATCTTGCCCCGCAGTGCCATTGTGTCAAACTCACCCAGGCTCGCCGTCAGCACAAAAAGCAGCTGACCTCGGATTTTCTGGCCAGTGTCCACGTTGGCCTGTCACCCGCTCACGGTCCACACCGGACACCTCTCGGCACCCTCTCGCCGCTTATCTAGAAGTTAAAATTAAAGCCAACACCTCGGCAGCGTATCGATAAAAGGATTCCTTTTGTCTCTCCTTATCCTCTGCATTCCATTTGAAGTCCACATGGTCCCTTTGGATTTCCATGCGGGAGATTACATTAGCGGCCGGCAGCTGAGGCACGTTCTGTACACATGACCGGGGGGGGGGGTCTATGGAAGATTGATTTTGATATGTGTGTCCAAATACAGTCATACTTTTCAATATTTTTTTTTTTCTTGATAATAATCCTCCTCCTGTCCAACTTGCTGCCAGCTGACGATCGGAGGATGCCGTCCCCCCCAAACCCCCCCCGCCCCCTCCCCAAATTTGGATTTGACAGCAAATGTCCCGCCCCCACATCTCGTCTCTCTGCAAGGTGCCCAGCGATGGCTTGAGAGTGCCGTGGCGTGGCGTGCCGTGTGCAGTGATGGATTGGAGTGCCGTTTTATCTTTTCCCGTTTTGTGTGCGAGTGATATGAAGTGAAGGGGTTGATTGCGGTGTGACTCTTTCCCTATTATGGCATGGTTTGGGGATTTGCAGTGGTTCCTGGTGTGTGGGAGGGTGCTGTGTGCGTGCGTGTGCGTGCGTGCGGTGGAGCGTGATGACATCCCTATCCTTGCATGCTTCCATCTCTTGCTGTGTGGATTCCTCGGCAGCCTCTCATTACTGACGATTGAAGACGGAAGCTGAAATGTTTGATCAGCGGTGAGAGGCAGCAGCTCACTTGGTGACGTTTGCTGCGATGTCTTTGGCCATAAATGTTTTGCCACTCGGAACTAGAATGTCAAGTTTTTAACGGCGGAAGGGGTGTCCAGCTATTTCTATTTTATTTTTATTTTATTTTTTTTCTTCATATAAGGGGAAGAAATACTGGATAGCTCCTCAACGTAGAACAGAGCCAATCCTCTTGGTTCGAGTGGCAAACAAGGCAGAATATCCAGCAAGCTGTACAGTTTTGCTCGCTTCCATATGCATCGCCTTGCTTTTCTGTCGTTGGAGAGCTGCGTGTTGACATTCTTGATTAACAAAAACGTCTAGTTTTGTGTTCTTACGAAGTACAATGCAAATGTCTTGGGCCATCACTAGCTTTGCTACAATGACCTTTTTTTTTGTAGTACAGTCATTTTGACATGATGCAATAATGAATAGTAGGACGGAGTTATGAACCATTCAGAATCTTAACATCCACCTGTCTGTCATCCTGAAGCAGCCAACAAAAATAAATCGAATTCACCACTTTTTTTTTTTTTTTTTTTTTTTACATGAATGAATACAGTACGTGGTCATTATAGCTTTGCTAGCACAACAAAAGACGTTTGCACTGTGCTGTGTGTCAACCAACCAATCAGTGGTCTCGCTCCAGCTTGGAACCGGAGGGATCAGGCAAGGCTCCTGTCCCACTGTGCCCCCCACCCCCACGAAAAAAAGAGCAAACAGTTGTTACTAGTCGGCATCCTAACTACTGCCGAGGTGCCCTTGAGCAATGCACAGAACCAACACGGGCTCAGCTGTTGTGGTCTGTCGAGCGTAACCAGCACAAACGAGTTATTTTGGTAGTCCTGGTTTCAAAACAAATGGGGTGGGGGGGCGGGGGGGGGGGGTGTGGCGGTCTGGTTCTAGAGACCTTTTGACCCCCGCGCCACACAGCTCTGATCACCTGTTAAAGAGCTACCACAGCACCTGACAGCGGCATTGATAAGCCCCACCCCGCTGCGTGCGTGCGTGCGTGTATGTTGTGTGTGCGTGCGAAAAGCAGCAGCTGTTAAAACACTCTGCTGGTGCCTGAACTTGAAAACCTGCCAGTAACGGCTGACTCCATCATTCAGCCACCCCTCCCCACGCTTGGAGCTGGGAAGGCCCAACCTAACAGGTTTTTTTTTTTTTCTTCTTCTTCTTTTATTTATTTATTTATTTATTTTTTAATGGCTAACCGACACAGACAGAAAATAGAGTCATCTCCAGCCCCTCCTAACCGCCTCTGGCGCTCGCATCTGCGAGAGTCCCCCCGCTACCCAAAGTTTGTTTTACACTCTGGAAGCAATGTAAACAATAGAAGCCAGACCGTCTTGGTCTAACATCCCTTGTTTGGTCTTTTTTTTTTTTTTTTCTTTTCTTTTTCTGCTGTGTGCAGGTTGGCCCCGCCTTACGTCTACCCGCAAGCCTACGTGCAGCCCAGCCTGGTGCTGCCCACCCAGCTGTCGTCCTCGGTGACTAGCAGCCCTTACCTGGACTACAGCGCGGCCTACACGCAGTACGCCCAGGCCAACTTCGAGCAGCAGTATCCCTACGCCGCCTCCCCGGCCGGCTTCCTGGGTTACAGCTACGCCGCCAGCCCCGCCGCCAGCGTGGGGTCCGCCCCCGCCGCCACGGCGCCGTCCACCGTGCACCCCGCCCTGCCCTCGGCCGCCGGGCCGGCCGCCGCCGCCGCCGCCTTCCTGCACTACGCTCCGCAGCAGCAAATCCAGCCCGACCGCATGCAATGAGCTGGGGGAGGGAGCATGGAAAAGGGTGGGGGGCAGACGGTGGACCGAAGATGGCAAAATGCCCTTTGGGGGCTACCCTGTTTTCAGGACGTTTCAGGAAATAAAGGAGGACTATTGCACTAGACGCTATATATCAGGACGTCCTCTTTGCTCTCTTTGGGGTGGAGGTGGGGTTGGGGGGGGACACACGTATAGGAAGGCTGAGAAGCTTTAATGTATAAGATCGCTTCCAAGGGCTTCTAGAAGCTGACTCTTTATTATTATTATTATTATTATTATTGTTATTGTTTGTATTGTTCTTTATTATATTGATGTCAATGTTTATTTGTAAGCCATTGTTCTAATTTTCATGCCTCTTGGCTCAGTCAGTTGAATGACACCTCTGTGGTACAAATTGTTTTGAGAGCATTCACACGCTCCAAAGTATCTCAGCTGGATGTGAGGAGGGGGAAGGGGGGGGGGGGGGGGGCACCGCTGTCCTCGGACATTGGAGTTAGTTTTGGGGTGTTGATTTGCCACACTCAGCCTCCCACTATCACTGTCCTCATGCTAGCCACGGTGAGGTAAGGTAAAGCACTGCGCCGCCGTGAACAAACTCCCGGAACTCAGCTCAGCTCAGCTCAGCTTCAACATGGATGACACAATGTTTGACCTCACCCAAAAAAAAAATAAAAGGAAAAGTCTCAACATGCAAGACTTGGAGCTGCATTGTATTCTGCCTGGAGAATATCAGGAACTCATTTTATTCTTTTTTTTTTGTTGTTGTTGTTTTTATTATTGAAGAGGCCTTAATAGATAAAAAGTACGCCCTTTTTTTTTTTTTTTTTTTCTCCTTCTTCCTGATTCACTCGAGCTATTTTTTGCCAGAAGTGCAGACTTTGTAACTGCTCTGTTCCCAGCAGTCAGTCATTAACCTGACCCACTAGTATCTTGGTTATTTTAGGTGGATGTAGATGATTACTTGCAGTTATGTGGGCCGTTTGGGACCAAGCGTGCTGCGTTCCTGTAATAGATGGTAGCCGACACTGCGGTCAACCAGTGCATTGTTTGCTATTGTTTTTTGTTGTTGTTGTTTTGTTTTTCTCCTCTGTATCTCACTGTCACCAATTGTCCAAGCACTGCATTCAAGATACTTTCAGTCCTCAAGTACATTTACAATATTTATATGTAGGTATTTATAAGAGGTACTAAGTTAAATAGCTTTTTTTTTTTTTTTTTCTTCCTTCCTTTTTGTACTATGACTGTAGTTGTAGCACTGATGCCAATTAACCTGCAGAAGCATACCTGCACATCTATGGGTATAATTGTTTATGTCACCATGTCAGTGCATTTGTGTGAGTGCTGCTACAGATGAGGCCTATTTGTAGATCACTTTCTGGTTGCATCAGCAAATGACTTTTATAGTCCTTTTAAGAAAAGCCATACAACAAATTGAGAATAAAGAATTTGTACTTAGTAATGCCACTAGCCTATTTTTTTATTTTGGTAGTAGTGTGTGCTCGATTGTCATTTCAATCACATTAAGATATATAGATTTTTTTTTTTTTCACATATAAAAAACAGTGACGTTTGAAGGTTACTTGTTTCATAATAAGGGGTCGCCAGGTTCACTAAGTGCTTGTTATGCAGAGGGGGTATGTGTGCGTCACAGGATCCTTTGCAGGTGGGGGTGGGGGGGTGCATGAGGCCCCAAACTAGGACTTATCAGTCCTCAACACCACCACCTGCCAGGGTGCTGTGCGTTCTCTCCACCAACGCGACATTCTCTGACGTTTGTTGGTTGCCCAAAAGGAAAAACAAGAAAGATCAATTCCAACTCTATCAGGCACTTCTATTCCCTTCTTACTCAACAAGCTCAGCTAGTTGTATTTTTCCTCCTAGCATAGCTACTTGATCTGACATCAGCTCTTTGATGTGTCACTTAGACGTTCCTCTTAGAACAGAAAACAAAACAGGCGAGGTTGTTGCAAATGAACGCCAGCCACTATTAAAGGAAAACGTATCTCCAGTTGTTAAAGTGAGGCGTCGTGGGTGAATGTATGTTACAAAAAAAAAAAAAAAAATGGCGGCTTCTTGCTTTAAAACAGTATATTTTCCATCTGGTTGTAGCTTTGAGCTCAACTGTGTTTGACGGCATCTAAAAACATCAACCACAATTCCAAACACAATCAGAATTTTGGAAGCGATCACCAATGAGCGGGTTTAACAAAAACGATCACCGATCCGATCATAAGGTGGAACAATCTAAACAACCTGTTTATTTACTGTACAGTCGACCTCCCACTATTGGCGGGGGATTAGGACCGACCAGGCCCAGGAATAGCCAAAATTCACGCATAATAGACACACATAGAAATGCATGGGAAAAAAAGATCAATTAAACAGTAAAAAGGCTCCCAGAAATGCTGATAAATATTCATTCCACGGAATTATGACATTGCAACCGATCACCCATTTCACATAAAATGCTAAATATTTGCCAATCCGATCCAGTCGATCAGATCTGAGTAAAGTACAATCCCCCTCCCAAAACTGTACATTTGATATGAAGGTAGATTTAGGTGTATCTAATGAATTGTCAGGTGAAGAAAATTCCCTTTCAAGGATTTCTAATGACATAATTTACAATAATGTGACCGAACACAATTGACAGTATGTTTCAGTTTCCTGTTTCAGCGTGAGCTGGTTGTTCCTGTTGTGACACCCCACCCCCACCCTTTTTTTTTTTTTCTCTCGTCTTTTCGCCACTGTTTATCTTTCACTATCTCGCCACCCCGTTCCGCGGCTGTGCTCTCGCTCACCCATTGATTTACTCAACTCTGGCTGTCATTTGTGTTTTTCTTTTCTTGACATTTCTGCCACTCGTTTCCACTTTGGTGAGCGCGGTGCTGTTTCTCCTCACGCTTCATTGCTTATTCTCTCCACTCTCATCTCCTTTCCTTTTTCTCTTTCTCTTCCCCCCCCCCCTTGTCCCTCGCCTCGTGAAGACACACCAGAGAGGAGCCCAAGCTGAGTTGACAGTGTGTCAGCTTGATAAAAAAAAAAAAAAAAAAAAAAAACAAGCTTGCGCAGGCCCCTGTACTGTAATGCTGAGTCACCGTGAGGCCTATCTGTTTGGGTCCCTCTCCCCGTGTCTCTCCTTCACATGCTCGTGTGAAAAAAAAAAAAAGGCTCGAGTCACATCTCGCTTCTCTGCACGCTTCTCGCTCGCTTGTGCAACTCTGACGTATTGGGATTCCTCAGAAGTGTCATGAAAATGGCCCCACCTTATCAGACCTCTGTTCGGCTTCAATCCCAACTATGCAAATATGCACTTTGCGTGCCTGTTTGGTTTGTTTCTGTTTTTGAAAACATGTTGACCACGTGCACAGTCAAATGAGATCCAAAACAACAGCTCGGAAGGATAGTGATCTTTTGTTTTGTACGACTCTGTCTCAGAGGAATTCAAGGAACAGTACAGTGTTTATTGAGTGGTGTAGACTTGAACGATACACACTTGATGTAAAAAGTCTACACACCCGTGTTAAAATGTCAAGATAAATTACTTCAGAACATATTCCGCCTTGAATGTGACTGAAATGTGAATGTGTAATTGAAAAAAAAAAAAGGTTTTGAGAGGGGAAGTAAGAATAAACAACTGAAATAATTTGGTTGCAGAAGTGTGCACACCCTCTTAATCACGAGGATGTGGCTGCATTTAGAATGAAGCGATCACATTCAAACTTATCTTGAGTGGGAGTCAACTGACACCTGCCTCTATTTACAGTGTCTCTGATTAACCCCAAATTAAGTTCAGGCATTCTCGTAGTTGGAGCACGAGAAAAAATCTCCCAAATGCATGTGTGAAAATGTTTTATGGTCCGATGAAACCAAGGTTGAACTTTTCAATCATCATTCCAAAAGGTTTGGAACACTGCTGATCACCAAAACAAAACCATACCCACTTAGATAGGTGGAGAGAATTCTCAAGAGTTCAAAATAGCAGTCAATGTTACAAAAAAAACCTTTGTGCTCCTGCTAGAAAAGCAACAAAAAAAAAAAGAAAAGAAAAAAATATTCAGGGAAAAGCCAATTGGAACTTTATTTGGGGTTATTTGTGGTACTTTAAATGGTGACAAATGAGTGCTAACTCCCATTTAACATAGACATACACCAGTTATAAAAGGGTGTGTACACTTTTGCAACCACATTATATCAGTTTTTTATTTTTATTTCCCCTCTTAAAAAGATTAAGAAAATATTTAATTGACGTATGCAGGTTAGAGATCACACTAACGGTGGGAAGGTTTTGAAATGATTCATCTCTATCTTACAAAAGCATTCATTTATAGAGGGGTGTGTAGACTTTTTATATCCAGTGTACATCACCTGAGAGCTGTGTCTAAATGTTTTATTCTGTCATGAAAGCGAAACGAGATGAACAAAGTACAGTATAGAAATATTGTAGCTCTCAACATGGTGGTGGTCTTGTCTTCTTCACCGTCATTTCTTTGCCAGTTGCTAAAAACACATTACTGCCACCTACAGGACTGGAGTGGAACAAGTTTGACTGCAACCTTTGGACCCAATTTATGCTTTTTTTCCCCCCATTCTGTTTCTGCCTCACAGTCAGGAGATCTGTGTTTTAAACTCCGTTGGAACGTCTTTGTGTGGACTTTGGATGTTTTCCCAGGGTGCCAACGCACGTTAGACTAATTGAGGACTCTAAATTGCTCAGAGGCGTGAATGTGAGTGTGAACTATTGTATGCTGTGATTGACGTGTACTCTCACACTCTGTCATTTGGGATAGGATCCAGTTACCAGCAACCCTGGTGAGGACATCCTTTTAATAAAATGATGTATGGTTAGTACTACTCCCTTATTAATATCATGACGTCGAGAGAAAAACAAGTACAAGTCTGAGGCCGGTGCTGTTAGACTTTCAACTGCCGTGACTCCAGGAGCACATTTGGATCCGTCTGATTCTGGCAAGCGTCACGTCCGAGATATTCAGAGTCTCTCACTTCAACATTGACTAACAGCCTCAACCCACTCAGATAACACAGGCTGTCTGGAGAGAATCAGGTCTCAATCAGAGTGAGAGATGGCTAATTGGTACAATCTGAGGTACGGCGAAATGTGTCCAAGGGAAGAAACTACGAAAACAATGACAATGAATGTACTATTCTGTCAATCCCGCCCGCATCTCCCGAAACAAACTTTTAAGTGTTATTTGAAAAGCACTGAAAATGTGCACAGTGGCCAACTGGTGAGCGCCGTTCACACAGTGGATGGATGGATGGAATTCATCATCAGTAGAGCGCAGTGCACTGCCAAGGCACAAAAAAAAAAAAAAAATCTCATCATTAAATAACCACCTGCTGAATATGCCTGCTTATAAAAAATAGGGTTGTTCCAAAACATGTGTCTAATACAAATAGAATTCAAGAGTGTGACGGCCTATTGCGCTAAGTTGTTGGTTGTTCCTTTCTTTTTAGGTATCGGGCTGGAAGACATAAGGTACCAGACCGCAAAAAATATTTTATTGATCATCCATCAGAGTCTGAAAGAAGTTTTCTTTTGAGAATCAGGCGCACAGAGGAAAAGCCTAATTGATGTGACGGAAGAAGGAGAGCCCACATCTTCCGAGAAAAAGAAAGCTGCAGTTAAGAGACAATATCGGCAGTCCTACTTAAAATCCGAGTTTATTGCTACAGGTGATTCTCTCTCACCAAACACACTCTGCATAATCGCTGGCGACAGGCTTGCAAATGAGGCAAGGAAGCCTTGAAAACTGCCAAAGCAAGCACTCAATACCTCAATCTGGTTTTGCTCATTGTGATTTTCTGCCCCGATGGAGACCTAAACGAAATTACCGGGTAGACTTGACAATACTGTTAATGTCGTTGTCTCTCTCACCCCAACATGGGGCCGCCTTGTTGAAGACAAACAAGCGCAGGGATCATCATCTCACTTATTACAATCAGCATATGGGTGAGCTGTGTTCGTAATAATTCAGTTGTATTTGTTTCTATGCTCTAAATCTTGCTTGATGTGAATACTTTACGTAATGGATGTGAGATGAGATGACCTTTAAGTATGGTCGTCTCCAGCTGGCCTGCTGCTCTGGCTCCCGTCAGAGACTGGCCCAACATGGTGCCGTCACACCTCCAGCTTCTTCTTGTGCTTTGATAGTGGATGGTGATGGTGAGAAGAGCCAGAAGAGGCAGCTACTCACGGGAGTTTTTTTTTTTTTTTTTTTTTTTTTTTTATAGAAGGAATTGGAGTCAAGCAGGACTAATTGGTTAAGTACAGGCTGGATTATGGTCTGCAAGGTCTGTGGATTTTTTGCATCTAGGGTTCCTGTATCAGCAACAGCCATCTGCTATCTGATCTTAAAGTGGAAAGCAACACAAAGATATTTTTTTCAAGAATATGTTCTACGCAGGCCTATTAATTGAAAGACGGCATTCTGGTTAATATTGCGTTTGTGGAACTTGAGTTTAGCAGCAAAATCCACCCATTTTTAGCCATCTCAGAGGGCGGCCATTTTGTCACATCTGTCGAGTGAAAATGACATCACAGCTGCTGAGCTCTCAGGTGACGACCAATCACGGCTCAGCTTCGAAAATAGGTGATTGGTCGTTACCTGAACCCAGAGCAACTGTGATGTCATCTTCAGTCGACAAAAAATGGCTGCCCCCAGAGATAAAAAAGGGGTGGATTAACTTTTATTCCACAAACGCAATATTTATCAGAATGCCTTGTTTCAACTAGTGGGCCTGCATAGAAAATATTCTTGAAAAAAATATGTTTGGGTTGACGCTTTAAGTTTTGCAATCCAGTCTAATGGCAGATTTCAACTGTAGGAACCTTTTGGCAAAGGTCAACATATCAGGTATAAGAACCTTCTAGTTCCGAGAACAAAAGATTCCCAGAATTTTAGGTGGGAACACAGCTAAGGTCTGCCTCCCTCAAGCAGCGCGCCGGGGAAGCCGAACTGTAATCACGAGCATGGTCAATCCACTCCCACCCCCACACCATCAGCAAACTCCCACCCGCCTCCCCCACATCACCAGAGGGCAAGAAAGATGAGGCGCCACGGACGCTTTCAGCCGCATATCCTCGTCTCATATTCATTTCCAGTCTACCAGTGCCAGCATGCAAACTGAACAAAATGATTTTAACCAGTCCGGAAGCTTTGTTTTGTGTCATTCTGCATCTAAGCAGATAACGGTGTGTGAGGGTGAGGATTAAAGTTAGGGTTATATTTAGGCTTTCAAAATCATATACAAGTTGTAAACAAATCGTTCATTACGAAATTGGGTTTAAGGAGTACATGCAGTGCAAGCGATCAAGGGTATTCTTACAAAAAGCATCATTTTCGGAGCTTTTTGGCCTTTCGCTCACACGCCAACGTTTTCAGTCAAGTCAAATTTATTTATATAGCCCTTAGTCACAGGAAAGTCTTAAAGGGCTTCACATATGCACCAGATCATATACACGACATCCCCTGATCTTAACCCACAGGAGGGCAAGGAAAAACTCAAAAAAAAAAAAAAAAAAAAAAAAAAAAACTCAAAAAAACTCATCTGGGGAAAAGTGAAGAACGTTTAGAATGTTAAAAACAGCTTTTGGAAATTCTAGGCTGAAATGATGTCAGAAGATATGTTTAACCAACGCAGCTCACTACATACATAGCGATGCCTCTGTCATAGTAGCAAGACTGCATGGCTGCAGTCACTGCTGGAAAGTACAAAGACGAAATAGAAGGAGCTAGGCTAACAGTTAGCTTATCTGCTAAGTACGTTGCAGTTGCAAACTCTTCTCATTTTCTTTTTTTTTTATGATGAATGGTTGACTGTCATTCTGTTTCACATCCACTAGGATTTGCAATCATGAATATTGAACAGTTAGTGCTGTCAAGCGATACATTTTTGAAAACTAATTAATCGCAAAATTTTCCATAATTAATCGCGATTAATCGTATTTTTTAACTCCAATTTTTGACAAAGCTTGGAACAGATATTTACTTGACTAAAATCTTGGAATTAATATGGAAAAAAATGTAAAGTATATATCTATTCAAAGACTGTTCTAATAGCTTTCTTTGATCCTTGAGTACGATTCTTTTCCCATAAAATACAACTGTTGTTTCTCCAATGAGCCGTCCAGCAACTTTTTAAAGTAAAACTATGTAAAAGTCCGTCTTTGCGCCAGTGACTCTCCTCTAAATTTGGTTCCAAAATGAGCAGAGGTCAGCTGCCACACAGAAAGTACATACAACAGAGTTAACTCTCCTCTAAATTTGGTTCCAAAATGAGCAGAGGTCAGCTGCCACACAGAAAGTACATACAACAGAGTTAACTGAGTTAATTTTTTTTAGTGCGTTATAACATTCAAATTAATCTACATAGTTAATGCTTTAACTTTGACAGCCCTCGTTTTAGCAAGAACAATTATCAGCTTGACCGTCCTTCAAAAAGATCGGGGAGGGAAATTCACTCTTTACGCGCTATACACCAAAGGATAATTGGTCAGATTATTTTTTAGAGACAGAAAATGGGACAGGGAAAATGCTCAAATTCATCCAGATTATTGACATGTGTCCACCCCATTTTTTCCCAATTTTCTGAGGGAAAATGATTCCATATTATTTTGGATCCAATAATTGTTTTAAACATCATTATGGTAACCATGGGAGACTGCTGCTCACTTCTCCCCATTTGCTTGTTATTTTGTAAAGCACACTACTGTAACCTACAGGAGTGCTTTTTTTTTTTTCTTTTTAATAATCAGTCTAGGAGCATTTCCCTTATTATTATCTGAAACACTTGTTTGCTCAATGTGCTGGTGTGTGTGTAGAGGCAAAAGTAGGGTGGGGGTCGTTGGTTCTGTGCCATATTTCCTTATCTCACGCTAGCATGCTTGCCGAAATGAGCAGGGCCTCCACCTCGACCTGAGACTCAGCCAGCATTGTGTGTGTGTGTGGGGGGGGGGGGGGGGGGGGGGGGCAGAAAACAGAAGGAAGAGAGGAAAGAGGGCAGGTGGGGGCTGTTGGAGGCAATAACAACAGCAGCTGAGAAACAGAAAGACAAGCGAGGTGCTCCATGACTCTTGACAGATGAGCTTCCGCTTTCGGAGGCATTCACGACCACAAACTGTCAGCGCCATAAACACCAAAAAAAAAAAAAAGAAAAAAAAAAAAGGAAAAATCGACCCACTTCAGCTGTGGGATAATACCAATTCTCTATTTCTCTTTCTGCCAGCCGATGGAGTTTTTGGAAGCGCTCAATAGGTGCCCCGAAGTTCACGCGCCATCTTTGGTGCCTGGTTTCGTCTTTCTAAGCCACGAAGAAGTCTGTGTGTTTGCCTGTGGTCAGCATACCACAGGGGACAGTTGGCAACAGGTGCGTGAAAAGAGGATGTTAAAAGCACACTTCATACCTCGATTTGGACTTGTGAACTTTGTGATCACTGCTGGCAAAAGAGGACAGCTGTGAAAATGTCCCTTTTTTTTTTTTTTTTTTTTCTTCTTCCAACAGTGCACTCCTTGTGACCCGCTGAGACACTGGAGTCTACAGAAAGCGACACATGACCTGTCGATCACTTATGTAGTTATTTAATGAGCGGTTGGGGAACAGGCTGTTTAGTGACAACTGCACATTAGACAGACTGGCACAGCGCATGGATATGGGGATAAATCACATTAGTCGGTGATGTTGCAGCTGCTGTTTTTGTTCATGTGTCACACAATAAAGTTCCTGGTTGAAGAATCCACCTTTTTATTTTATTTTTTTTTTTTTGGACTGAAGCCCGATGATTAAAACAGAAGGTGTTTGTGTGTACAGTATTTTAAAGTAACTGAACAGTTTAGATTTCATCAGTGTGTCAGGTAGTAAAAAATAAATAATATAAAAACGTCGAGCATGGTCCAAAGGTGAAGAGCTGTAGTACCATTCAAACATGAGTTTCCTTGTTAAAAAAAAAAAAAAAAAAGGAACCCAGTGGCTATATAGCGACTACACATTTTAAGGATACAAATAAGGATTTATTTAAACTACTTGAGAAAACAGGAAATATTTCCACATACGTACAATATTATCAAAGTGGATCAATGACGAGTCAATGATGAAAATAATTGCTTGTTGGCGGCACTAATTTCGATCGGGGGGAAAAGTTCTCTCAAAACTATGACCAATGTATTTTGATCAGGTAAAAAAGCCACTAAGGCTGGTGAGCAAAAACGTTCGTGTCATGTTCACACGGACCTTGCATGCAAGTTGTTTTCACTGAAAAATAAATAAAACACCATTATTGAGACAGAGTGAGAGCCAAAAAGGGGCATCTCTGTATGTACAGAGGATGGACTACATCTTGGCATGAATTCCATCCGTGGATATTTTGGCCATTTCAATCGTCTTAATCTCTCACACTTATCTTGACTTTTCAAGATAAGCTCCCCCCATCGCTCACCGCTCCCATCATTTCTTTTCTGAGGTTTTCTTCTGACCTCTCCTAATTTAGTATGTTCCGCCAACCACTATTTCCCCTCTCATGTGAAAAAAAAAAAAAAAAAAAAAAAAGGTTCTCGCTAAGCTCACTGTCCTGTCTCCCTCGTAAAAACATTGCAAGCCTGCGTGTGTTTGACTGTCTTTCCATGCCCATACAATTATATTTACAGTTCTGGGGGGAGTGATCAGTGTGCGCTGAGGGTTGTCCACCCTGATTCACCACCAGCTCTTTATAAGGAGAAGAGAGAAAAAAGGGCCCTGCTCTCTATATTTAGATGGACTTTATTGGGCCTCTTGTCTTCATCCCCCTCTCTTTCTGCGCTGCTGCCGCTGCCGCTCTTGGAAATCTCTCACCATGTGGGCGGCCGGCCCTCCTCTCCATCGCAGCGAGGGGAGAGTGAGCCTAATAATGATGCTGATAATAACAGAGCAGAGGGAACAAAAGAGAGGGAGGATGACAGAGAGGTAGTGGGCGGTGGGGAAAGTGTCTTTCCCTGCGTCTCCTTGAATGACGATTAGTCACAATGCTGGACAAGTCCGCTTCTCTGCTGCACTTAACTGCGACTGCAGGAAGAACGTCCTGATCATCAACCTCACCATATTACACTGACTCCTAATCTAAAAGTCACGGAGCAACCCAAAGAAACATTGCCAACGATACGCACAGGTCCACCATTCCACGGGACCACGCGGCTGACCAGGACAGTTTTTGTTTTTAAAAATCATCATCATCAACAACAACTCAGTCAAGATGTGCCTCGTCTGGAATCAAACATCTGTACAGTGCAGCTCAGCTCAAAAAATCGTTTGTTTGAAAAAAGAAACAAAATGCATCTTCCAGCAGCCTTTAAACGGAGATAAAGCTCAAGCCATGAGAGATGACATTATTGTTGTTTTTGTAATGTAATAATATAATTGTTATAATAATCCACACTGTTTCAAATGCTGCTGTTTCACTGGCCTGCATCATTCATTTCCTACACATTCACAACATCCTAAACATTCGAAATTGTTTTCTGCGTTTTAAAAGTCAATCGCGTGTTCTTGTCGACACAAAAGAAAGCAGTTTTGCACTTTGTTCCCTTGACTGAACCCAACACGGGGCAAACCGTGAATTTAAAACCAAGATACAGTATGTACTGAACTGTGATCTTTTTTTTTTAGCCTAGCGTTAACACCACAAGCGGTTGACTGACCCCCCCCCCCCCCTGCACTACACGCATTATTGTTCAATTTAAAATGTCCCTGGCTATCAAACTGCGATTGTCTGGCCGGCCATTCTAAGTGCGAACTCCACCTCTGAGATAACGACGCTCGGGATAGGCTCCAGCTGACCCGCGTCCCAAATAAGGAGCTCTCTCGCTGCTCTGATGTATATGTTCTCAAAGATGACCTCTGCTAACTGGTCTCGTGTCAAGAGCTTTGACCTCTGCCGTCCAAATGAGCCGCCGATGCCCTGACACGCTGAGCACCTTTGCAGCAGTCGGACAGCTGCGCAACCGCAACCCCCCCCCCCCCCCCTCCCCAAAGCCAGCTCGCAGAATTAGCGCCCATTTCTTTCAAAAGGGAGACAGTCATTGACTTAGCATGATCTTCTCAACACTCATAAAACTCAAAGTAAAGCTGCTCTAGGCTGAAAATGTTTCTTCTCTTCATGATATACAGCGGTGACATTTTTTTTTTTTCTCCCAATACGCTGCTAACTGCCTGCAGCTTTGCAAGGTAGTCTAGTCAGTAAGTGCTGTGCAAAATATGGTGACATGATGGAGTCCATTAAGTGCATTGCCATGGTAACAGTATAAGGACAAAAGTGTTGGTCATTATGCCTACAGGAAGTGAAAATGGAAAACAATATAGAGTCGCTCTCTCCCTTTGCAGCGGTAAGATCTTCCACTCTTCCTGGGGAGACTTTTTTTTTTTAATAAGATTTTGTCCATTCATTCAGAAGAACAGACATTCTTCCACACCAGAATCATCATTTCTTTTCACCTGCGGACGCAGCTAAAGACGCTATTCTGATTCTTCTGAATGTCTATGTTGCCCCACTAGTGTAAACATGTTTGCGGAATACGAGTTAAGCAGTCAAATGCACCTATTTTTGTCCCTCTCACGGGGCGGCCATTTTGTCACTTTGTATCAACTGAAAATGACATCACAGTTGCTCAGTGCTCTGCTAACGATCAATCACGGCTCAGCTTCGGACAACCGGTGAGCAGTGATTGGTCGTTACCTGAGCCCTGAGCACCTGTGATGTCATTTTCAGTCAAGAACAAGTGATAAAATGGCTGCCCCCTGAGATAGCTAAAAACAGTTTTGATTTTACCGCTTGACACATATTCCACAAACGCAATGTTAATCAGAATGCCATGATTAGACTAGTGAGGGCGCATAGAACATATTATTGCAATTCTGGGGGGGGTTGACTTCCTCTTTACTTTAAACTAAAGCAGTAGAAAACTGTCAGCAAGGATAACAAATTCTCCAGCAACGTACAGGCAAGTCTTTACCTTCACGCCTGCAGTGAGCAGCCCGGCATGGGTGGGGTGAATCAGGCAAAAAAAAAAAACATTTGCATAAGCGCTTCCAAATTGAGGATTCATATACAAAAAACATCAACTGCCATGCAAATGAGAAACAAATGCCATTCAAAACCATCTTAGGTAAAGAAAAAGGAGGGGGGAGTATTTTGCCAGTATCCCCTCACCCTTTGGGTCATTTCGTGCCTCTGACTTGAGGCCGTTAAGGTCGTTCAAGCGTTAGCACAACAGCAGCAACAACAGTTTTACTGCAGGACAAATCATGACATCAGAATAGTGGAAGCAGCATGGAAGACAATCGCTCTCTGTGCAGGAGGTGAATAGCCCGGGCCGGACAGAGGCTCTTGTCAGTGGACATGTCGGCCGCGCGTACACAATCGCTATTCAGCGCGCGCTATTAGCTTGGAAATTGACATAGCATTTGGACAATGCATTAACAGTGATGACATGTTAAGTCTCTTTCCCTCTACGCGACTCTCGCGTGCTATCTTGTGCTCATCTGCATGTATGAGTGGGGATGTTTATTTGTGATGTTCTCTCTGTCCATGTTCGGGAACGCCGAGGCGGAGGTGGAGTAGGAGTAAAGGCCCCAAAGAAAGAGACAGAGCGTACAAAACAAAGAGCTACGCTGAAGAGAAAGACCCCCCCTCGACTAACAAGGAGATACAGGGAAGGGCAGTAGTAGCAGAGCGGACTGTGATCTACAGTACATGCAGTTCGGTCCACAAGTATTTGGGCAATGACAGAGCTTTTTATAGGTGTATTTTATTCAGTTACAGTGGTGGGCAGTAACGAAGTACAAGTATCGTCTTACTGTACTTATGTAAATTTATCAGGTATCTTCACTTGAGTATTCATTTTTCTGACGACTTTTTATTTTCTGTCCCTATATTTGAAAACATAAATCTGTAGGGTCAATATCACCATGAAGTGTCTTTGATGTCCTCATTAAAATCGCACGGTCATCATGAATACTCAGCAGAATAATGACACCGACGTTTACGAGTGGCCCAACATTTTCATACATGTCCGTACAAAAAGTGTCAGGGGTGCGAGGTAGAGGACCCAAATGCAGGAGGCAAAAATTGAATTCAATATCAAGTATTTGATTTAAAGGGAAACAAAAAGGCAAACAAGGTACTAGGTTAATACCAAAACAGGGACCAAAACATACTAAACAATCGCTAGGACTTGACTTCGACAAATGAACCACAACGAACCGACAAGGACTGAAAGAAAGCGGGGAACTAAAAAAACAGACAAGTTGACGATACAACGAGGAACACCTGGACAAGACACAGAGGGTAGGAGGGAGCTGGTTGGCTAACACCAGGGACCGGGATGACAAGCACAGGTGTACTCAATAACTTAACGAGAGACAGACAAAGGAACGCAAGGAAAAACATGAAACTTAAGTCAAAAACCAAACTCAAAAGACAGACTATGACAGCCTCTTACAATTAAAAAGGGTTTCCTTCATTGATCAGTCTACGTTCTTTGGAGGGAATCTCAAGTTTTTTAAGTATTATAATTTTTTTTTAAATCAAATTTACGGAAGCGTGATAAATAAATTCCATATTATTCAATGACCAAATCAGTCAACTGATTACAACACAATGGATGATGTTTTTCACGTATTATATAGACCAGGGGCGGAGCCATGGGTGGGCCTGTGCACACCCAGGCCCACCCAGACTGACAGACTGCCCACCCAGTGAGATTAATGAAAAAATGTATACTTTAAAAAATTTTTTGTAAATTATTATAAAATTATTTTTCAATTTGTGTTTCATTGTGTTTTTTTACTTTATTGAATATTAAGAATGGCATAATTGTGGTTGTCTAACGAAGGGCTGAACTTCACATTATTCAATTTGTCATTTTATTTGAATATATACGACGTTTGAGAGGAATATTCAGGCCCACCCTGATTTTTCCAGGCCCACCCAAAGTGGAAGTCGATGCTGAAGGCGTGGCAAAGTATCTCCAGAGCAGAAACTCAGAATTGACTAATGTCTATTGATTTCTGTCAAAACCAGTGTGGTGGGATATGAAAGCAAAATCATAAAAAAGTCGCTGTTCAAAAACTAACTGCATGTGCGCATCCAATCATGTAGCCAAACATTATTCTACCCTTGTAACCTCATCATGCCAGTATACTTCAATTTCAAATATTTCACCCTAAGCCCTCCAGTGAAGAACCCCCCTGTCCAAACATCCATTAAGGTTTACAGGCTGTGACAGGGACAAGTGAAGAAGCTCACCTCGTGGCTGAATTTCACAAGGGCAGACGGAGAAGAAGGGTGGGCCTTGGGTTAGAGTCGAAACTCAAATGGAGAACCTCTCAGATCACAGTGTCAGGGGAAAAAAGAAAAAAAAAAAAAACACCTGCACCGTCAAAAGTACACTTTAGAGCAGCTCAATGTAATGAAGTGCAAATAGTGACTGAGTGAGAATGTATGCTCTGTTTCAATGCAATACAAAACCCACCTGTCCTTCAGCTGAGGTCTCATAATGACAACAAATGCAACAAAAGGGCTGTGGGCTGTTCACAGTCTGCGGGATCTGTATACACATCCGTGTATTCTGCCTTCCATTCACCTGAGGAGGATTCAATAGGTTTGTATATTTAAAAAAAATGCTCTGATGCAGATGGGTTCATGGCAATATGAATTTGCATAGAGGATGCTGGCCTAAACATGGAAGCGAGAAGTGTTGGAGATGGGGGGGGGCATTGTTGCTGTCTGTTTGGCAATGACCACAGAGGAGCATTCAAGGACATTGAACATGAATGTTTACGTGTGTGCACAAACATTAAAAAAAATTGATATAGCAAATTGTGGATTTATTCAATTTGGACATGTAGGCTACGGCTGATATAAAGTCTATAAACCTCTATTTAAATGTCAGGCTTTTGTGATAGCGATTTTTTTTAAATGGAGACTCGATTTTTTTTTTCCTTTCGATGAAAATCAGCACCTCCAAATCTGAGACCACCGTACTCAGATGTAAAAGGGTGGAGTGCCCTCTGCAGGTCGTGGCAGAGTTCAAGTATCTTAGCTTCTTGTTCACATAAGGAAGAATGGATGGACGGACAGATAAAATTTGGGTTAATCCCAGGCACTTTAACAAGTTTTACGAAAACAAGTAAACACTGAATCTCCTAATCATTCAAATTGTTTGGACAAGCCACACATTTGAATCGAAGGATACAAAAAGCTTCAGGCTAGGCAGAAAGGTTCGGCACCCCAAAGTTTCATGGCACGAGAAGTCCATGAAAGCACGAATAAAATACTTTGGGGTATAATATCTTAGGTGCTGTGAAAGCTACCTCATTGCGTACCGTTCTTACTCTCGCAATTTTCTGTCAGCGCTGTCATAAAGCGACCCCCTGTAAAGATTGCCTACAATATAATCTCCAATGTAGCCACAAAAGACTCTGAAATCTAAATGGATGAGCTGAGGAAAAGAAGACAAACAATACAGGGCTTACGACGGTAACGACGTACGCAGAGAAATTCAGCTCCAAGAAGTAAAACCCGGCTACGGTTTGGCTTTAGCCACAGGTGCTTCTAATCAACTGGCAGGTAAACGAGTCTCCGAGTAGAAACACGTGTGGATAAAGCCAACCCGTGGCAAGGTTTTACTTTGTGGACCTGGATTTCCCATCTCTGGACACACGATATTTTCAGTTCAAGAGCGGCGCGCGTCACACGGTACTCGGTCCTCAGTTACCTGCTGTGCTTTTTCCATTTGTTTCGTATGTATCGACTACAAGTGTTGTTTATACATATAGGCGACGTTACACCGAATGTTACTCAGTCGAGGACTCGCCTACAGTATGGCTTTGCGTGGCCACCTGATTTTATTAAAGATTTGACTGCC
The DNA here is from genome assembly GCF_054856515.1 of Filicampus tigris. Classification (NCBI taxonomy): domain Eukaryota; kingdom Metazoa; phylum Chordata; class Actinopteri; order Syngnathiformes; family Syngnathidae; genus Filicampus; species Filicampus tigris. Next base: position 22,473,533 of record NC_141225.1, on the reverse strand, counting down.
ATCTAGTGGCGTTTTAGGAAATACCTCTGACGTGCAGTAGAGTATTTTCCAAATACATAACTCTCAGTGGACACCGTCTCCACCATTTACATTCTACAAAATGTATTAGAAAGCAGTGCGATACAGTACTTAACTTTTTAGTAATGTTTTTTTCCCTTTATCATTCTTGCATTGACTCTTTCCTCTCTCATTCTGCAGATTGTTGGCATGCAGTAATTTGTGGTCACATGACCAGTACGGCTGGTTATAAGGCCAGGTGGCGTTGCGGTTTGCACACCAAAAACAGTAAACTCTTAGTTGTTTTCAGCTTTTCATCATTTATGACAATTGATTCCCAAATGAATTGCCACTTAGCCAATAGTATTAATAACATTATCTTTCATCTTGGGCAAACGATAACTCAGTCAACTCTCCGTGATGCCGGTTACCTTTTCAGGACTTCAACCCGAATTTTTGAGGGGAAAAAACAACTTTAGAACTGGTTTCATTACGACAACAGCTTTTAATTGGCGATTATTTATACAAACACTGATATGCATTGTTTTTATGATACAACTACAGACAACGAAGGCCATAGAAAAAAACATCCTGACAACTAAAACAAAACAAGATACAGGTGTGATGGATGCCATAGAAAAACAACGACAGAAATGCCCCGCCTCAAATGTCACCTTTGTAGGGAGATCCATCTATTTGAAGTTGCACATGCAGCAGTGCGTGACTGTCCCAAAAAAATCTTCCTCGCACAGTTTTTAACATTGTTCCTTCCTTCAGCCATCCAGCAACTTAAGGATGCTTTCCCGCTCCTTGAGAGCTTTCCATGCCTGGTCTTTCTCCTTCTTGGTTGGAGTGCGCTTCTTCTGTCTGGCCGCCATGATTCGCCGAAATCCCTCCATGACCTCGTTGTCAGACACCCTGACTCTCTGCCGCAGCTCCTGCTTGCGCATCTCCTCTTTTGCCAACCTAAGGAGCGCAAACAAACTTAAGATGGCTGCCGCAGCTGACACGCGGCTGATTTTGTTTGTGCTGGGCCTTCCGCTGAAGCCTCACCTGAGCAGCTCCTGCTTGCGGGTTTTGTTGTGAGCAATCAGGGCTTTGAGCTCCGCCTGTCTCTTCTGGAGCTCCACCAGCACCTCGTCCTCGCAGTCTCCGCCCGGACCGGGTCGCTCCTCCGAGTCCAGGAGTCCCTGGGCGATCAGCTCCTCTTTGATCCGGGACTCGAGGGACCGCGTGTGAGGGGCGCTGCAAAGAATGCTCGAATGAGTGGACACAACTTTGGATGCACAGCTCGGATTCTAATTTTGGGTGGCAGGGCACGTGCTCGATCCCCGCGACTCCTTTTGCGGTCTCTGTTAATTTGCCAGATATCGCTGACCTACCTAAAAGATTTGCCTTGGCTTCGCGGAGACGTCCCGGCTCCTTCATTAGCATCCTTCCCTGAAATGTCTGGTATAGGAGAATCCTCCATGGGGGATATAATATTCTCCTGAATGCGAAAGAGAAGACATCTTTGTTAAAAGATGTGTCTAGTTAACCAAGGCGTGCTGTGTAAGCGCTACGTCAAAATATTCACATACCTCCACGAGAGCCTGGAGGAGACGTTGAGTGAGCGGGCCAAAGGGACACCCGTCTTCCGGAGACTCATGCTGGGACTCGGACTTCTTCAGCAAAGAGTCCACATCTAGTAAACACCAGCCAAGCGCGCAAACGCACCATGACGGTTACATTCGGTGTGCCCATTTTGCATTCCAGTCATTGTGTGAATGAAAAAAAAAAAGGGGGGGCATGCAAATTGTTAGGATGTAAAAGAGAAAGGCTAATTGCCACTTCATGGTATGTCCAATCCAATAATGTGGCAATGTCCCAGCATTGCCATAAAAATGTAATTTCGAAGTAACTCTCAACATTTATATGATCTTGCTATTTGAGTTCTGTAGAGGAACTTCTCTGACCTCATTAGTCCAAAAACGGCATTCTGATTGATATTGTGTTTGTGGAATATGAGGAAAGTAGTCAAATCCACCCATCTCAGGGGGCGGCCGTTTTGTCACTTGCTGTCAACTGAAAACGACATCACGGTTGCTCAGGTAACAACAAATCATGGCTCCGCTTCAGGAAAAAAAAAAACGGGTGGATTTTACTACTTAATTCATATTCCACAAATGCAATATTAATCAGAGTGCCGTTTTTAGACTAGTGGAGGCACATAGAAAATATTATTGTAAAGGAAATTTTCGAGCTGACTTCCCCTTTAAAACATCAGGAAAAAAATTGCCACCATCTGGTATGTTTTTTTTAGAGTTGTGTACCTATAACTGTTAGCCATTTTTCACATCTCAAGGTGGATTTGCATTACGCTGTTTAAGTGACACAAATGAGATTGTTTGCTATTAAGTGGCAAAATTTGGATATTAACTCATTCACTGACACTGACACAATTATTTGTCTTTTCACAGTCCAGCCATTCAATCCCAGGAACCTATTTATATTTTTTTCAATTTTTTTCAAACCTTAGGGTAGAAGAGGGTCTGAAAATGTCTGGCAGTGAATGAGTTAATCTTCACATCATTAATAAAAAAAAAAAACCCTCATGAATCGAATATTGTTAGATCAGAATCAGAGCTCTTTTAAATGTGAATAAAAATCCTCCTCATCATCTTCATAGTTCCCAATGACACAACAAGAGCTGGAATGACTCCTTTTACAGGCACTGGCAGCACAATTCTGTCACCTTTTGCATCGAGCTCAGACAGCGGACCACCCAACAGACTCTTCTTCTTGTCGTTGGCTCGAGCTCCTTCTCTCTGCTCCTCCAGCAAATCCTCCTGAGCCCACCGCTGGGAGTAGTGTTTCCCTAAAGCTGGAATCTTCGCAGACAACGGCAAAATCAAACACACTGCTCATGACCTAAAACACATTCCGACCAAAGTACTAAGGGACGACTTACTTTAAAGTACTCGGCTTCATCGTCTGGTGGCTTCAGAAGTTCCTCGAGCAACCGAATCTCCTCATTTGTTATGTCGGCGCAGTAGGGCTCGACTGAAGCCCAGAATCTGAAGAGACAACGAGGCAAACTGAAGACCAACAACGCAGATAATGACACTGTTTGTTGATTTACAGTACGTGAAAAAGAATCTCCTTTGAGGTGTGAAACACCAGAAAATGTTAAAGGTGCACCTCAACAAATCTGAATTTCGTTGAAAAGTTCCATGTCAAATTCCACAGGTGCAATTCCAAAAGTAAAACTTATATTATAGTGATTCATTACAACACAAAATAACTTTGATTATTTCTTATGTAATGTTCTAATTTGATGGTGAACTCATCAACAAAAAAAAAAAAAAAAATCTATGAAATACGTTCCTCTATAATGTAGTGAGCCTTTTTAATGAGTTTATTTTTTTTTACCGAATTATGGAAAGAAATGACATGATGGAGATTATCGCTGACCTGTTGGGGACGTCGTTTTTCGGAGTGCGAGGAATGTCTTGAGGATCATCTGTAAACTCATACTCTTGGCCTTTAGGTTGCAGGTTTTTGGATTTGGGTCTGCCAGGACCTGGCCCTGGCCCATGACTAATTTTGCCATCTAATTTCTGTTTCTTTGGCTTGTGGCGTGATGACGCGGCAGGGTCAGGGTCTTTTCCCATCTTCAGAAAGCGCTTGTCTCCTTTCTTGTCCTGCCAGTCTGTGAGGATCTGCAACGCAAGACAAAATATCATACCATTGGCATTGCTAATCATCATAACAATAGTATTGCCGATACAATGAATACAGGGGATACACTGCATTTAAATCCTCGCTGCAATCGCTTTCAAATGTCTGTCTCGGCCTACTGTTTTGATCACAACCCAACTAGCCTAGTCAGACACACCCCACACTGAGTTTCTGCACTGTTTACATTTTCTTCGGTGTTTCTTTGCCTCCGTCGCCTAGCACTTGCTCATGGGATTCAGTTGGTCTTTTAATGAATAATGAGCGTTTTTTCTAGACCTGCTGCAAGCGGCGTTGTGATGGCACTATCTAAATTGAATTATTCTCAGTCACTGGTGGTATAGGGCAAACTCCCCTGACTTCAGAATAAGTGTAAAAACGGATAATGAAATGAAAAAAATAGACGGATGAATGACTCTTCTGTTTCCCACCTGTCTCTGCTCCTCCAAAGCTCTGAGGCGACGGTTGGCCGAGGACAGGAGAGTCTCCAACTCCAGCTGCAAAGTGTCCAGCTCCTCGATGCCAATCCCATCGTCCTCCGATCGTCCCAGCACGGCTGTGTAGCGGGGACACAACTTGACGTGCTCCACAGGCTTGAAATCACAGTACTTCAACGGGGGGCAGTCCTTCAGATCACTCATGATGCCGGGTACCTGACTACGTTGGAATAATCTGAAGCACGAGGGGGGGGGGGGAGAAAAACACGAGGAACGTTTAAATTGAGATTAATCCAATGTGTTATTTTGTAATTTAGAATGACATTGGTATGTGAGCAATGATCGTTTTTCGCCCTCACACTGCAGAATTGGTTCATACATTGCTAACCTGCAGGGCCCAGACCGTGAATAGTCTGAAAATATATATTTTTAAATTCTCACTATATTTACACGGTAACACTTACATACTTTATGCAGTGGCGTTATATGAAACCTTGAGAGATAATAAACGTGTGGGGGGAAATCATTAATTATCGGCGAATTTTTACAGGCAACGATACTTACCGTCAGGGAATGGCGTCCATGATGGAAAACTCCATTAACTGTGGAGGGGTGTAAAACCGTCGAATTCGCTGAGATTACGAGACAGTCACAACATTTCAGATAGTACTTAAAACAATAATAAATAAGTAATATGATCAAATAATAAACTTGTCCAGTGTTGTCTAGTTTTATGACAAATCGTTGTATTTTAGACATCAGCGCTGCATATCAGTAGAAGCGTCGGATCAAACCATATTGTGTTATTATATAGGTAAAAAAGGATTCACAATTTTCCACTCACACGTTGACATTTAGTAGTTTAAAGTTACTGTCGTAATTAATAAAACTTGCTCCAAGTTTTATTATTTTCAATATTTTTGCTGTAAAACAAATAACACCACAACGACGAAACAAATGTCCCCTCTTAATGCAGCCAAATGGACTCGTCGTTAAAGACACGTTCGTTTTAGTTATTCGTTTACTCAAAACGGGCGGAGTAAAGAGGCTAGTCGTAGAAATGCATACCGCGTAGCAGGGTAATCACTTGCGACTATAAAAATGACACAAAACAAGCGCACCATTTTTGTTTCTGGAGTATGTAGGGTTTACGGAAGCTGAGTCCCAGGCGTGGTTTAGGAACTTCCGTCTTTTACAGCGCAAAAATGGTAAGTCTCTTCTTCAAGTGTTTCTTTACTTTGTTAATTTATAGTCGAGCATTATTTAACAGCAGCAGGCTACAGCAATAGTTAACCATGCTACTTTCGTGTTCGTGCCAAACGGGAGATTTTCGTGTAAAATAAAATGGGTTGTCATAGATAGTATTTTTCCCTTGTAGAATCATTTTTTCCCCTCAATAGCTTTCCCTCGTTAATACTATGTTTATACTTATCAGGAGGGGAGGCGAAATAATGATGAGGGTCAACATCCATCTGAAAGCATCACGTTCCCCTTACATCAAAGCATTGACATTCCTATAAAATCACTATTTGAATCCGAATGGTTATTATTAGGTTGATCCTCAATAATGTCTTTTACCCTCGCCTTGCTTTTGAAATCAGACACCTCTCCCTTGAAATGTTATGGCTTTCATTCCATTTTTGTACGAAACACGCAGACACTGACTTTGTCCAAATTGTCCATAGACAGCGACTCTGCGTCCCTACTTGAATGCTGTGAAGGCCACCCTGCAGGCGGCCCTGTGCCTGGAGAACTTCTCCTCTCAGGTGGTGGAGCGTCACAACAAGCCCGAGGTGGAAGTCCGGTATGTCACTCTGTTTTGCAGAAGATTGCTACTTCCATACAAGTTTGAACCTGTGCAAACTTGCACGAGGCAATCTTCGAGCGCGGAAAAATGTTGGAGGTACATGCAAGGTGTGAAACTCAAAACTACCCTTTGCAAGCGTTATTGTATGAATGAGAAGTCCAGGAATTGGATGCATTTTCATTTGGGATCACTTGAGGCTTCTAATTAATATCTGCTTTTGTATTTTAGTTAATGCCAGCGTCAAATGTCAGACGATGATTGTTTTTTTTTTGTGTGTGTGTGTGGTTTATAGGAGCAGTAAAGAGCTGCTACTTCAGCCTGTTGTGATCAGCCGCAATGACAAGGAGAAGGTTCTAATCGAGGGATCTATCAACTCTGTCAGGGTCAGCATTGCTGTCAAACAGGTAATCAGTTTCTTCAAAGCAGTCCAGTGGAACCTCTAGATTTCAGTGAGCTTTAAGGAGACATACTCGTTTTATTCGTATTTTAAAATTTTAAACTGTTCCCAGATTATTTAAAAATGTTTGTGCTATTCTTTGGTCGAAATTCATAAAGGATAAAGAGTTTCAGAAAGATGAAGAAAAAGCATTCATAGTAGTGTAGCGGATGTGTGCATGTGGCGAATGCAGCGGATGCTAGACTTTACACGGATCAGAAATGGATATTCTTTATTTTCATGCAAAATCGGCGATGGGTTGTATTGTCATAATTATAGCAAACACAATCTCATTCATTCCAGGGACGTTCTGTGCTGCCATCATTTATAATCGAAGGTTTCTCAACATTCGCAGTCAGATTAATATTTTAAAATAAATGTGTTTTTTCGGGGGGAGTTCCATGCAAATTTTGTCCCACTCCCCCCGCGAATATTGGGGGTCAACTTTATAGGAAATAAACAAGTTGTTTAAATAGATTGCATAGATTGGTCCATCTTTTTGGATCGGCGATCGGTTATCATTTTTTTAAACTCGATGATCGGCTCCAAAATCCTGATTGTGCCAAACGCAAATACTCCTTAACCCCATGTTGGTAACTTCATTACTTAAGCAAATCTCATAAGGCCCCAAATGATTATTTTTGACTGTGAAATTTTTACTTTTTGTGCCTTTTTTAAAAAATTTTTTTAACATGTATTCCCAAAAAATAAAAAAGCGGTATTTAGAGATGTACAATGTAAGTAGAAAAGAATAATGCATTGTGTTTGACTTTTGGAGGTTGTTGTAAAAATAATTCCATTGTTTTTCTGCATAATGTACATTGTAAAAACAATTGTGCCATGTCTGCCATCTCAGGCTGACGAGATCGAGAAGATCCTTTGCCACAAGTTCATGCGCTTTATGATGATGAGGGCAGAGAACTTCTTCATTCTGAGGAGGAAGCCAGTAGAGGTTAGAAACACGTTGAGGGTGGCCCACTTGCATTGTATGATGATAGTTAACAAGATAAGAGCAATCATGTCAAAATAATTTCCCATGCGTGATGTTGTGAGTGACACATTCAAACGTTTTCTTTCAGGGCTACGATATAAGCTTCTTAATCACCAACTTCCACACGGAGCAGATGTACAAACACAAGCTGGTGGACTTTGTCATCCATTTCATGGAGGAGATCGACAAGGAGATTAGCGAGATGAAGCTGTCCGTTAATGCCAGGGCCCGTATCGTCGCAGAGGAGTTCCTAAAGAATGTGAGCGACGAGAATAACGCATTTTTCACGTATAGGATGTTTCACTTGGTGTTCAGATTTAGTGCCATGAACCAAATGTTCCTTCTTTTCCCCAGTTCTGATGACCGCAGCCTCCCACCGTCTAACGGCCAGTCGAAAGAGAACTTTGGGTGTAAACAATCAGTGAGCCGCTGAGAGAGGAACATCGCCCACCCGTTGGTGACCCCTGTTGACTTTTGCTTATTTCTCATCTCTGTACTCATTGGATATCAGTGACTGTATATACGGAAATACTTAGCAGTTTCAGTTTTCTACCACTTAGAACAAACGGCCAAACAAACAAACAAAGGCGGGTCCTTAAAGTATTAAACACGCTGGTGTCCTTGACTACAGAGACTATGGGCGTGTTCAAATGCAATTAGGTAGTTTGCGGTTAGTATTCAACGTATGTCAGTCCACCTGCCCTGTTGTTGTCCACGGCTACACAAAGTCAAAATTAGTCACCAAAATGTATAAAATAAAGTGCCAATGTTTCTACTTTTTTGCTTGTCGTTTGTGTTTGTAATGGAACTTGTTTTTCTGACTTGAGGTTGCTGTTGTTGTTGAGCAGCACAAATGTAGGCAGGCCATCTTTGCAATGTGACTTCGTCAACAGGCACAGGCCGATATTTGACCCTGTCGTCGCTAATGGGGAATCTCTAAGTTTCCTCTCAGGATCTACATCCACTTAACGCTAGCATGGTAATGCTCCTGGCGCTCAAACTTTTTGATCATCAGAGAGCCGTAGCAAGCAGACTTTATGCCGTTATTAGCCGACGGCAAAAAGATGAACTTGACTGTAGTTCTGCTTTGCACTCTTGTGTGTTGCAATTGCTCAACTTTTGGCGACTTACAGCAAGACGGTTAATAACTTTTAATGACACCTGAGCCAAGACTCTGTCAAATTAGTTCGCGCCTTACCTTTTTGCAGTTTTCAATCGCACCCCAAAAACCAAGACCGAAGGTACTCACGGACACCTTTGTGATAGGATGACTTGATGAACATTTGTGAATGATTGACTGCAGTCTACTTGTAACAAGAACAACCCCAGAAACAGCTTGTCGAAAATGTCTTCTCGTCAGCACATTATACAGCAGGCATCATAACAAATACAAATGTAAATCAACATCGTTAAACATGAACTCTGCTGACATATTTGTCAGTAGCACTCTGAAGTGGTGAAGTGGTCCATCCGCTTCTATTCCTTTCCAATCTTGCCAATTTTTAACAGTTGTCTTGGAGAGAAGATTGAGTGACGCATGCTGTTAAAAACGACCGACCACAACGAGTGCATGGATACCGCGTGTAGTGCACATTTCTTCAACTGGCCCCTCTGTCAGTCTTGTTTTCACATTCAAAACGTAGGAAAAGAACACTGTACTGTACACGGGCAGCCATTAATTATGAAGCCCTACATTGTAAAGCCAACAAATAAATAAAAAATACTTTGGATACAGCCACTTTAACAGGGCATATATAGAACATATCGTATACATAAATCAGTGTAGTGGGTAAAAAAAAAAAAAAAAAAAAAAGTATATTGCACACAGTTAAGATGAGCTGACCGCAACATTGTCACTGCCGGTCTCTGTTTCACAGTCTTTATCTGACGAAGCGGAAAGCGGTGCTTCCTGGAGAGTGTTTGGTCCACAGTTGGCCTGTCCCGCTCCTTTATTGGACAAGTCTGCCGCAGGCTCCGCCTCGGGTTCTTGCTGTGGAGCCGAGGCTGCAAACGCACCAACGTTTGAAAACAGAAAAAACCACTTGGATCGATCCTTGAGAGTTGAGTGCGAGCACTTTTTACCTGACTGAGTGCAGGATTTCATGTGTTCCGGCCAGTGGGCCTGCTGACACGGGTAATCGCAGTAGCTCGTGTTCCAGCAGCAATAAAAGATGGCCTCTTTTCTGCAGTTGGCGCACCACTGTTTCTTCTTGGTTTCATCAACCGCTTGCTGCTTCTCCACCTCGGTCTGTTTCTTCGCCTCTGCCACCAAGCGCTCTTGTTCCTGCTCCAGACTCTGCCGCATCTCGGCCATCGTGAGCTCTGATTTAGATCAATGTTCACAAAATACGTTACATTACACTGGAAGGGGGGGAACATGTATCTGCCGGTGGTTACCAAGGTTGTGCTTCATCTCTGACAGCTCTTGCTGATGTAACCACTGTAGTTTTTCAATTTCAATTCGAAGCCGCTTCATCTAAAAAAAATAATAATAATAAACCAAAAATCAAGCAAATGCTTAGATGCAAAGGAACGTGTCATTGACTGTGCAAAACAGAAAAACCTCAGCGATAGTATTCCCTGAAGTGCTCTTGGAGAGGTCACTGTAGATTTCAGTCACTGTACCTTTGATTGCATCCATTACCTGGAAGAGAAACAATATAGTCACATTATCGTGCAATGTGGAAACAGGGGCGTGGCTAATGATGTGGGCCTGGAAAAAATCAAGGGTGGGCCTGAATATTTTTCTCACTCAGCACAACCGCCCTCTCCCGACACAACGTATATTCAAATAAAATGACAAACGGAATAATATGAAGTTCAGATCTTCCTGCGATAACCGCAATTATGCCATTCTTAATATTCAATAAAATTGAAAAAAAACCACAATAAATCAAATTCAAAATGTAATCATAATTTACAAAAAATGTAAAAGTATATATTTTTCCATGAATCTCACTCGGTGGACAGTCTGTCACAGGCCCACCCTTGGCTCCGCCCCTGATGTGAAATCAATGTTCTTACCCAGAACACGTCTCCCAATAAATTTACTTGATCATAAGCACCATGTCAAACTCATTTTTGTCGCGGGTTATGGAGTCCCTCAGAGGGCTGTTACGATTGTGAACCCATGTAAATGTATGATCGCCTTACTATTTCGACACAACAAATGGATGGATAGCTAGTTTTGAAATCAGAAGCCAGTAAAGGTTTGTTCGTATTTTAAAGGAGGAATTGGTCACAGATCTGGCCTTGAGTTTGCCACCTTGATGAAAAACGCGTACTTTGTTAGTGTACTTGGCGATATCTGCAGCAACGTCCGCTGAGGCTGTAGAGATGTACGGCTCTGTTTCCGCGGAGGAGGACGGAGACGTTATGCCCAAACCTGATGCCGACGCAGGGCAGCTGGACACCAGGGTGACAGCTGATGCGCTCAACGGAAAACAAAATATTTAGATTATTCAAAGATTCACAGTGACCATTGCTTTGTTGTGTAAAAGCAAACTGGGATGGCATTCAACGGATAACCTTAATCTACCTTTAATTGACTGTCTGGTCTGATAGCGTGTGCTTTGTGAAGACTGCTGTGCCGAGGACGACGAGAGCGACGCGGAGCTGGTGTCAGACGCCTGGGCGGTGCCGTGTCTGGGCGACGACGCTTGAATTTGCGCGGCGGCCGCCACCGGCTGCTGCCGCATGTGCAATTTCTGGGAGGGGTTCAGGAGCTTGGCGGCGGGACTCCACACTGTGGCGCTCTGCGTCACCGGCGGCGTCTCTCGAGGCAGCAGGGGGCGCTGTTTCTTCAATCCCGGGGTGGTGGAGGCTGACGAGGAGGACGAACAGGGTGGAGTGGCGGGGGCATTGGAGACGGTGGCCAGGCTAACGTTTGCGGCGGAAGGCGCGGTCAGGGAGATCATGGTGACGGGAATGGCCATGGGGGACTGCGAGGCAACGCTGGACGGTGTGGAAGGGGTTGTGCTGTTTTGAGATGGGAATGTTGAAGGGGTCAGAGATTTACCTTCAAGAAGAAATGGACTGGTTATTGAACAATGGCGGGCAAAATCACACTCACGCAGCCGTAAAAGCCAACATCTCACCTTCAGCTTTACTAGCAGTCGACTCTTTAGCGTTAGCGCTGTCTTTTTTGCGTCTCCTCTTGTCTCTTTTCCCCTGCTCTTCCCCAAGGTCGATAACCAGCTCCCTCTCGGAGTCGGAATCCTCCGCAGGCGCATTTTGCTTCATGTCTTCTTTCACCTGTCCTTTCTCCCGAGACACAGGCAATGGTGGCGGGGATTTGGTCTTCTCTGGACTCTCTTTCTCTGGAACTTTTTCTTGAGCCGGCGTCTCCGCTTGCATTGCGCCAACTTCCACTGCGGAAGGCTCAGAGACCGGAAGCATATTGGCTTTGCTCGCTTGGACCGGAGATGATCGGTCTTGGTCCCTACTCTCGTTCTGGGGTTCCTTAGTGGGTGTAGTCTCCTGAGAATCTTCAACCTTTGGTCCTTCATCGCTGGCGTACTCAGTGTCACTGGAGTCCGTTTTACCCTCAGAGTCCTCAGAGTCACTGTGATCCACACCTTTGTACGCCTCAGAAGAAATCTCATTTATACCTGCAAAAGGATCGGAGCACCCAAACGAGAAACAAAAGCAACATTACAAAATAAGCGTAAGATATCGATGTAATGTGATGAAACTTTGACTGACCGAGTTGTGCTTTGCAGCTTTCAATGGTTTTGTCCAGGTTCATCTGGAAACGGCTCTTGATCTGCCTTTTGGGAGAGGTGAGAACAGGGGCGGTCCCCAGCTTCTGCAGAACCGTTTCACTGAGTTCCTTTAGGTCCATTTCTGCTTTACTCCGATCTGGAAGCATACGACAACAGTAAATGACTCATAGCAGTGGCACATATTACCTTTATTTGTGACACATTACAAAAGCATGAGCGATTGATTCACCAAGATTAAGATTCAAAATGCTTCCTGTCAGCTGTGTCTTCTCTTGCTTGGTGTTGCCAGGGGCTTGTGAGTGTAACGGTTTGGAGCTATCCAATAAATGGTCAGCTTGACTTGGTCGAGGATGAGCTGGTGACACTGCACAGAGGTTACCAATAAGTAAGACCAAAGGAGATGAAACGTCTCCAGTATAATGTCATGGAATTAGTAACGATGTCACGATATCCAAATGTCACGATACGATATCACGATATGGACCTCACGATATTATTTGCGATGTTGGCGATATGTAAAAAACTTGCGATATTTACAAAAAAACATACGTCACAACATTCTGTTTTGAGGAACTCAAATGTGTTATGTTGCCTTTCATCTGCCGATTAGCGTGGGTCTTAAACATAGGTGGCATTAAATTAAACTGCACAAATAACCCAACCACCAGGGGGTGCTGGAATTACCCAAATGGAAAACAACTCGGGGTTTTAAACAGATTTGCTGCTATTAATATTGCAACATGATGACGACGATATATCGTGGCAATTTTAATATCACGAAATTGCCGATATTGCTACATTTAGTGATGGGAAAATAAGGCTTCAAATTTGCTTCATGAACCAGTAGTTTTATTTTTTTGACTCCTCTAGATGGCACGAAACAGCAAGTCCATATGCTCTGAGCCCAATGTTGAACAGAGAGTGCCATCTAGAGGAATAAAAAAAAAAAATACAACAACTGGTTCATGAAGCAAATTCGAAGCTTCGTTTTCCCCATCACCACATATAATTGAAATAAAGGCCACAATACCTGTGGAGTCCACCGACTCGTCTCCGATACTCCCTTGGCTGTTTGCGGCCTTTGCATGTGCCCTGTCTGTCGTATCCTCCCCATCCGAACCCGTATGTGCAGAAGAGTTGGTGCTCATGGGGGAGCGAGGCATCTCGCTGAGAGGCAGCCGACGGCCTGCCATGATCCCTCCGACGCCGGCTCCAGACAACACTGTCCTGGCCAGGGAGATCTTTGGCGATGCAGTCATGTCAAAGCTCAACTTGATCTTTTCCTGTTTCTCCGGCTTGAAAGGAGTGGATGAGGGGTCGGAAGGGTCCTGCAGCATTTGAAAGCTGTTGTCGTGAGTGTAAGGTGTCCTGAAGGGGGCGTAGTTAAACACGCCAAACTTCTTCCTCATGTTCTCCACGTAGACTTCCATCTCTTGCATGGCGCTGTTGAAGATGCTTTTGGTCTTCTTCACAGAGAAGGGAATCTCTTTGGACATGAGGTAACAATTATTTAAAGGGACCCAAGCCCTAAAAGGTACACACGTATGTCATCATATGACCTGTTAGTGACACCAAATCTCTTGCAACAGACGCAAAGTCAAGTATGTGAAGCGCAGACGATTGCCACCTGTCATGCTGACCGAAGAAGCGAGCGTCCACCTGTCCATCTTTGTCACGCAGAGCTTTAGCTGGCCAAAAGGGAAAACCTTTCAGTTTAGCCCACACCAGAGGGTGAGGGTTACCCTGGATTCACACAATAACATACTGAACCTGAGCATTTTTACTCTTGTTGGGAAATGGTGAAAGTCAAGTCCTACTTACGCATGGTTCACAGAACCAGTTGTCTCTCTTTTGGCAAGCAGACAGATAACACTCAGGGCAGACTTCAATCTCATTCATCTGCAAAAAGAGATACAAAATGACGCTTGCTGAATCACTCACTGAAAATTAATTTCCACTACAAAAAAAAAACAAAAAAAAAAAGACACAGACCGCATATTCACCTCATGTTCACAGATTTTGACGATAACTTTAGCTGTGGCTGTCAGTTTGTGGTTGCCTACAAATATGAAGTAAGTCACTGTTAAACAATTTATAGTACAGTCAGGTTAGACCTTGATAATTGTTCATATTGCTGTTTTAGTTTACCAAGACATACCCATCCATAGGGATAGACCGATTATCGTCCAGGCCGATACATACGCTTAAATACATTTAAACAAAGTTAAGAGTTGTAATTTTTATTTTGACACCAATATTTTCCTTTTTGCTGAAAATATATATCAGCTCCATATATCGGTTATCGGCCTCCTTGACTACTAATAATCGGTATCGGCCATGGAAAAAAAAAAACATATCGGTCTATCTCTACCCATCCATTTAGGATTTTTTTTTTTTTTTTTTTTTAAATAATACAGAGGTTAGAATATACAACATACCTCCGTTGTATATGATGCAGTTATGCAAAATCCACTTTACATCTGCCAAGAAGGCCTCTGTGCAGCCATACATTTTCTTTTTGATGTTCTGCGTAGCAAAGGTAAAACATCCGCTTTTCATACGCGAGCTCTTCCACAACGGAAAACGCATGAACCGCGTGAATACCTCAAATCGATTCATATGGACACGTTTTTACCTTCTCAAGGGTGCAAAGGTCCATTGGGTGAAATATGTATTCGGCATAGTCCGGATGCTGATCGAGAGAAACAGGTTTCTGGAAGAGCTCAGTCTTTAAAATGGAGCAAACGAGAAGAAGGGTCGAGGTGAGATTCAACTCGCGGCAATTTACTGCAAATCCTTCCCCGCTGTGGCAGATGAGCACTACTGTCATGCTAGGACTAAACACTCTAAAAGCCGTATCAAACAAAAGGAGCACAACCAGTCAAGGAAGAAATCAAGACAGGGACTTGTTAGTGGTATAATTATTACCCAATTAAAAGTCTTTCTCTGCGTGGAAGCTGCGTGGGGAGCGCGAGATGACAAGCGGGGATGATCCTGAAAGAGAGTGAGAGGCGCAGCTGTATCCTCACTACCGGCTTGCATGTTTACTTTCATGGTTCCCAGCCATGACAGGCCCCGGTATCGTTGCATGTTTTGGGGAATGTGAGGTGAGTTCAATGAGATTATTTTCACATGCAAATTAATAACGTCTCATGCTGGAGCAACAGAGGGCAGATTTTAGGTGAGGGGACTGATGAGACTAGGATGAGCGTAAAAGCTCTTTATTTGGTGCCATAAGCGTGCTATGCTGACTTGCCAAGGAAAATATGCTCAGGTGGCGGAAATTAGTGAGAATGAACAATTATTAAGAGAGAATTACAAATCAATTTTGACACGCGATTGCAGCTCGTCACTCCAATAGTAGACAACCTTTTAGTTAGCATGAGATCCCCACGCCAGCATACTTACACCTGGTTGTTTCATCTTCTGAAGAGCAAACTTTAGTAGGTAAGACAGCTGCTCTATAGTCAGCATCATCATGGCTTTGCTCTGAGTCTCTATACATTCAGCAACTGTTATTTTCTAATAACAAAAAAAACAAAACAAACATTGAGAGGAAAATAGTTCTGGTTACTAGATGTCCAAAGTGAGGTCCATTATATTTAACAAACATAAGTAAATGTAGCATCAGTCTTTGAATTCTGGTTTCCAACACCCTTACACTCAGAATATTCCTGGGTGAGTACCTCACACTCTGGACAGAACCAGTCGCCCTCAGGCTCGTCTGGTAGTTTGAGGCACTTGGCGTGGTACACCCTGGGGCAGAGCTCACAGCAGAGCACCTGACCCTCGCGGTGGCACAACCAGCAGTAGAAGTCATTCCTGCCGTCCTGCGGTACAACATCAACAGGGTCTGTGGTGAGTGCTGGCTGCTTCACATAGTAAAAGGGACCATGTCTTAGTTCTGACTGGAATGCAGGCAAAAGAAACACAAAAGTTGGGGTAGGTCAAAATCGGTCGAACAAAGCCAAGCAGAGATGCACAATGACAACAAAAGGTTCAACTATAGAGAGAGATAAAAAAAAAAAGCTGTCATCTATGGATGTTGAAGTCTGATTTTTGTCGTGAATACTCTAATATCTATGATATACTAACAAGTTACGCAAAGGTGAGGAAATGAGGCTGTGTTTGGCAAATGGCCATGTCACAATGGCACTGAATTCAAATCCGAGCATTTCTGCATGCCTCTGCGTTTCAAAGACTATTTAGTCTAGCATGCCATCTACAAATCGCAAAGATGTCAACCTTAGAGTGGTAGTCAACCCAAACATATATTTTTTTCAAGAAGATGTTCTATGCAGGCCCACTAGTTGAAACAAGGCATTGTGATAAATACTGCGTTTGTGGGATAAAAGTTAATCCACCCGTTTTTAGCCATCTCAGCAGGCGGCCATTTTGTCACTTCTGTCGACTGAAAATGACATCACAACTGCTCAGGGCTCAGGTAACGGCTAATCACAGCTCACCTGTTTCTGCCGCTGAGCCATTATTGGTCATTATCTGAGCCCTGAGCATCTGTGATATCATTTTCAGTTGACAGATGTGACAAAATGGCCGCCCCCTGAGATGACTAAACCGAGCGGATTTTTCTGCTAAACTCATATTCCACAAACGCAATATTAGTCAGAATGCCGTGTTTCAACTAGTGGGCCTGCATAGAATATATTCTTGAAAAAATATATATTTGGGTTGACTTCCGCTTTGAACAACATTCAATGGTTGTGGAAGGCGGGATGGAGTGCCCATTTTTTCCACATGAGGGACACTATTTTGTTTATTACCTGGTCTTTGCTGCTGCTAACAGCCCCTGGTTTCTTCTTCTTTTTCACTGGGCTGGGGGAGGTGTCAGCAGAGGAGTGACCATTTGATGAGTGCGAGGGACTTGGCATCTTTCGTTTCTGGGTCGTCCGCTCTGTTGAGCCTGTGTCTTTTGACAGTTGGATATGAATCAAGTAAGGTTCCGAGATGGCCTTAGTTCAGGTCAGATGCAGTTATGGTCAGACGTTTACATCATATAAACTCATTATGGCAAAAAATGTCACAGCGTGTGTAAACTTCTCACCACAATTATAACTACCGAGTACAACACAGAGTTACACAAATAAAGTCTATTCAAATAAAACATGCAATTTTTACATAAACGAATACAAATGTTTTGCATTGTGTACGACTCATTCTCACCTTTAGATCGCGTTGCGCTTTCCATTTTCTCCATTGGAGTGTCAGTCTTCTTTACCTCCTCTGTCGAGCTTGTGTAGACAAGGGAGTTGACAGTACACATCACACAGGGGAAATTACACAGTGCACAGAGTTTTTAAACTAGACACACTAGTGCAGTTCAGTGGTTGGTATCCAGTAGACTTCCGACGCTACGAATGTCGATATGGGAAGGATTACAGTTCGGCAAACCTAGGATTTATTTATTTATTTATTTTATTTTTTTAAAACAATCATAGCAGCCTTCTACGAGAGTTAGCCCAAGAATGGCAAGCATACAGTCAGCGGGCAAAAGCCGTCCCGCTAGGTGGTTCAATCGCGCCCGCCTAATGCATTTGAAAGTAGAAAAAAATAAAGCCGCTGAGGCTCTCGAGAGGTACTGCTCTGTTTCCACGAATGGAGATGATGTGCCTAAACCCGATGCTGACAGGCAGGACAGCTGGACGCCAGGGTGACAGCTAATGTGCTCAATGGAAAAAAAAAAAATCATTATTATAAGATTTACAGTGACCGTTTATGCTTATGCGATCGTGCATGAGAAAAGCAACACGGGCTTTGATTTTGGGGATTATTTCAAGTTGTTCTAGTTATTTGGTCACCTTTGACTCTGCTCATATAAGAATAACCGAGATGGGCCCGGACCCACATCTGACACTGTTGCTGAGGCCGGTAAATTGCAACGTGCATCAGTATGGATCGGCGGGCTCAAACTAGTCAAGTGAACCCATGTCAAGTGTCCATACGCACAATGTCAGTGTGAGTCTGCCAAGAGATTCGATATTGGTGCAAAAGTGGCTAAATGGCAGTAACTGAAGCATGCCCACAAGTAAAGTTACTAAATACAAACCACTCCAAAAAAAAAATAAAAAATTCCGCTGAGCTGAGGCCTATAAATAACATGATCCAACACTGCAATCTTTTGTGCTTGTGTCTATTCCACCAAACAAGTACAAAAACAGGATCATTGTGTCTTAAAATCACCAAGTCACATTGACTGATCAAGAGTCAAAATCACGGATTAGCCCTAAAAATAATTTCTTAAATGCAAATGACGGTTTGGTGCCTAAATACCTGCCAGGTATTTCTCAGTATCAGCCAATGCTTCACCCTGGTTTCTAGGCACCATGATGTCATTCCTATTGTTGTTTACAGGCTCTCTACCGAAAGAGCAGAGCTTTTAAAAAAAAAAAAAAAAAGAAAAAATCTTGCTCACCAACCCCTCTCACCTATCCTCCCCCTCCTCCTCCATCAGAGAACGATGTGACGGCCATGAACACAGAGCATACACAAAGACAGTCATAAGGGCAGTGAAAAGACATTATGGCCTTCTCATCCACCCTGTCTGGAAAGTCTTACGCAATTAATCACGGCAACGTCGCACGTAGTCCAGAAATGCAGCAGCAACCGACAACAGCATAAGACAACTACATGACACCCAATTCTATGGCAGAAATACTATCAAACAGAGAATTCGACATCAGGTAACGTACTGATCCCACCATTTGCACAACCACCATAACATCCATGCTTCAATGAAGGAAATCAACAGCATGCCTTCCAATTCTTACTCACATCAAGATTCTTCACCCTATTTGATAACTGTTTTCAATTATAGAGGGCGTTGTGAAATGAGGGAAACGATGGTTCCAAGTATCCCAGAAGGCCTCCTCTCCCCGCTGCTTCCTCCTGCAATTGTCAATCTTTAACCTCGGCTGCAGGCGCCTGATTGGTTTGAGCGGCACTCCGAGCTACCTGATTGGATGCTAGGCTCAATGTACCACATAAGCTTTTCTGCTTCTTCATCTCCTCAGCTACAGTGCTGCAATGCAGAGAGGACTGCTCTCCACTATTGCTCGGAATCAAATCTCTATTTTCCCCGTTAAAACAGGCAAAAGGGGCCGCGGACGCGTAAAACGCAGCGCTTATGAGCTCGACGGCAAGCGCATCAGCTTCTGTCCTCTCTGTGCTCTCGGAGGTATATGGCATCCATTTTGATGAGGCTTTCTCTCTCTCCCTCACAGCTGCTCCAACCACACACAAAACAAGTCCACACCGCACCAGTTGAATGTAGTGAACAAGGAGCACGTGCAGGTTTTTATGCCCCCCCCCCCCCCCCCCCCCCCGGGTTTTAATATGCAGTAGACACAAAGACAGGACTTACGAGTCACAGGTTTGATTCAGAAGGCAAAACCTGAAACCATCTCAAGACATTATTTTCTCTTTTGCAGGAATTTGCCTGAGTAAGGAACACAACACAGTCGAAATTTCGAAACAATCTCCATATTCCTATTGCCCTGAAAGGTACCCTCTAAAAACAGTTGGGTTAAAAATAACACAATTTTGGGTAAAAAAAATGGACCGATCCATTACTTGACCCAACTTTTTGGGCTGATTCTGCAAATGCAAACGCAAAAATGTGTAGTTTTATACAAAGCAATCCCAAAAAATGTGGCTGTTTTGTACAAAACAATGCAAGAAGGTGGGTCCAATTGACCCAATTAATGGATCGGTCCATTTTTGACCCCAAATTGTGTTATTTTTAACCCAACTCTTTTTAGAGTGTTAATTGTCGGGATAATTAACATTCCTTGCAGTAAAAACATAATACTGCACCACGCAAGTATGAATGCGCTGTCAGACAAAATCACATCCAGCACTCCCGACAGGTTAAGCAGAATTGGTCAACCACCGATAACACACAGATGACATCAAATGCAGTGGCACAATGCAAATGTCATCATCGCAGCAGGAAATGAAAGGGAATACCAGAAAACAAATCACACTAGTGGATGGAGTGACTCTCTCAGTCAACAGAGAGTGAGCTTGAACTCAGGTCAAGCATAAAGCAAGTCTTCATAACCAGGCCAGAGTGTCTGTAGCGAGGTCTGAAGCAAATAATTCTACCTTTGTCAGAAAAAAACAAAACAAAACAAAAAAACATACAAGAATATCGAGGCTAAAACAGAATCTAACCACTGGCAGACAGAGCTCCACAAACTGTCTGATCTCTCAGACTCTTGCACGCGGAAAGCAAATCGGCCGCCTAAATATACAGAGAAACAAGATTCTGCCAAACCTGTTTGCCCTTCAGACAGGTTTTCGAAAACAGGGATGAGATGAGATTTCACTGCAGTGCCTATTCAGGGGAGATCCTTCCCTTCTTCTTCCCTCCCGCTTACATACAAGTAACCAGTGTGCTTGGAGCAGAGGGACGGAAAGGGGAAGTTCTCTAAGATGGCTGACGGTCGGAAGCAGAGAACATCGGGAGGCAGTGCACACCATTAGGCTTCGGCTATTCCCCTCATACGCTGTGACAAATGCGCTGCTGTGGCATACTCGGTCTGGAGATCAATTCTTACTTTACAACACTACCCTCAAACTGGTGAGCGGCGTATAGAATTAGGCCCGTTTAAGACTTGACTTTCTGTGTCCGAGGAAAGTACTAGGCGATTGTTTTTCGTAGCGGTTTGTTTGATATACAATTGCTGATAGTGCCTGCATGGCAGTCCTGCTCTCACGCCAGTTTGAGGCCCAAATTAAACTTGCTGCGCTGTCAGTTTACCATCTGTTAATTCCTTTGGGGTGTCCCCCTTTGCAACGGTGGCTGTCTCTCCCATGCCGAATACCTCAACAGGCCTGCAACCTTGACAACACAGGCCAGTGCCAGCCCACAAAAGAAGGACGGTTGTTTTTGCTCCAATAGTCCCATCAGTTGGGTCCAAATTGGTCATGTACGGAGACCTAACACTACTAGCGGCGGTCTTTTGGTAGAAGTGCTCATCCTTTCAGCTCCAATTCTATCATGTGTTGTGACAAAATATTGCTTCCCCTCCCCCAATTTTCAGGGCATAGCTCATATACGGCTGATGCCTTAACAACAGAGTAATATTGGTGAAAGAATGAAAATCTGTCTTACCTCTGTGGATGCATGTCTAACAATTCTGTGTGATATGTCAATGCTTATTACAACATGGAGGACAGCCCTGTCAGCCTGAGCTCACCCTGCTCCGAGCACGGCCACGCTCTCAGTCTCCACAAGCCGTCCTACGTGCTCGCCTGCTCTCGTTGAAAAGCAAATGCTGACTGGACAGACACGCTGGCCAAATGTAAGGCGGCTGCCGATTGGCCGCTGCACTTCCTGGCTGCTTGTCTTTTGTTTGGCCGAGAGAGGCGGAACCATTAAAAGATAAGGCTGAAACGCAGAAATCTCCATTCAGCTGTTGTGGTTTCAAAAAATGTTTGCTGTCCAAATCAAACGTCAGAGAAAAGCCAGTCACTTCCCCAGAACGAACAAATCAATATGCCACACATTTGATATCACCGGCGATGAAAACAATGATGTTCTTTTAATTCAAAAAAACAAAAAAAAAACAATGATTTAGTGACGTGATTTGTGTATTTGAGCTGGATACAATGTAAGGAGGCAATCTACCAGGAAACGTGACCTTTAAGCTTTGTGCCGTCGCCACATTATGCAGGTTACTGGCCTCATAGCTCAGTGGTTAGAGCACTGGTCTTGTAAACCAGGGGTCGCGAGTTCAATTCTCGCTGGGGCCTAAAAATTTTAAGAATCGCAGAGGCTTACCTGGTGCTTTGCGACTGGATGCTCGAAAGGTCCAATCGCTCTTACGCAACGTAGAGATGCAAACGGTCATGGCATCTGGCACAATTGCACTGCGTTATGAAAATAAATTAAAAATATAAATATGGTAAAGTTTGTGATTTTACGTGAACTGATGAACAACGTCTGAAAACGTAAAGTCAAATTGATGTGTGTGGCTGTGAATGGTTGTTTTTCCGCAATGTATTTTGTACATACAGTACATTGTACCAAGTTACCAACACCAATTGATGGTGGGACGTTGTGCAAAACCTAAGTAAAAACAAAATATATTGATTAGCAAATCATTTTCAATCCATATTCAATTGAATACACTACAAAGACAAGATATTTCATGTTTCAAAATGAAACACGTTCCCAAAAAGCAAGCGATAAAGAAAACGCATACATGGATAAGTAGAATTGTGCCTGATAGAACACAGAAAAAAAGGAACACGCACATAAACCAAAAGGAATATCAATATATTTCAAAATGTCGGCAAGTCTAATTGATATGGCCTACAAAAATATGAGTTCAGCTGATGGTCACTTAATACACGATAGTGATAACTTAAATCAGTCATTCCCAACCTGGGTGCCGCGGCATGAGAGGTCTTCAAGTGTGCCGCGAGAAATTATTCCATTTTATTTCATTGGTCTGAAAATTATTTTTTTTACTATGAAGATTGTATCTTTGTTCAACTATAGAGTGACTAAATAGTCTTGCACTCCATGGTAGAATATCCATTAATAACATGTGTAGCAAGTTTTTGTGGCAATTTTTATGACAATTTCGTGGTGCGCTGTAAGATTTGCCTTGGGTTGCGAAACACTGAGATGACAAAGCAATCAATACAGAATTATTACTTTCCCGCTTTAGGTTCAAACAACAACATGAATCAAAAGCATAGATAGATTATAGTTTTCATTTGTAAAGGCTACTAGGATTTATCTTAAATGCACACGTAGTGTATGCTCATAATATCATAAAACAGAGGTAAGCACATTTATGTAACGTCTGCCGTTCTCAGAAAAAGAAAGGCGGCAATGACCTTTTGTAGCAAATATAAATACGGTATTGCTTAATTGAAGGCTTGCAGTAATTGTAATCACAATTCCACCATTCTTCCTTTATACAAACTAAACAAACTTATTTTTAAACTCCTGGTATGATTTTTGAAAAGTGCAATCCATAGTCACCTCACCTACATAAAGCCTCCTAACACACACTTACAATTTTGAAGTAGCAAGCTACTGCTATTAAGGCTACTTAAATCTGCCCAATTGTTTAACCTTTGCTAGACACTTCCCACGGCCTCAGTTAATTGTTTCCAAAGAGATTATGTTGAACTATATAACAACGGGTTTAAAAATATTATTTTATTAATTCATATTAATGAAAATAAATGAGCCTTGAGTGACACTTTCAATAGGCTACCTCAATAGGGAACTAACGTTGCAGTCAAAATACTGTGTTGCACAGAGACTGTGATTTAGTGTTTCTAATTTTCCTCACTTGCCATTTTGCATGGTAACTTCATTAAAGGATGCTTTATAATAAAAGGTAATATAACCCAAACAAAAGAAAAACTATACACATCTATCGACAGAAGGGAAGCACACTTATTGAGCTGTTATTTATTTTACACATAAATAATGAATTAGCTAGGCCACACGCTTAAATTTAGCTCATGTAAGTTCGTCCTTATATTTAGGAGCAACATTTGCTCATGTAATTTCGTTCTTTAAAAGAAGAGTTTTGACCTGATACCTAACAGGAACGACAGTTGTCCGCTTACGAAATGTATGAATATTTTGTGCCGTTTGGTGGTCGTGTTAGCCATCGTACCGTTTTGTTCCTCCGGAGGCAGGTTCAGGTTGTGACAACTGACTTGTGTGCGTGACTAATTTAATTTGTAAGGAATCCTGCAGGCCTCAAGATGTCGCTGTCGTTAGCTATTCGCCGTCTTGCCACTGTCCGATGGATTTACAAGATTTAATACCGCTGGATGGCAAATTTTAGACACAAATGTAGGATCTTTAAAAGACAAATAGTACATTGTTATCCAAACACTTGTGTTTCAAAGTGTAATAGGTTAAATGTTTTGGGAACTCATATCACAATCAGATGGACAGCTTGACAGAAAACATGAGAAATGTAACCGATACAATACCAGCGTGGGCGTAGCAATTTCAATTACATCCTATAACTGCTGGTATTTTTTGGTTATTTATTACAAATGAAAATTAAATGCAAAACTTGAAGTGAAGACCACATTTTCGAACATGGGACTGGAACCAATTGAATATGTGCTGTTGACTGCAAAACTGAAAAAAATCGCATTATATGATGTGTCTTGCATTTCTGAACCTGTGTGTTCTGTGCAGACTGTGTAGCCGTTTGCAGGTAAACCAATCTGAATACAATAATGATTATAGGGCTATCTCCTGTCCTTTCAAACTGTTATCTCCTGTCCTTTCAAAGTAGCAGAGTGAATGAGGAGGGGGGATGGAATTAAGTGTCTCACACTCACCAAGGGGGAAGGTCAGTTTTGCATGTTTTGCTGGGGGATGGGGCACAAACAGGGGCCTCATGGCCCCTCCGTGGCTCTCTGAGGAATGTAATTGACTCTCTCGCTCTCTCTCTTTCTCTCTCTCTCTCTCTCTCTCTCTCTCTCTCTCTCTCTCTCTCTGCCTCAGTATATACAAACAGGATAAAACCCTACAGTTACAAGGAAAAAGAGGCGTTTTGTTTATTGACTGTTGCATTTTACGGTTCGATCCAATATTTATTAATCGGGGGGAAACTCGGATAATAGGCACCACTTGTGTGTGGAATAATCAATACATAATAATGTCTGCTTAAAGGGGCCTGGCAAAACATCATGAATAACTGTCGACATGGTTACTACTTGCTACTTGCAAAACATGTTGGACTACATTGTCAGAATAGCAGATATTGCCATACATGACTGCCATGAAATGTTGAAATGTATGGCATTGAACTTCACTGATCCATTACCAGAATTACAATTGCTTTCATCTTTACTCTTTACTTACTTCCTCAGTAGCAAAACAAACAGACATATAGATAGATAAATAAATAACAAAATAGTATCCAAGCCATTGCTATATGCACACTATGCAAACGCATTTTATATCGTAAGAGAGAGAGAGAGAGAGAGGGAGAGAGAGAGAGAGAGAGAGAGAGAGGGAGAGAGAGGGAGAGAGAGAGAGAGAGAGAGAGAGAGAGAGAGAGAGAGAGAGAGAGAGGGAGAGAGAGAGAGAGAGAAGGGACATACAACCTCTACTGCAGCAGAAATTCCAGTTGATTTGCTACTACTACTACTACAAATGGCCTTACAATACTGAGTTGAATTTGAAGTTATTGTAGATAATACAAAAACGTATTCTTGTTAAGGTCTGTTGCCGTGATATAGCGTGAATAAAGCTGTCTTCCCGACACGCTATAAATACTCTTATATATACTCCTAATATCTTTAAATCCTTACTAATAATACCTGCCGGTGCAAATCATCTTCATCGTATGGTGTACGTGTGCAGGAAGTAGCGTTGAATTTCTGCAGAGAGCAAATGCAAAAGAACGACATTACCCAGAATGCATCTGGCTCTGCCCACAAGCTGGCTCTCCGTCTGGGAGTGTTTCCCATTTAAACAAACACCGTCCTTCCGAAGATGGCGGAGAGTTTGTAGAGATGCAAAAGAAACTGTTTCTTCAATGAAAACGTCGAAGACGGTGAGTTTCTTCGAAATATTTTTTTCATCATTCAGTGAGCGACTTTGGAACCCTGTTGCTATCGTGTGTTCGACTGCGTAAATGTGTCACCGAGGCAGTTGGTGTAGCCCCTTTTCCGAAGCAGACGATGGTCCCTAAGCTGTCGCGATACAACCTTTGCATTCTCACTTATTTGCCTTTATTTGCCAACTGAATTCCGCGTTGAATACAATCATTTGATACATTCGCTTTCAATAAAATGCGCGTATCCGTTTCCGTGTGTTTGCACGCGCGTTCCATGTATAGAAACTTTAGCAAATATAAGATGTCTTGTTCGCCGGGTGCAATACGATCGCCAATACTCACCGTCGCTTTATGTGCGGGACATACTTGTGTTCGGTTATTGTTTATCTCTGACACCGCTTGACATTTTACACAACACAACGGGATGGCTTCGGGGGCAGTATTTTTAGCCAGCCAGCCAGCTTGACTTGCCGTCAAGTCGAACTGGAGAAATGTGTCTAGTCACACAGCTTTTTATAACACATCAGTTGTGTTGTGATGTGTTATAAACCGACTGGCTGTATTGTTTATTGAAAACTAGCTCCGCATCACTCCACATAACGCCTATTGTACTCTTGTCGCAGTTTTACGATTATCATCACTAATATACATACATAAATTGCAACCAGTCAAGTAAAAAATACACATACCTGTGTATAAGTTGTAACTGTTTTATTATTCATTCACCTCTTGTCCTCAGAGCTGACAAGCTTACTTGAACTGGCTCGGTCACCTCAGCTGGATTCCAAATCATCTGTTATTTATCATATGCTGTGCTTTGGATGTATGCGTGATTGTAATAGTAGGCATAGTGACGTTTCACGTTGGTCTGAACCGCTGCTAAATCACATGGAGAAGGACATTTTGTTGTGTGTGCGAGAGCAAGATGCCGGGCAGATGCAGACAGATGGGTCTTGCAGTGCAGTCTTGAGGGTGCCAAAATATTGTTTGTTCCATATTATTTGTGCCAATATCTTATTTGTTCCTGATGTACAGTAAATCACTTGCATTGAAGAACACTGATATCAATGACACTCACATACGTGTAGTGTGATGTGCATCATTTCACCTTTGAATTTCGTTTAGGAGGGAAGTACACATGCATTTTACCAGTTGTTTTGAAAATAGAGATTTTTGATTCGGTAGTGGGCACGTGTTGCTTCAGTTTTAAATATGGCACTAGTGGAATTTAAGGCACAATACTGTTGTTTCCAACGCTACACAAGCAGCCCTCCTCCAAGTTCACTCAGGAGCAACATTGACCCTAGTTTTGCATCTCTGCTTATGTTGCTGTCGGAATGTGCATTCACACGGGACGCCAAATGAATTTTATGTGGGTTTTTGTGTCAAAACTTTCATCATTACACTTTTGCACTCTTTACTAGCAGCCGTCTTTGCCCATTCCTGCCCAATTTGCATATGCCTACCTGGGATCAAATAACTTTTAATCCACTGCTGTAAGAGTCCAATTTTGCCTGTCAGCACTAAATTTGCTCCTCTCTTCAGAAATGTTCCCGCTTATGTAAGTCAATGCAGAAAGTCTGCATATAGCGGTGATATATCAATAATGCAGGAATTTAAAATGTGTCTAGCTGGGAAATAAGGAACAATGTTCCAGAGCTTAGATGCACGGTTCGTTTTGTAGCTGATGGAATGTCATTACTCATGCCCACATATGTGGTATTTTTGAAAGTGGCAAAACGATCACTGTGGGAATCTGTCCTATTGACTGCTTCTGCTCATATTCGTGGTAAATGGAGCCCCCTGTCCCCCATTCTCTGTCCTTTTATCTAGCACTTTCTTTCTCCCTCACACAGGGTGTCAGGCTGTGTTAACAATGAATCAATCTTTGGGGGCATTCTTTGACTGCAGATGGGGTGAAGAAGTGACTGGGATGCATGGCTTTGGCTCTTTGTCTGTCAGCCCCTGTGCTCTCAATAATTCATTAACTTATCACTTTTTCTCGTGAGACCCAGAAAAGTCTGTCTACAGTGGCGACTTCTTTGGTTACGTAATAGCTCACATGTCGCCGTTGATTTGTATGGTTTAATATTAAAGGTTTCCCGTTCATATTATACAGCGGGCACATGGGAGTGGATTTAAGCTAACACGTTTAACTTGACAACATGCATTTGTTGTTGTTGGTAGTTTTGGGATTTGAGCAATAATTAATTTCTCACATGGTTGTGCATATTGATTCCTCTTCCCCCATCGAGTACGTTCTGTGCACTGCTGTAAGGTAAAATGTAAGAAAAAAATGGTACATATGTGCTGAGTTCTTTAATCATTTACATGCTGTGATGAAAAATGTTCAGTTAAATTATGAAAATGGCGAATATTATGATCGATTAATGCTTTTAATGAAGAATACGTACTAAAGTAGAATCATCAGAAAAGTCGCCTTTGCAAGACTAAGTTTCCAAGTTTGACTGGTATCAGCAAGAGGTAATTAAAAGGAGGGGAGAGCCTGCCAATTTAGTGTGGCAGGTCTATTTTTGATAGCCGTCACCAATTTGTCTTTGTCAAACTGCATTTTCTTTCTCTGATGTTTGAATAGATAGAATTCCTTCAGCGTTCCTCAGCAGAGACCGAAAGACCGGGACTGAGATAACAACGATGACGTTACGTTTCATTTCATGCAACTGACAGTTTGTCATGCGGCATGTGTTCATTTTCAGGTTTAAGATTGTAGAAGACGATGCCGTTCTCTATGTAGGTAAGAGTGCTTTTCGCTTAATTTTACATGGACCTTAAAAAAGACAACAAATACAGTTGCGCGCACATGTTAATCGGCTCACTGGTGTAGTTTATTCTCAATTTTGACACTTCTCTCTCAGTTGACATGCACCGGGTGTAGGCCAAACTTGGTGTGCCTTTGTCTACTCAATTCGCTGTTGATTTTTCAATCAGAAAGATGTGGGATGCTACTGCTAGTTGCTAAACTGGTAAAATTGACAACTTCATAGCTCTGTACAGCTTGTACATGAGATATCCTTTTATTTTTACAAATGGCTTGTGGTGTTACAGGAAGTTGATAAAGACTGGAAAAAAAGTCCTGTGTTGTGCCAATACAACCTTTTTTTTTTCTTTAAGAAAAAAAATCTGTCTACTTTTTTTACTCAAACGAATAGAAAAATAGTAGTTTTGATTACTACCCCTTTTGATACGATACAGGTATCATGTGGTAGTTTCATGTTTGTTTTTAAACAGATCTTGTACTTGTACTCCTTCCATCTATGAAATATTGAGTTATTAACGGAACCTGAATTTATTTCATTGCCTGTCCAAATGTGGTCCGTGTGCTCCTATCCTGACTCCATTTTCTTTACTTGAGAATAAAAAGGTTTTAGGGTCTCTGGTGAGTCCTTCGCAGAGACTAGGGAATGCCCCCGCACTCCGGCTAGTGTGTGTGACGCGTATGTATGCGATACTTTGAAGAAGTATACTTGGAAGTATACTTCTAGCAAGTGAGAGTCAAATGCGGTATGATTTATGTGTTTACATGCGTTCTCAATTAATCTAATGATATTTTTTTTCCTACTGCATGTAAACACACCATTGTCCCCCACTAGTGATTTCACTTTGGAAAAACTGAAACACTGTCGGCCTTTATTCCCTGCTGGTGCCTGCCCCCTTTTCATTTTGCGTCTTTGTTTTCACTTCACTGACAAGTCACAACCCCTTGGTTTTCTTCTGCTGCTGATTACAACAATCGGGTCCTCGTTTCTTACTTTTGCTCAACAATCTAAGATAAGAATGCCTTTATTGATCCCACAGTGGGGAAATTTTCAATTTTCATCTGGGCTACTGTATTAAAAAAAAAAGACTGTTTTGTTGTTTATGTTGGTTCTGTATTAATAGGAATATACTCATTACAGTGATAGCCAGTTACGCACCCCCCCCCCTCCCGCACCCATGTTCAGCAGACTTGACCTTAAATTACCACAGTGTAGATGACCTGGAGTCACAGTAGTCGTGACAACAGCGAGCTGAAAGGAAAGCCTGATTGTATCCCCTAATTGAAATATGACTCCCTGCACTTTTTGTCAGGCGCAAGCACTGTGGAGTTCAGAATTAGCCCAGCTGTATCTTCTGCCTGAATTCTTTTAAATTGCATTGCTGTGTGTTAATGGAAAGCGTGAATCGCTTTATGTTTGCAATTAACGTACAGTACTTTTTTAAAATTCTTTTTTTTTTTTTTTTTTTTTTTAAATGATAGCTATTTGTGTTTTCCAAACTTTGCTTTCTACTAGCGCTCTTGAAAATCCTCAACAGGTAGGTTTGCCTCCTCTGCGTTCGCCCTCCTCAGCTAAATATAGAAAACTCTGCCTAACAAGACAGGCGTGTTTCCACTGCTGAAATATTTACTGTGACTTCGCCCAAACAAGTGAGAGTACGAAGAGAGCGCCTCATACCAGATTGTTATTCACAACTCCGAGGAAGCCAGACAGCCGACTCTCCGAGTTGAGTCAAGTGAAGTGGTGCAGTTTGCACGCGGGCTTTTTTTTTTTGTTTTGTCCCCCCCCCCCCAAAGTCACATCTCATTCAGCCCCTCGATCCCCTCATCTTCAACTCTGTGGTAATACCCAAGTGTCAGGCAAGCCGGGCCATATGTGAGCCACGCACACTTCTCAAAGCCAAACGGGCAGCCTGAAGCAATCATTGCACCCAATTCCAGTTTATAACCAGCAAGGATTTGGAACAGTAAACTCTCTGTAGTCTTCTCTGATTGGATGAAGGCAAGAGTTTATTGGCAGAGGGGGTGCCAAGAGCTTTGTCCCCCTCCTCTCCTTGCCCTTCCTCTTTAACTTCAACTCTCCCTTTAACTCCCCCCCCCCCCCCCCCCCAAGCTAAAGAATGCTCATAAAATGAGTTCACCTGAACAAGCCAGTGGGGGGAGGGGTATCCCCGGCCCAGTTTTGTTACTATTGTAAAAGGCTGGCAAGACCTTGTTTGTGTTTTGTTTATGAGAAAATGCTTTGGGGGAAGAGACAGAAAGGGCGACAAGTTTGGTTTGTGTCATAACTGCTACCAGATGCTCTCTTTCTGCCTCCTTTGGCAGCTTTAAGTGAAGAGAGAGAGAGAGAGCCGAGTGAAGAAGGGGGGAGAAAAAGTCAGGAAAAATAAGAATGTCATTTGGAGATGAACTTTTCAACCGTTGCGTTGACTTTCTCGTCTCGTATCTGGCGATACTCTTGTTTCGATTCAATGGCTACGCCGCCAACCACGGGACTTGCGTGCGTGCATGTGTTTCACAGCATAGCCAGCTTTGCAGGATTCAGCGCGCATGGAAAACGCTTCCGTTTCCGGCTGTATGTGGAGCCTTACGGTCATTAGCAAGGTTATTGTCATGTAAACAAGGCCCTGAATTTACAGCACCGTGTTGTGTGGTCAGCTTAAGTCTCTCAAAGCTCATCTTCACTGTCCTCATTTACCCGCTGTCCATCTCCAGTGTTGCAGTGTTGGTGAGACGTGATTCAATTTGATGACATTTCGCTGGAAGATTTACAATACAGAGCCACGCCGCATTTTTAGTTTCCACAAGTGCAATTTTGACTTGATTGCCACCTTCAGTTCAAAGGAGAGTAGAGTCACAAGCGATCCCAGTCCATAGTTAAGGGCTGTAGACATACTGCAGCGTGTTGACACTGGTAAGGCATTTGCCATGTGATGAGTGTCTCTCTTTTTTTTTTTTTTTTTTTTTTTTTTTATTTCTTTTTTTTTCCCGGCAACCACTGACTCTTAAAGGGGAAGTAAACTCAAAAAGCTTCTTGACAATAACATGTTCTATCCACCTCCACTAACCAAAACACAGCATTCTGATTGATATTGTGTTTCTGGAATTGGAGTTAAGCAGTAAAATCCACCCGTTTTTGTCCATCTCATCGGGCGGCCATTTTGCCACTCGCTGTTGACTGAGAACGACATCACATTTGTTCAGGGTTCAGGTATTGACCAATCACAGCTCAGCTTTAGAAAACAGGTGAGGCATGGTCCCTTACCTGAGCTCTGATCAACTGTGATGTCATTTTCAGTCAAGAGCAAGTGAGACGGCTAAAAAACGGTGGATTTTGCTGCTAAACTCATATTCTTCAAAGGCAATAGTGATCAGAATGCCGTGTTTAGACTAGTGAAGGCACATAGAACATATTATTGCAAAGATTTTTTTCTGGGGTTGACTAGCCCTCTAAACACCACGCAGTTTAAAGCTATTTCGTGACTATGTCATTCACATCCACTTGTATTGAATTTAGCGTTGCTTTTTGTAGTCATGCAAGCTTTCAAAGAGGGAAGTCAAAGTCCACATCTGCCAAACTGCACCAATTGATTTGGCCGGTTTTTGTCTGTCCCCGCAGTGGCGGCAGTGAAAGATGGAACCATTTTGCTTTCTGCTGTCTGTCCCTCTGTCAGTGTCTGAAAGGGTGTGGCCCACAAAAGTGAATGCTGACATTATCAGGCTGATCCCCAAAAAGTAAAACCCCTGCCCCGATCGAACATTCAATTGACGGCAACCTGATCGATGCGTGTCGTTTTGTTTCTCAGTGAACACCATTAAAGGCAGTTTGATTCATAAGCTGACAATTCCTGTTGCTGTGCGTTTTCCATTGCATGCTCACGAGCAGTTGAAGGACTTGATAGGCAGCAGATTGGAAAGAGTTGTGTCACCATGTCAAAAACAAAAGCAGCATTATCAGCAGCAGAGGGTGTGTCTATGTGCGCCTTTCTCTTTCCCAGTAATCTCGCTGCCCTTTTTAACTTGTTCTTTCTTTGAACATCGCGGCTGGACAGAAAGGAGAGGGAGCAAAAGGAAGACTCCCCCCCTCCAGATTCCAGAAGTTGACTTTCATTGTACAATCGGATAAATTGGCCAGTCTTTTTCTGCAGTATGCCTTGTCGATTTTTTTTAATGTATTTATTTTTTTTAGAAATCCTTCACTCCCGCCCTCGGTCGAGCCATGACAACTGGCCTGTTCAAGGAAAGCACAAGCAGCAGTGAGAGGAGAATCGGGAGACGGGGCTGGGGTGTAGTTGTCAAACTGGCGTCAGACCATCTTTTGAGCAAAATTCTTTGTAGGGGTCAGAGTTCACGCACCACACTGTTGCGCCGTGATTGGCTGAGGAAAGGTGAAACGAAAACCACAGTAAACTTTTGACCCCGGCGCAGGAGCGCTGCAGGAACGCCCAGCCTCAGCTCTGGCATGGTGGAACAGAGCCCGCTCTCTTCCTGTGTTTACTCCACCAATCCAACAGGAACGTGGGGGGAGGGGTCCAGAGCGAGCGCAGTGTGGGTGGGGAGAAAATGCACCGGGAGAGAATCAGTGCTGCGGCGCAGCACTAAAAATGACGATGTCAAATATGGACAGGCGCGCGATT
This sequence comes from Filicampus tigris, assembly GCF_054856515.1. NCBI lineage: Eukaryota > Metazoa > Chordata > Actinopteri > Syngnathiformes > Syngnathidae > Filicampus > Filicampus tigris. Next base: position 22,440,434 of record NC_141225.1, on the reverse strand, counting down.
CTCAATGCCAGCGACTCCTTTTCGGGCTGAACGTTGTTTTGAAAATTGTCAAAAACCGTATCTAATATTCATAACGGATGACGCGTCTTCACTCGAAATGATCTGGGCCAACGTGAGATTATTTCCGTTGCAGATGCAGAAGAGGTGTGTGGGTAGCATGAAGGCCCGTCAAACCCTGGCGCTCTGGCCGTGCTGATAAAAGGAGACATAGCTGCTGATTGATGAACGCGTTCCCGCGATATTAGCCTGCTCATTGTTTGTGTGTTTCTTTTCCTCTCAAAGACCTTCCGTGTTCTCATTGGTAGCTCCTCACTACGAAACCAGTAACAGTGCAGCAGCATTTTAAGCTCTGTGCTTGAATCACAGTCCACGTGGGTCCTGTCCTGTTTTCTTTCTTTTCTTTGTCGGCATTAATGATGGATAGTTGCGTGAGACACACACACTCGCACGCACACGCACGCAGTTGAATCTGCCATCTCTTTGTTTCCACCTTCATTTATTTCCCCAGTTTTGTTTTTTCGACGCGTTGCATTTTGTGTGAGAGAATTGGAAGATCCTCACCCTGCTTGCCAGAGGTGTGTGTGTGTTTATTTGCTGGCAGAGGGCGTTTTTTTTGTTTGCTTGTAAAAAACAAGACGAAACGAAAGCAGTTTTCTTCTGCTTTGACATATTCCCTCTCCCTTGCTGCTCTCTTCTGTGGACTTCATGCGCGCTCCCACAGTAAAGCATCAACACAACCAGAACAAATAGCTGCTCTTTCTAAATGTCAATGCCAATGTCAGCTGCGCGGGAATTGAGCCACCGCACCGTAGTTTATACTCTTTTATACCACATTCAGTTTCTTGGCACTTTCTGCCAACCAGCCGCACGCAGACGCGGCTGAACAAACAACACCGAACAATCGAGTTGCCTCACGCAGTGCGCGTGCTTTGGCAACTTTGTTTTAATCACTTGCCGGCCGTCTGAAACCAGTTTGGCTGCAAATCCAAATGTTGAATCGAGGCGTGTGGTGCTTCAAAACGTCATTTAACCGTAATGGCACACTCTAAAAACAGTTGGGTTAAAAAAAAAAACAACACAATTTTGGGTCAAAAATGGACCGATACACAAATTGGGTCAATTTGACCCTCTTTCTTGCATTGTTTTGTCCAAAACAGCCCATTTTTTGGGAGGTTAGTTTTATACAAAACTACCATTTTTTGGGGGGTTGTTTTCCGCAAAAATAAACAAGAAAGTTGGGTCAAATTGACCCAAGTTGTGGATCGGTCCATTTTTGACCCCAAATTGTGTTATTTTTAACGGCAAATCAGTTTGCCGATTTTATTGCCAGTTAGTCACGCGTGCGAGGGTCAGGTTGCCCGACTGTAATTTGTTTGCGATTGCTCCGTCGCAGAAAGAACCCGCAAACTCCAAAAACAAAAGTCGAACTTCGAAACTCTCTGCTGTGAGGCACGCTTGCTTAGCTGCGCTGCACTGTGGTGCCAGTCTGCAATAAATTGGGTGTGATTTTGTCAGCTTGTAGTTGTGTGTTCATGTGCGTGCGGCCTACTTTGTTTTGGGTGTGTCCGTGTTTATTGTTGGCCCGCAAGTCATTGTCTCGAAGAGCTCAAGTTTCAGGCTTTCATTTCTGCTGAGCAGGAATGTCCTCCTCACTATTCTGGTACTGACTGCGTGACACTGCTGCCGTTCTGAACTCTGCAGCAGTAACACAGCCAACGCAAATTCAAAGTATAGAAAATAAAAAGACACAATGAGATCAACTCGTACATACCTGGTTGCATCCCTGCAGTCTTCATGCTGCACAACTTGAACAATCTATTGTCCATATTCTTGAAAATGGATTTAAACCAAAGAACAAAGAATAGTTGTGGATTTAAAAAAAAAAAAAAAAAAAAAAAATCCAGAAATTCAGAAGTAAAATGAAGGCAGAATACTTGCAAAATATATTTTATCCTGACAAACAAGTAATACAAGTTGGTTGCGCCGACAAAGAAAAAAAGCGCGGTAGAAGAATGCTTTGCTCTGTTCTGGCAAGAGCTGGAGAATAAACTATTCAGAAATTCTTTCAGCACGACTTTCAACCACGCAGCTAATACTTTCCAAACAATGCGTTTAAAAGGCAAAAAGGTTTATTATCTCCTTCATAAACATAACAGGATACAGCAAAGGGTGAAATTGTGTCCATTATCTCCATTACAACAAATTATAAATGAATGTACGTGTATTTTCTTTTTTTTAAACAATTTTACAGACAAGCAATTGCAATTCTAAGTATTCAAATTGTACATGTGGGAAAAAACCCCATGAGTGTTGGTAATTAATCTTACAAACAACACTACACCATAATAGAAGTTGGAAACGGTTTTTTTTTTTAATAGCAAACTTTATCGACAACAACAATTTACAGCAACAATACAAAATACAAGTGTAAGCAGTCTTCATATAGCAAAATACATGAAAACAAAGAATGGGGAAGAAGAGATCACGTCGCTTACAAGAGCTCTTGCTCGTCCAGCACGTTTTTCCGTGCGCACGCCACGTGGAGGGGCGTGGTTGCCATGCAAACCTCACGAGTGCGGTAAGCCAGCAATATATCAGTAGCGCAAGTGGGAGGAGCTACCGGGAGGAATCGCGTGCACCTTTTTCAAGCTCATTATCTTGAGCGAAACTCAGACAACAATCCTGCGGTAGGCATGCATTCAACAATGAATATGACGTACTCGGGCATGTGTTAAAGCAGTGTCATGGTATTAACCAGTGCAATAGCAAGTACAACCTTAATATTGTATTCAAAGCAGAAGTCAACCCAAGCATTTTTTGAAGACTACGTTCTATGCAGGCCCACTAGTTGAAACGAGGCAATTAATATGAAGTAGGAGTTTAGCAGTAAAACTCCACACGTTTTAAGCCATCTCTTGGGGCGGCCATTTTGTCACATCTGTCGACTGAAAATGACATCACACACCCCGAGGGCTCGGATAACGACCAATCATAGCTCAGCTTTAGAAAACAGGTGATCCGTGATTGGGCGTTGTCCGAGCCCTGACGGTCTGTGATGTCATTTTCAGTCGACAAAATGGCCGTTGCCTGAGATAGCTTAAAAACGGGTAGATTTTGCTGCTTAACTCATATTTCATATTTATCATATTGCTTTGTTTCAACAAGAATATAAGACATTCTTGACAAAAATATGTTTGGGTTGACTTCCTCTTTAACGGAAAGTGACTGATAACTTAAAATAGGTAAGGTGAATAAAAGGGACGTTCATAGTTACTGCCCTCAGTTCAATCTCTTTGGCATGCCCTTACACAGCCCTTGTAACATGCATATATCTCATTTTTAGTGCCCTGTTACCACATCCATTTTTTATATGTTGTACGTCATCTGCATTGACGTTATATGAAAATGTGACAAAGGGCATGAATTTCAAGGTCTAGACTCGAGCAGGCGTCCTCTATATATGGTGCCCACCAGGTAGCTTCCAAGGACCGCACAAATAGCCCAAGGCCTGTCATAAAAATAGCTCACCAGTGAGTGGGACATTGTGATTTGCTAGGGATGTCGTAGTAGTGATCATTTGAAAATGTAATCACATACAGAGATTGAGAGCAATTCAAATCTATCTGCTTCCTACCCTGTTAAATCATTTTTTGACATTCATTGTGGGGAAATCATTAACATAAGCAGTGTCTTCTCATATCATTAAATGTTAATAATAACAAATAATGAAAGGTAGTTGGTGCAAGTGTGCTCTTTTAGACGTGTGTATCAAACTGGTAGCCATTCACTTTCATCAGTAGCCATAAAGTAGGTCTCAGTTTCCAAAAGGTTTGGTGGCTCGTGGTCTCGAGATAATAAAGTTGAAAGGTTTGATTGATTTTTTTTTTTTTTTTTTTTTTTTTTTTTTTTTGGGCAATAAAATTCCGAATGACTTTGTTTTTACATTTGAGAGAAAGAGAGCACTTTTCTGTCCTTCCCCCTGTTCAATTATTTAGCTGTGGCATGAGCTCAGCAACAGCTCGAGCCTCTCGGTGCAGGAACGAATTGCTCTGTTCTCAAGCAACACACTACCCTGCGTACTCGTGGTTTGGCGCTCGTGGACTCACCCATTCGGGCTGGTGGGAGGAGGAGGGGGGGGGGGGGGGGGGGGTTTGAGCCACCCCCTGTTTTCCAAGGAGAACGCTGAAGGCTTATCAACATTTTGTGGAGAATTTTTTTGTGTTAATTAAAAAAGCATTTCAATGGGCGTCAGTTGTACGCGGCTTTTTGTCGGCCGGCCCGGTCCCTAAATAGCGGGAGTCCACTGTGGTTAAATGAATTGTGCCCATGTTTATTGTGAAGACAATGTAACAAGTATAAAGGTTTGTTGTTTTTCATGGCTTCTAAATTCATTGTGTGGGTACAGTATTCTGATAAATTACAACGGTACAAGATACATAATTGGGTTACTAAACTAGTCCTCAAAGTATTTTATATGAACTCAATGATATTTTATGTATTGTGCAAATCATTTTCCTACAATGGGAGGAATTTGCTTTTGTCATGTTTATCTTCACTATGTGGACTGGCACTTTTTATAGTGGTAATATTATGTATACTCCTGTATGCGGTTAGGAGTTAAAGTGCTTTCTTGACGATACAAACCAACTGCTAAGGTACACTGCAATTAGGAATTATTTGCTCATTAATTCAGGCTTTTGCAAAAATAATATGAGTGAAGAGCCGAGTTGTCACGAATTTATGCTTACTCAACTTTTTGGGGTCAAAACATGAGTAGAAACCAAAGGGACTCGAAAGAACTGGCCTGATAGAGGCAGTATGTAAATTGGGTGGATGAAATGGCAACGGGCACACTTCCAGGAAAGGGAAGTGATGACGCAGTGGAACAAGCTGAGCAATGAAGCAAACAGGATGCAACTTACTGTGGCTTTCTAGCTAAATGTTGAAAATCCTTTATCCTGAAGAATTTCCGTCACACTAAACATATACGGACATACAATGTTACATTTGACATTTGGTTTACTTTCTCAGGCGACGACAGCACATTGAAGTTGCCCAGGGAACGCGGATGGCGCTTAAGTGGGGATTTTACACACCAAGGTGAGCATATGTATGTGTTAAAAAATTAAAAAAAATCAGAGACTCCCAACAAAATGCTAATTTAGTGGCAGACCAAATGCAACTTGCCACTAAGGAAATTTCACAGCTGATTCATCTTAGTTGGCAGACTGGTACAGTTGATTGGTTACACTGCCGCTTGCTTCCGTGGCTGCCTTTTTTTTTTTTTTTTTTCTTTAAGAAAACAGCATTTTGATGTACAAACATGCTCCAACTTGTTTTCCTGCAACCAGAATAATAAAAAAAAAAAAAAGCACACTCAGGCTCTGCTGTTTGTTTCAGAGTGTGATGCTGTCTATGTGTTGATGTCATCTTTCTCCACTGCTGTAGAGGTGAGCCCCAGGACAGAAACCAGGAAGGAAGGAAGCAAGAAAGAAGGGAGTTCAGCCCAAGGCAGCTTGTCATAGTTGAGCAAAGCAAGAGAATTTGCTCTTGGCTGATCAAAGTTAGCCGGACAAAGCAGATTTCAAGTATGGAGTGTGGCTGTGGCAGTCGCACTGGCATTACTTGCGTGAATTGGTGGTAGAGGCGCTCGTGGCGGCGGCGGGTGACCTAGCTTGCATGTCCTAGCCTGCAACCGCGGAGCTGGAGTTGCATAATTGCTCTCATCCGTTCTACACTTTTCAACTCTGGAATGAGCTCACTCCTTTGTGCTGAAAGACTGCTTGTTCCTGTGCATTTACACCCGTGCGGACTCTACGCCGAGGATAGTATGGTCGCACAGCAGAGCACTGCGAGTTTGTATTTGTCGGCGGGAATGGGAAGGAGGAGTGACCTTACAGACCGGCTAACAAGGTTTCCTGCAATGTGAACTGAGGAGGTCAAAAGTGTAGAGTCACCAGTTCGTTAGTTGCATCTCGGCTAGCCCAAGATTCATCTGGTATGGGACAAAGTATCCTTCCTTTTAGATCAAATGTGGCTTTTTTTTTCCCTCTCCCCTGTTATATAGTGCAAATGTGACTGTGTGATCCTTGACCTGCCGTAAAGTGAAAAATGCCCAGACATGACTGCGGTTTTGCTTTGGTGCAATATAAATGTAACTGGATTGAACTGAATTCTATATTCAGGCAGGGAGAGAAGGGGAGGGGTTGTCTAAGGATGGCATGCAGAGAAAGATCAGCTAAAATCTTCTCGAGGAATGAACGGATGGAGCCTAGCGGAGAAATTCAAATAAACAGAATGCATCAAAGGCATATTTATTTGCCGGTCCCTGAAATGCGCCGCGTAGCCTTGCCGAGGACCAAGTCTCGGCTACACAACATTGAGAAATGTGTGCTTTTTTTTTCTTTTTCTTTTTTTTTTCTTTTTTTCTTTGCTCATGTGGTCCGCACAGTTCCACAGGGAGGCAGGCTGCCGAATATATGCATTGCTGCTCCTAGCATTCATCTCTCTTACACACTGTGCTGCGGCATGCCTGAGCGTGTACGTGTACTCGAAAGGGTTTGTAGAGCACCATCTCTATGTGTGTTGCTGCCGCTGCCGCTGCCGCTGCTGCCGGCAGAGTGGAGTGGTACCATTCTAGCGGGCAAGCTGGCTGAACGCAGGATGACCCATCTCCCCCGAGGCTTCAAATCACCACATCATCATCAGTCGCTCCTCACACTGGAACAGATGAGATTTCATTCCCATCAAGAACCAAGGCTGCTTTACTAACTGGATAGTCTTCCCTCATAAATCAGGAGGAATCGGCTCTTCCCATGGAAGTCATTTCATTTATAACCTCAGTTGCTTAGGGAGTTTGTTGTTTTTTTTTTTGTTTTTGTACCTCCACTTGACACCAGGCTTTCAAGGTTTGCCTGAGGTTTCACATGTTTTACTGACATCAGAGGACGCTTATCCTTTAATCAGATTGTATAAGTGCACGTAAAAACACACTCCCGGCTCATTCGGCGTTTGATTGATTGGACCCTTTGCTTGCGAGTGGACACGTGTAAGATGTGGCTGTAAATTTCCAGGTGCTGATATGCTCTGACGATGAGTGGCATCGGAGACAACTCGTTGGAGCCGCTGTGCTCGGACCGCAAACGTAAACTATCCACCTGCGACGCGCCAGGCATCGGGTGAGTGAAAGAGCAATTTAACGTACGAACACACTGCTGGCTCCCGCTTTTGGCATTACCGCATGTTCGTGGCGCCTCGCAACTATCGGAACAGTTGACCGCGCAACGCCGGCGGGGCGGCGAGGTTGTCTTGGCAACGCGTCTAATCCCGTTGGCGCCCCGGCAGGTGTGACAAGCGTCGACGGGAGCAGGAGACCAAGTACATCGAGGAGCTGGCTGAGCTCATCTCCGCTAACCTCTCCAACATTGATAGCTTCAACGTGAAGCCTGACAAATGTGCCATCCTCAAGGAGACCGTGCGGCAGATCAGACAAATCAAAGAGCAAGGTTGGAGCCGAGCGCACGCTGCTGCACCTACATGTGACCAACACGCCCCGGGAGCACAATATGCAATTTGTATCGGGCGTGTTTGTGTTTGGAGAACTGAAAGTGAAGCTGGCTTGGCAAGATCGAATAGCCTTCTGCAGAGCAGATGATGCTGGTGATGAAGTGGTGCTTTTGGTTCATGGCCAGGCCTCAGATCGACAGCCAGTTTGGCTGTGTCATCGAGGGTAAACCAACACCGGTAATTGAGACCGATGCTCGGTGGTCGTGGCTCAAGGCTGTCAGAGGCACTCTTGATCTGTTTTGCCAAACCCCGCTTCACATTGGAGAATAGTGATAGGCTGAAATCCCTCGTAGTCATTTTCAGGAGGATTTCTTGCAACATCGACTTGATCGGGAATATTCTCTCCGTCTGCATTTGCTCGATTGAGATGTTATCTGAGGGCTGGGGATGGAAGGGCAAGAGATTGAGTCTGAGGGTCATCACCCAGCTAGGGAGCTGAAGGCAGACAAAATGGAAGGGGGGCTTTTTTTTTTTTCCTTTTTTTTTAATGTCTTTGGTTCAACGCATCTTTTCCTCCGCCTCCACATCCACAGTTGGCCCCTCAGATAGGTGACATTCATCTCGGCAATCTCACGCAAGTGATAAAGTGCAAAAGGATATTTATTCCAAGGTTACTCTATTTTCTTACTTGGCACCTAACCCCAGAGATAGTCCCACTATATTGAGGGCTGTCTAACAAAGTCTCAGACACATGCTGAATTTAAAAATAGAAAGGTATGTTAAGCATGCACGCGTGACTTGTGCTGCCACCTGCTGATGCCTCAAAGATATTGCATTGTATTGTTGTGAAGAAATCAAATTGTAGCTTTACAACGATAAATGGAATGGCAACTTTAATCGGCTTTAAATGCAACATATACATTTATATACTTGTCTTTTTTTTTTTGCTTTTAAAAAACACCTCACACACTATAAATTAGTATTTTTGTTTATAGTCCAATGTCTCCTCCTCAGGTAAAAACTCTTGCAGTGCTGATGACGTCCAGAAAGCGGATGTGTCCTCTACTGGTCAAGGGGTCATTGACAAAGACCACCTGGGACCGCTGCTTTTACAGGTCAGTTTCTCACCCGGCCCAAAAATCCAATGCGTCCTCCTGGCCTCTTTGCTGCCATCGCTTGCACTTGGCAAGTCAACTCAAGTCAAGTTTACGCGTTCCTAATTCTCCACTTTTTGTCCTTTGCAGGCTCTAGATGGCTTTCTTTTTGTAGTGAACCGAGAGGGGAGCATCGTATTTGTGTCAGACAACGTGACACAATACCTTCAGTACAAACAGGAGGAGCTCATCAACACCAGCGTGTACAACATCATTCATGATGACGACAGGGAGGCCTTCCACAAGAATTTACCCAAATCCGCTGGTGAGACATGAATCATACACACAGATGATGAAGTAAAACACATGATGGATGTCGGAACACAAAATGTTATCGTCATCACTCAAGTAGTCCTTTTTATGGCCTCTCGTAGTTCCAAACGGGGCGTCGTGGGCGGGAGAGGCACCCAGGCAGAAGAGCCACACGTTCAACTGTCGCATGCTGGTGAACTTGGTCCATGGTCAAAGTCATGGCTTGTCAGAAGACAGGCCCGGTGGACAGCGCTATGAGACCATGCAATGTTTTGCTCTCACTCAGCCCCGGGCCATGATGGAGGAAGGCGAAGGTATCCATCCCAAATGTCCTTTCCCCCTGCAAAATACACATTTAAAAAAAAAAAAAAAAAGCCATTTGGCTTGATCTGAAATGAAGAATCCATGAAAAGTAGTATCAAAATAAAAGTACAGCATATAATATTATATTGTGTCTTTATTCAGATCTCCAGTCATGTATGATCTGCGTGGCCCGACGCATCACGGCACTAGAGAGGACAGAGCGGTTCAGCACACGCCACGAGCTGTCAGGTAAGGTTGCTTTTCTTTTCCCCCGGTGTACAAATGCGAAATGGCGTATGGAAAATAGAGTGGCTTCACTAGTATAATTTCACTGTGCCAATATGAGGTTTGAAATCCGTTTATGAAGTATACTTTCAGACCAACGCCACTTACTGTATGTACTAAGCTTAGTTATTCTTTGTTGGCATTTCATGCATTCCAGTCACCACCTCTCTATGCCACCCTAATTTCGTGTCCTGCGATTCTAGGTAAACTCATTGAAATTGAGCAGCATAGCACCCTTCACACCACAATGCGTCCTGGTTGGGAGGACCTGGTGAGGCGCTGCATCCAGATGTTTCTCAGCCGAAGCGATGGGCAGCCGTGGTCTTACAAACGCCACTATCAAGATGGTTTGTATTTCGAAACTTGCCCAAATTCAAAGTACCCTGGAACCTTTTAGGCTAGGTTCACACCGCAGGCAAATGCGACCCCTATCGGATTTTTTTTGCCCATATGTGACCTGTATCTGATTTTTTTATGACAGTCTGAACGGCTCAATTCGGATTTTTTTCAAATGCGACCTGGGTCGCTTTCATATGTGGTCCTAGATCGCCAATGCGTTCGCGGTCTGAACGGCCAGGTCGCATATATCCGACATTGACGTCATCCGGAGCCCAAAATGTGCTCCGCGCAGGCAGAGGGAAACTGCTGGCAGCAAGGGGATCGAATCTGCAAAGTTGTTTTGAGTAACACTATTGACTTTATATTTTACTTTAATTTACTAACATGAAGTATAAAGTGGAAATTTATTGCGATCGTAGTACTGTAATTCAGCCACGGCTCAGATCGATTCATTTTTTTACGCACGGCTATGACATGACGTCATCGTTAGTGATGTCTCCATGAAATGAGATATCAAAGTGTCGTCTCGTGATTTTCCCCAAATACTGCATTTCTACCTCCTACCTAATCACTCTACTGTATAAATGCCCCGACGCGCTGGACCCTATTTACTTCCGCCAACACAACGTCGGGAGTGACGTCGTCTCTCCTTATGCGGGCCACTTTGACGTGTTCATACAGCAGACAAGACCGAGGTCGCATTTATAATGTGATATGAAAGCTTACACAAAAAACTCTGATTTTTTTTCCAAAAATCCGAATTGAGCATTAAGACCTGCGGTGTGAACCTAGCCTTAGTGTCTCACCCATGCCCCTTTGTGTCCCATACATGTTAGCAAGCATAACATTTAGAATGTGCTCATATTTGCCAGACCACTTTCTTTGAACGGGGTCAGGGTTCACCCCCGTGTCTTCATTTGTGTACCACTGCGTCCGGTAATTTCCGTAAGCATTTGTTCCTTGCTCCATTTCCCGACAGCTTTCCACAACGGCCACGCGGAGACACCGCTCTACCGATTCTCCCTCGCTGACGGCACCCCCGTCACAGCCCAGACCCGCAGTGACCTGTGCAGGAATCCCAGCACCAACGAGCCACACTCATTTCTCTCCACACACTTGCTCCAAAGGTGAAAATGACATTTTCATCCAGTTGGGATGAGATTTGGGTTCAACTGCACGATTTTCTCACCGCGTCGTTCATTTCGTCTTTCAGAGAGCAGAATAGCTATCATGGAAACCAAGTAGGAGGCATTCGGCCTCAAGGCATGGCTGTGAACAACCCCAACCAACAGATGAACATGGTGTCGGCCGGGGGCATGAACATGGCCTACGGCATGGCCGACCAGAGGAACTTGGCCCAAAGAGGGGCGCCTCCTTACACCGGGGGCAACCGCATGAATCAAATGAACCCCATGCATCAAATGAACCCCATGCATCAAATGAACAACATGGCTCCGATCAATTCCATGAACACGATGAACCAAATGGGGCAGATGACTCCGATGGGCCACCACAGCATGCATCAGCAGCAGCATCAGCAGCAACAGCATCAACAGATGGCCCACTTCCACGGGGGTGGACCTGGAGGTGGAGGATATGGGAGGGGAATGACCAGCCCCCCGCAGGCCAGTCCGGGTCTGAATGGTCCCCCACACAATGTCATGGGTTCACCCCGAGTCAGAGGAAGTCCCAAGATGGGCGCCAGCCCCTTTTCTCCCGGAGGTACGACCCGTCGCTCACCTCTTACTCTTTGGGCTTAATCCCAAAATGGAATCACAATCTGCAACTCTCACACCTGTTTTACCGAACTCACATGCTATCTTTGCGCTGTCATTCCTAGGTTTGAATTCTCCCATGAGCTCCGGACACCCTGGTAACTCGGGAGGCGGGACCACCACTTTCTCCAGCAGCTCCTTGAATGCTCTGCAAGCCATCAGTGAGGGTGTGGGCAACCCATTGCCCTCCCCCCTCACTTCCCCGAGCGCACACAAGCCCGACAGCTCACCGAGCATCAATTCCACCAACCAGGTTACAGGTGGACCCTGCAAATCCAGCCTCCCGCCCCACTGCGACTCAAAAAGCCCGGGGAGCTCGCTGGGGGCGACGGGGGAGCAGCACCCCCGCACCCCCTCAAGCGAGTGCACTTCGGACAAACCAGACAGTCAAGCGAGCAGAGAGGCAGGACCGAACATGGGCGAATCGAATCGCCGGGTGCCCGACAAAAGCCACAAGAAGCTTTTGCAGCTGCTCACGTCCCCAACGGATGAGCTGGCGCCCGCTAAACACCCTCCGAGCTCTGGGCCCGGTTCCGCAGCAGACGTCAAAGACGCAACGAGTGGCGTTACCAGCCCTTCCTCCTCAAGCGGCGTGTCTTCCTCGACAGGCGGAGGTCACGGCGCGGTGTCCTCTTCGGGCAACGCGGGGCATTTCGCAAGTCAGTCACTTCAGGAGAAGCACAAGATTCTCCACAAGCTCCTGAAAAACGGGAACACTCCGGATGAGGTGGCCCGCATCACGGCAGAAGCCACCGGCAAGAGTAGCTCGGAGTCCGGCACATCTGAGGCAGTAGCCGCAGCGTCCGGAGGCGTGCGCGCGTCCGAATCCAAGCCGGAGCAGCACAGTCCTAAGAAGGAGATGTCCCATGCGCTACTTCACTACCTCCTTAATAAGGACGACTCGAAAGAGGGCGTTGACATTAAGCCAAAGCTGGAGGAGCTGGAGGGGAGGGGAGCCCTGGGGTCAGGGGTCACAAGCTCTGAGACCCACTCGATGGATGGCAAGGTCAAGCTTGAGCCATCCGATGAGGTAATGCAGTAGCTGCACTGAAAACGGCAATCTCACTTTTAGCCTATCGCGCAATAAACCTTTTTTTGTTCCCATTCGCCCTGTCACTGATTCAGGTGGAGACCCTGGAGACCATCCTTGGGACAAGGAATGTTTCTGGTTTCTTCCCCGAGCCTGATTCCAGGTCCGGAAAAGAAGTCGGGAACAAACAGGGAATTATGCCTGACGGTATAATCGGTAAGACAAATATTGTTTTTCTATTTCGACCAATTCAATGCGGTCATTGGACTCAACGGTTTTCTTGCTTGTTTCAGAGGGAGATCGAGCGGCTGTAACTCCGGGCCAGCGAGGCGCCTGTCAAAGAGCGTTGTCCGTGGACGCCAAGCCGATGGGCGGAGACGTGCCGGCGGGAGTCGGCTTGGCCGGAAGAAGGAACGTCCTCTGTCCCACACTCATCAAACAAGAGAACATGGATGCTCCCATCCGACCTGGGGGGGTTCCTAATGGCTTCCCCGGAGGCACCGCAGTGTGTCCGCCAAGAGGCCATCCAACAAGTAAATGAAAAAAAAATCCCATTTATGAGCATTCCTAAAGCAGCTGGCATTTCATGAAGGACTTGCTTTAAACACGGGAAAAAGATGTGGATTTTGGCGACAGAATCTCGCTGCAACTATTCCGCGTAGCCTCCTGGCGCCCAAGTTTCACAAAAACTTGCCTCTTGTCGTTCAGGAGGCATGGTCAGAGGGACGGGAATGCCTCAACGCCCTCCGATGGCAGGACCCGGGGAATGGGTGATGCAAAGATCAAACGCCGGCCCGATGAGCGGACCGGCTCACCCAGGCATGGGTCGCTCTGGTCCAATGGGAGGACCCATGATCAACCGCTCCAACAGTGTCCCCGCAAACACGAGGTCAATCCTGCAGCAGCAACTGATGGAGATGGGTATGTCTGGCAAAGTACTGGCAGTATACATACACTGGTGGAGTAAAAATACGGAGAAACCAAAGCAACCGCGTTGAATTAATCCATTTGGTTGAGTTATCTCCAGAGTCAGTACTCAACTGTCCCCGTTGTAGGTACCAATGAAGGCAGCATGAGTATGAGCCCATTTGGCGGGCACGGGCCGCCACCTCGGTCCCCTTCCTGGCCAGACTCTGCCATGGGGCTTGAAAGATCGCAGAATAGCACAAACCGGTAAACGGACGTCTTTCTCGGTTGCTCCTGATCACTGATTTGCAGACAGACTTTGTCCTAACTTTTGTCACATGCAGTGATAATGGGATTGACTCCACTTCGTCTTTTGTGATAGGGAACAGTTCGGCAACCCGCTGGAGGAGCTTCTCGGCCCCCTGGCTAGCAGCGAGGGGCCGAGTGATGAGCGGGCACTTCTGGATCAGCTGGACTCTCTGCTAAACACCGCCGACGTCATCGCATTGCAGGAAATAGACCGAGCCCTGGGCATCCCTGAAATAGTAGGCCAGGTACGGGGTACTGTTGAGGATTATTTGCAAAGTTTGTCATGAAAAATGGTTATTTATTGGCACCCGCTGATCATTTGTGATGCAACGCTGGTTTCCGTACGGTATTATGTCGAGGCTTCAGATTTGGGCACCATATATTACTTAATGAAACCTGCTTCACTCCACATTCACGTTAAGATCAAATACCCAATCCAGTATGTCATGTGTCTCTTCTTTACCTCAGAACCACGGACCCGAGGGTCATCCTCAGGGCCAGGATCAGGGACCGTCTCAATCTGCCCCATCAGAGCCTTTCACAGGGCCTGACTCAACCATTGGCTTGGAGCAAAAGCCCATGTTTGGCCAAGGGTATCCCGGCCCACCGGGACCGGCCTCTATGGGCATGCAGCCCGGTTACGGCGGCAACGCCATACCAAGCCAATCTCCAGCAGGATTCAACCCCATGATGAATCAAATGGGCCAGGCCGCAAACTTCCCGGGAATGGGAGGTATGGCAGGTCTGGGCAACCCCCGTGCGAACATTATGAGACCTCGCATGATGACTGCCACCAAGCCTCTTCGACTGCAGCTGCAGCAGAGGCTTCAAGGGCAACAGGTGATCGCACTTGCACCTTGAAATCTTAATTGGAAAATGGTCATGTAATATAGAGCTCAGTCAAAGAGTTTCGACATGCATGTTACGCAATAGAGAAACCTCAAAAGGGATTTTGGTAATGAGCAATGCTATGAATTTAAGGGCAGCTGTGGCATAAACCGTACGTAGGGTGGTAGTCTAGTAAATTTTTAAAGCACTATCAAAAGTACTCAATCTCCGCAATGACATCTGTTTTTAAATGACCCCCTATGGCAGTTTATGAACCAAGCTCGGCAAGGCATGAAGATGGAAAGTGCTCCTGGAGGGAATCCCGCCATGCGCCCTGGCATGCGCCCTGGCATGCAACCCGGCATGCAGCCGGGTATGCGACCTGGGATGCAGCCCGGGATGCAGCCTGGCATGAGTGGTCAGGTATGCCATCAACTGTCCGGCACTTTTAACGGCTTACGGCCATTTTGCGCCTTTTGCTAAAGTTACTACACAAGTCACCGTTGATGTAAAGTCGGACGGCGTTTTTGCTTTTTGTGTAGCCTGGTTTCCTGAACGCTCAAATGATGGCCCAGCGCAGCAGGGAAGTGATGACCATGCAGATGAGGAGGCAGCGGATGATGATGCTGATGCAGCAGCAGCAGCAACAGCAGCAGCAGCAGCAAATGCAGGCGGCGCAGGGAGCTGCGGCAGGATTCAGCCCTCCTCCAAATGTCACTGCACCCGGAGGAATGGACGGTGGCATGGGAGGAGCCGGCATGAACCAGCCAGGACAGCAGGGATTCAACTATGGAGGTAACTATGGTGAGTCAATTGAGACAAAAGCTGTTTGTGAGTTGGGAAAAGGGCAACAGGTTGGGTCATCGCCATGCTACTAGTAGAGATTTTTAGGAGGTGAGGTTTTGGCCAGAGAAACAGGCTTTTCCTCCAATTGGATTGTTTATCCAGGTTTTTTTGGGTTTTTTTTACCCTTTGTGGTAGAAATCACATTTCTGATTTTAGGCCAAAAAAGTACTAATTATATACTAGAATGTCAACATGAATTTCAAAATTCCAAATTTTGTCCTAATCTCAAATATCAGTTCAACAGGATCGAACACATCTGTCATTTGTTATCTAGTCAGCTGTCGAGTTTATGTAGGATCAAATCATTCCCTGAGTTCGCATGCGACGAATTTTTCGCGTAACAGCCCGTTTTTACTCGTTTTCTCTGCCATGTTCATGTTCGGAGTTGTCAAGCTGACTGCCTTGCTGCACATGCAGGTATGAACCAACAGGGGGAGCAGTCGTTCATGGCTCCAAATAGCAGCCCACCCCAAAACATGATGGCGGGGAGGATGGGAGGTCCTGCTCAGAACAACATGATGTCAGGAATGCAAGGAAATCCACAGGGAGGCTCCATGTATCCGTCGGGAGACATGAAGGGCTGGCCGCAGGGTGGAATGCCGCGCAAAAGGTATGTGGTGCCAACATAAGGACACTGGACTAGAGTAAAAGTCATTCTGGGCCAAAGGAGCGTGGCAATGTCTTCATTAAAGTAGAGACATCAGAGCCTCACTGATCATGTCATGGGTGAAGAAAGTCAGAATGGTGGTTATGACGCCATTTAAATTAGCCCCACTCTTGAGTTGAGAAAAAGACACTCTTTTGGAAATAGAAGATTCACTTTTTTAGGAAGATTAAAGCTGAACTTGATTGTTTTATTTTACACTTGATGGGTGGGCAAACACTCCAGGGAGTGGGCCCAACTATTTGTCTACAAACTATTAAAGAATACTTCTTGTAAAATATGTCAACTTTTTCATTCTTTTTTTGTCATAGTTCTCAAAGTGTGGCATATGTACCACTAGTACGTGGGCTCCCTCTAGTGGTTATGCGAAAGAATCACTGCCTAAACCGGAGCGGTTGTGTGTAGCTTTAAATTTCAAAACATTTGCAATTAATTTTTATTCTTAAACCTTTATTTAGGTCAAATCTGTGTATAAATTGTATGTGCAATACACTTGACTTGAATCAAAATTACAAATGTTGACATACGAGTTTCCAGCTCAAGGCCGGCAATATACTTTTTAAAAATAAAACCTTTTCCTTAGACCTACTATGCTACTGTGTGTAATGTTGGTCACAATGGTGGTTCTTGAAGAGCAAATCATTTTTTTAGGTGGTACTTGGCATAAAACAGTGTTTCCCAACCTTACTTGAACCCAAATAAATTGGGAGTGCCAAAAGTTTGAGTAGATCTATGACACATGACTTATTTCTTTCCTTGCATCTGTCGTGCAGCTCCTATCCCCAGCAACAGTTTCCGCAGCAGGGAAACCAGGCCCCGTTCGGGAACATGATGATGAACAACTCGATCGGCAGAAGCGGCGCGGTCGGTGGCGCCGGCTCGGCGCAAATGGGCCAAATGCCGGGCCAGATGCAGAATCAAATGCAGGGCCAGATGCCGGGACCAATGCAGGGCCAGATGGGCATGAACCCAATGGGAATGGGTCGGATGCCGATGGGACCCGATCAGGTACGCCACTTTTCCTCGCCAGGCATTCTGCCGATGTTTCACAACGCATCTAATCGCACACTTGGCGTCTGCCGTTTGTTTCTCTCCCTCTCTCTCGCTGCAGAAGTATTGCTGAGGACATGAGTAGAAACGAGGCGGGGGGAGGGGGAGGGGTTAGCGGGGCGGGGCTTGCCACGAAGCTCTGGGCCCCCGAGAACATGCAAACATTATTCTCCAGCATCAAGCATGACATCGACACAACACACTGCTCATCCGAGAGGAAGTTTGCCCTGAGGATGAATTTGTGCCAGGTTTTATCTCCAACTGGAGCCTTGCACCCTCATTTTAGTACGTGTGCGTGTGTGTGTGTGTGTGTGTGTGTGACTTGGAGGTATCAGGCAGTGTTGAGCAAGATGGGGAGCGACGGTACAACTGGCTCTGACTGCACTTTACTTGGAGGTTTCTGTATGGGAAAAAAAAAAAAGATTGATGCAATATTTCCTCATCTTTACAGCCTTACTAGAAATTTGATGCCTTCACAACAATGGGTTTCTTCTTCTTTTTTTTTTAAACAATTATTTCATGTTTTTTTTTTCTTTTTTTGTTTGTTTAATCGTCTGGATGCGCCTCATGCAAATGTCATTGGAAGCTATAAGCACAGTTTATTACAGTATGCAGATCGGAGCAATAATGTCGTCTGTAAGTGAGCATCTCAACCTCTGTTTCAAGCAAACAAACGGTACTGCAGTATTAGATGTCTCAAACATCATCTGTGAATATGAATTGTAAATATTCTACAAAATATATCAAACATGATTTTAAAGGCCTATTATTGCACAAAAGAATGAGACCGGCTTGTATTTTTTTGGTCCTGTAGGTCAAAACTGATTTGGTTGATTTTTTTTTTTTTTAACTTTTTTTTTTTTTTTCTTAACATCTTTCCAAATATTACAGCTTTGACGGGACTTTCCTGTATTTTTTTCCCCGTGCGAATGTGTGTATTTCATGTCTTAGCGAGGCACTTTTAATTGTGACAAGGATCTGATGAACTGAAGGCCTGAGCTTCCGCACTCACAAGTGTTATTGGAAAGTGGTGGAAGTCTTTTTGGACTGTCAGTCACGCGAAGCTATTTTGCGAGACGAGCTTTGTACGTGCGTCTCAGCGCAGTACAACGAGGACGTGAACAAACAAAGTCTGCAATTCACTACGACTCTAGTCCTCACATTGTTCTCCTTCCGGCTTCCTCCTTCTGCGGGTGTATTTTATTTTATTTTCATTTGGTTTTTTTTTTTGTTTTTTTTTGCTATTTGGTCATTTTCCTTTCTCTTACTCTGCTCAATCTACCTTTTCAACAAGCGCAATCCAAAGATATTTTTCCACATCTTTGTATAGTTTCTAAGGTTTCGGGTGTACATTTTTATGATATACATTATTTTATTCAGATGGTAAATGGGTACATATCATACATCCGTAAACGCATATGATGGTTATTATATTTTAGTCGTAAAAGGGGTTGAAGTTGTTCGGAGCTCTGCAGAAAGGTCTATGAAATTCCCCACTGCATAAAGTTTTTTTTTTTTTTTTTTTTAAAACGCAAATACAAAAAGATGACTTCAAGACATATCAGTGGCTCAACTACAACTTCATTCTGTGCCCAGATTTTGTTACTTGGGGGGGGGGAGAGCTTTGTAATGTTTGAATGAAGTGCAAAGCGACGCAAAAGATCATCAAGCTGTTTTCCTATCTTTGGGATATGAATAGCTGTCATTTTACAGGATGTATATTACAGACAGTGTTTTTCAGTTGTTGATATTGATGTAAATACAAATTTCTATTTAAACACTTTGATTGTGAACTTATGATTACCAGCGGGCACACCAGCTGGTATATTATGTTTACAAAATAAACAAATGAAACCAGTACGTCTCAAGTTATTGTGGAACAATGTTTGGTTCGGTTAGCACATCTGCCTCACAGGCAAGAGGTTGTGGGTTCGAAACAAATTAAGGACAAGCGGTCAAGAAAATGGACAGATGCAACATTTGCTTCAATATGTATTAATATGTATTTTCTTTGTTATTATTTGATATTGTCACATGTCCATCTTAATTGCTCTTCCTGCTACAGACCTCATTTCTGAAATGTTTCTTTTTTTAAGTAGTGCAAATACGAAACACTTGGATGTGACATATTGTCGAAACATTATTAAGGCCATGCACCATAACTATAGAAACTTTATGTAGTATACATCAGGGGGACTTCAGGCCCGGGGGCCATATACGGCCTGCTCCATTCTGTAATCTGGCCCACCAAGCAGTCCTGAAATATTTGTTGCGTTAACTAACTAAATACCATTTTAATCTCTTCTATAAATGACCTGGTCCATCTGTCTTGATTTAAATTTGTCATGTAATAAATTCCAGTCTAACTAATTAATTGCTTAATGTATTTATTGGAAATAAAACTGCCAAATTAAACATTTTTAAATACATTAAACAATGTTTTATTTCATTACGTAATTGTAATAATTAAAGCAATTATAAAAATAAAATTGATCCATTTATTCATTCATTGATAAATGTACCTTTGTGACCTGGCCCATCTGTCGTTTTTGCAGTTTTGCCAATAGGGGGCAATGTTGCTCTGTAACGCAGCCCAGTACACTGAACAAGGTTCTCCTGATGTATGACTGCAATCCCCAAAATGAGCGCCAGGATGTGCTACTTGCTTGCAAAAATCGCATCGTAGTTTGGGATTAAATCTCAACATTGCGGTCACCGTCGGCATTTCGCGAATACAATAGAAATCTACAGGAAAAATAGTGTATAACGTGCATTTTCCTGTTATGTGTGTGTTGGGTGGGGGGGCGTGCGTGCGTGCGTGCGTGCGTGTGTGGATAAAAATATGACGTGTTGTTGCAGATCTCAATCACGAGATTGTAGTGTGGGAATCTGCCAAAATAAGACTGCCCCAACCGTGTCTCTCTCTCTCTCTCTCTCTCTCTCTCTCTCTCTCTCTCTCTCTCTCTCTCTCTCTCTCTCTCTCTCTCTCTCTCTCTCTCTCTCTCTTTCTCTCTCTCTCTCTCGCTCTCTCTCTCTCTCTCTCCCCCCCCCTCCCTTCTGCGTGTTGGCTCGCTTCCCGGCCCATCTGCGGCCTGGCCCGCGGATTACTGTTTGTTAATGTTTCAATCAGCTGTGTGTTGAGGAATGTGGAGCTATTTAACCTGAACTTCCCCAGGTGTGCCGCGGCGCCGCTCAGTCTGGGCCCGGCCGCCCTCCCCCTCCCTCCCCTCGCTTCCTCCCTCCTCCCTCCTCCCTGCTCCCTCCCCCGCCCCTGCCCTTGGCACAAAGCTATCGCACAAACACAATCACACGGCGCCCGGGCGGCCACGCCGGCCCGCAGCTGTGCGCATCGCACCGCAGGGAAAATGGGAAAAACATTGCACCAGGGAGACAGAATAAATCTTAGACGCGATCTTAAAGCCAGAGCCTGTTTTTAACCCGTGCGCCGCACATGTTGATTTACAGCAGAACACATTGAAACAAAAACTTGAAGTGACGCCTGACTCAGGGAAATTACTTTTAGTGCTGACTGACGCCTTGTCATTTGACCTCAGGCCTCGTGTGAAACTCCCGCAAAACGTCACAAAACAAGGCGATATCGGAATACGATCACGTCGACATACGGTGTTTCGACATACGAACATATACAGTAGTTTCCGCAGCAGATGAAGAATACGTTGTCATACAGTGCGAGACCTTACGCTCACATTTCTTGTTAAGACAATGATTTTGTGATTTACCTATGAGTGCTTTCCATACAAATATTTACTGTAATTATGACTTAGGTCAAAGATGGGTAACCTAAAATCTGGAGGGATCCACATAGGACCACACACTTCCTAGCCGATGTATGAAAAAAAACCTATTTTAAATATGGACTAAACAGGTGCTCTTAATGCATTTCATTTTTCATAATATATTTTTTCATTGCATGTGTAAAAGATCCACTATCCTAAACCAGCAAAAAAAAAAAGGTTAAAGCAAACAAAATAACCACATAGGCTTCTGTAATTCTTTTTTTCCAGTGCCAAGGGGTGTCTTGCATAAAAATTACCATTCAAGGACAGCACAAAACTGGGGAACAGCAAATCTACATTAAGTGCAAAAATGAATTTTGCACATTTTTTTTTCACCAAAAACAACTCACTCAAAATGTTGATATTATTGAGGTACTGCGTTAAATAATTAGGCCTACTTATGTTGTAGTATAGGGCAATATAAGACACAGTGAAAGTGCAACTAAGACATATCTTCTAGGACTAGTGGTGATTGGTGAAATTACAATTTAAAACTAAAGTTGAACCCTACATATTTACGGCTTGAAACCTGCGGATTCACATGTTTGCAGATGTTTTTTGTTATTTTCTTTTTTCAATATTTTGTCATATTTACACTCATTTTTCGTGAAAAAAACATATAATGAATGTTTATCAGCATTTTTAAAGATTTTGGGGGGTTTGTAAAAATAGATATACATATATGAGGTGGGGGGGGGGGGGGATTAATTAATCAAGAGGCTACTTAGAATTTGTCATCAGATGGCCATCCCTGACCGACTTAGGTTTGCAACCTAATTATTTTTTCATTTGATTAATTTAAATTAATGGCCTATTAATGTTTCTCACATATTGAATGTAATGAAGAGATTTCGAGATTACGAACAAGACACAATGAACTACTGTAGTTTGTGTAGCAATATATTAAAAAAAAAAAAAAAAAGACTTTACAGCAACATGTTCCAATTTATATTCAGGTGGGTTGTTTACATTCACCCTGTGGTGAACCAGCGACCCAGAACATAAAATAATGACTTTTAAAAACAAGCTAAAACAAGTCTAGAAGATGAAAACACTTTACAAGTTCTAAAGGACGCTTATAAAGTGTAAGAATAATAATATATATCATGCTTACTTTACTCTTACCCCATTTTGAAATGTTTCAATGTTTCAAGTGAAAAGTGAAGTCAAGTGAAACATCCTCTTGTAAGTTGATCGCTCATAATGAGCCACACAGACCCAAACGAAGTCTTGAACTAGCCCGGGGCCTTCGTGTTGACCACCAAGCTTTTGGCTTGATGTTACCAAATGTAACACTCACTGGCTTGACTTCACAGCTTCTCTTGAGTGCGATGGCAGGCTTCTAAAACCGACTAGCGCATTCCATCTGACATTTTGCTCCAATAAGGCCCATCACAGTGTCATCATAGCCAAGTGTAAGTTTTCACACGTGGATAAGGAATCGGTGCTTAAAGCCTCTTGTGTGTGTGTGTGTGTGTGTAGAAGAAGCAAATAACACACGAGCAGAGGGACGTGTTAAAAAATAATTGTCTTGTTTTAATAAAAAAACAGCAATAAAATGGACATTGTAAGAAAACAATATGTTCACACATAATGTGGCATTGTAATATACAATACAGTTGGTCGCTCAGGAATCTGAGAATTACAAAAAAAAAAAAAAAAAATACAAATTTGTGGAATGTTTTTTCTTTTGTTGTTCAGATAGTTTGCACAAGATACAAGAATGTAACAGAAGCTTTGTAGAACATGCAACAGGTTCTGCTGGTTGCGCTGGACTCGTCTGGTTTAGTCCCAGTGGCCAGCCCAGTCTTCTGTGGAGCCCACCCGTTGGTTCTTCCCTCTCACTCTGGACCCTCTTGATGAATCGAGAGCCTCGGGTGACTTCTTGCTTTGACACCCTCTCCAACTCGAGAACGTCCACGCAACGCTTCTAGCTTTTTTTGTTTCTCTGGGAGTGGGAACCCCCCCCCCCCCCCCCCTATCCCCCACCTGCACTAACAGTTCAAGGTTTTCGTGGACACCTTGTTGAAGCTCGAAATGCTCCGCGAAAGCTCTTAGCGGCACATGATCCTGTCATCCGAGCAGCCATTCTGCAAAAAAGGACACCGACGATTAGGACACCGCGAGCACGCAGACACCGCTGTGACGTATTCAATGTGGAGATTCGGAGATCATAATCACCTCTACGGCGATGCTGGCGAGCTCCGCGTTGAGCGCGGTGAGCGGCGTGCGAGGCTGCACGCCCCCGGCCTGGTGGCGGCTCCTCTCCGGCTCGTCCAGCTCCACCTGCAGATCCCAGATGTAGTCGATGACGTGCTGCAGGATCTCCACCTTGCTCGCTTTCTTGTTGGTGGGCAGGGTGGGCACGAGCTCCTTGAGCTTGCTGTAGCAGCTGTTCATGTCCTGCAGGAAGACGCTCATCTGCTCGTCCAGCAGCGGGATCTTGCACTTGGAGATGGCCAGGCTCTGCTCGGATAAACAGCGCACCATGTCCTCGCCGCCCACTTTGCTCTTCAGGGCGCAAGTAGATCCAACGACCTTCATGGTGAGGGGAAAAGTTTTCGGCTCGTACTTCCCAAATAAAAGTCGGCGTGTTAGCGCGATGGTTCCCCCTTCGGAGATTGCAGCGAGGTAATGTTGACAGTTCGCAACGTCCACATGGAGAGGCATACTGATTTATATAGGGAGAGAGCAGGGAGGGGGCGCGGCCTCGCCGGAGCTCAGCCAATGGCGTGTTAGCTTTCGTATGAACGCGCTCACGTCTCGTCCAATCGGCGAGCTCGCCTGGTTATCGGGATTTCCAATCTGTTTGAGGGATGGCGTTACAAATGGAAACAAATGTGTGTCTTTTATGGCTAATATGTGGGAATCCAGCTGTCCGTTGCGAGGCTTGGGGACTCTGCAGGTGGAGATTGCCTGGGGGACAGTCACGGGGTGCTGCGGTGGGAGAATGAATGAATGAATGAATGAATGAATGCGCCGTGTTAATTAGGCTGCCACACATTTGGCCATTGTTGAAGGCGCTGCAGATGTGCACCGCTGCAGTCAGAGCCGCTCCGTGCACGCCTCCACGAAGCCCGAAGCGAAATTTCACTTTGGGACTTCTGCCAGTCATTTTGATTACGCTGGAACACAAATTCTAACTTCAAACGTTTGTAGATTTTTTTTTTTTTTTTTTTTACAATTTCTGAATCTGTCCTCGTTTTTTTCTCTAGCACATCATGTTTTTATAATAATAATAATAATAATAATAATATCATAACAATACAATATGTAATATAATCATATATTATTTGGTAATATTTTTTAACTGAGGGTTAGCTTCAGCAACAGGTGGACATTTTTTTTTAATCTCATAGTTAAAAATTATAGTACATAGTAAAATTCTTTTAGTGCAAGCTTTTATAGGTCAAACTTCCCCCCAAAAAAGAAAATATTTCAAAAACCTCTTGTGCTAGAAAATAGAACTGAAGACATGTTTGAAATCAGAGTCAAAAATACGTTTAGGGACACGTAAAGTGGTGTTAATTAATTGAACCTTTTATTTTGAACATTCAGTAAAAAAAAAAAAAAAAAAAGAGAAGAAATTAACATACTGTAAATATCCCATATTGATATACTGTATCCTGTCCAAAAAGTAATCCGAGATATAAACATACATACATTCTGCAAGATATGCTTAATTTCCACATATATGCCCCCCAAATACACACAATCGTTCATCCCACATTGATCATCCATTGTTGAATTTTCCTATGAGTCTTTGTAATGAGTCTAATAAATTAAAAATGAAGAGCAGACTCGGGTGGATATCAACAATATTCCAAGTGATAAAGCAGAAAGTGGGACACAGGTCCTGAATATCATGTAGGTCTACTAAAAGTATCAAAGATATTCCACTGGTGTGCTATTTTTGGTTGAAAAACTGCAACAACAAAGTGCAAAAGCAATATGTAGTGCATCAACCAAAACAAAGTGCAACAACAAATGAAATAACTTAGATAAATATAATAACTCAAAATGGCAGAGTATAAAAATAAACAACAATAGTGGTTTAAATGAATTTTGGACTTCATTCGCTTAGTTTTAATAGGGAAATTGAGGTTCCAAGCTCGAAATCAAGGTACCTCTGTAATACTAGACTAGTTCCGCCCCGCTGGGGAACGGCTCGAGCTCAAAGCTGTCTTTCTGCTCGCTTGTTCTCCTCTTTCCCCAACCTTTCCCGCATGGACAAGACGAGCAGTGTTGGTGGCGCTTCTAACTTTTCGCAGATTCCTTCACATGTTTCTGCAGTGTGTGTCGAGCCTCACATTCACATGGCTGCTCTGCCCCCTCCCTCTCCGATTGTCCAAACAAGCCCGCGCAGCGCGCAGACTGGCAGGCGCCAGCGCGGTGACGTCACCCATTCATTGGAGCCTTGACGCCTGTCAGCCTGGCGCCGCTCGGGCGGTCTCCATGGAGACGTCAAACAAGAGAACTCGCACCGCCTCGCTCCGCCATTCACCTGCAGCTCGAGAACAAACCAGCTCCGGAGCTTTGTCGTTCATTTATCACCTTGGAGCAGCCAGATGAGATTACCGCCCAGCGCACCTGCGAGGGCGCCGCTAGACTAGCGCGAGCCCGGGAGGAGGAGGAGGAGGAGGAGGAGGATGAGGAGGAGGGAGGAAGGGGAAGGAAGGATCTGAATTCGCATTTTAACATACATCACTTGCATTCTTTCACATGATCACTTTCACGTGGGCTTTTTTTTTTTTTCCTGTTGTCTTTGCACATCAACTTTCCTAAATGGACAGATTGTAATTTCATTTTTGCATACTTGTCAGAAGTTGTAAAAACTTGAGATGTGAGCTATAGCATATTTTTAAGCATGTTTGGGAAAAAAAAAATCACTGGAAATAAAAATTATCAAAAAAATTCTCTAAAATAAGGTCTACACAAAAGACTTAATTACTCCCCATCGCTCTATTCTCTCCAAGCAATTGTTTACATTTTTTTATTGTTCTAATTTATTTACTGTTGTTGTTGTTCCGCTTGATTTTCTTGAACCAGCCGTTGATGACAACATATATTGAAAAACTAAAATGACGTCAAATATCCAGTACAGCCCAGTGGATGTAATGGTTAGCATTACAGTTCTGAGGTGTGAAGGATGTTTCAGAACAAAACATTGGACTAGTCTGACGAGTACTTCGGTGAGCCCTGACCTAAACCCTTTTGAACCTCCATGGAAGGAGCTGAAACATGCTTTTCTGGAGAAGGCCCCATTTCCAAGCAGCCGGAGCAGTTTTCTCCTGAGAAGAGTGCCAAAATACTTGCCAACAGGTGCATAAATGCCATTTGAGCGTAGCAGAAATCAAAGGATGTGCAAGTTTTTTTTTATGTGGAACAATTCTGCAAATCATTTTTTTTCCAGCAAAGCTACATATTCTATCTTAGTGTATGACACTCATCATTATTGTGCATTTTTCTTGACAGTATTTTGGTATGCCTGCCTTGCTCAAACATATCGTTACTGTCCTGTGAAAACCACTTATCTAATTTTTTTTTTCCATTTTTTAATTTTTACATGAATCAGGTTTCTGCGTTACAGATGTCGCGTTAAAGTGACAATTAAAAAAAAATCCAAAATTGGAGATAAGCGTTATTCACAGCACAGCGACGATATGCAATATGTGAAATACTTTTATCAACCTTTTATAAATCATCCTTATTCCAGTCTAAAAAGCTATTCAAAGAGCCATGACTCATTGTTTTGTTTTAACCAATCTCACAACCCCAAAGCTTTTTTTTTTTTTCTTCCTTCTGTTGCAGTAACCTGTAAAAACTTTTCTCCCCAACTTTCTTTTCTCTCCCCCCCCCCCGCCCCCCCTGCCCCAGCCTGCCCTCTGTCCCAGGTCGCAGCTGACAGGGCGGTGGGAGGGCCGGGTGGGCAGAACAATGGGAGCGCGATGCAGGGATTGTGGGAGAGAATCTAGGCTGGAGCCACAGTGTCTGGAGCACCCCTCCACTCCCCTCATCCAGCTTTTGTTCAGCTGCAAAAGCTATCAGCACTTCCTACTGACACCAACAATAACTCCACACAGCTGGGCCCTTTTTAGCCTGTTTACAGCACATCAAGGCGAGAGGAGACAGAGGGAAGAGGCAGAGGAGGCCGAAGAAGAGCCAAGCATATTAGCTCCTGATTTGAACTGACAGAACGGCAGTGCCCGCCGGCGGCGCCCCATCCCTCCTTCATCGCCCGCACGGGATTCATTTCCCAGTGGGCCCGTTAGATGTTTGCCCCGTTACCTCTATTTTATGTTTGCTGACAGGCTACCGTTTGTGACGGTATGTCGCAACATCCTGCGGCCATCAAACAGCAGAAAAGGCTTTTAAAGAACATTGTATATCTTGGCCACTCTTGGGGGTTTTGTTTTGTTGGAGACTTTGTTCCACTCGGTCGAGGGGAAGCATATTCTATAATACGCCCTCTTTATCACTTGTGCGAGTAAAGCACATTACAGGAAGTATCCGGGAAAAGTTGATGCAGGAATTCCTTCAGAGGAAATGGGACATTCCAGCACACTTTTGCTGCTGTTTTTATTACTGTTGGGACAATACAGTCGCAGTCTTACTACTTCCTGACACATGAAAGTGGCTGAAGTCACAATAAAGGCGACTGGGAATAAATCTTTTTTGTTTCTTGGACAGAAGTGTTTCAGAAACGCTGTTGGAAATCAATTCAGTAACAGATGACATCATCAGCAACACAAATATGACAGTTGCATCATTATTTTTTCATTCATCGAGTTGATTTTTTAATTTTGAACATGCAGTGCTAAACCCAGTGTGACGTGACTTACAAGTTTATCAAGATGCAAGCAGGGGTTTTTTTTTTTTCGGTTTGACTTGTTAGCAAGAAATTGACTCAAACTCAGCTCTCTTCAAAACAAGCAACAGTTTGACAAATAGTGAACAATTCTTTAAAAAAAAGAGAGAGGCTTCAAGCTGTTTGTTGCCAAAAAGAGAATTAAGAGAACCTTGTTTATTCCTAATAAACCACACAACTTTGCTTTTAGCATAGTCCGCTAGCGTAATGCTAACACATAATGCAAAACACCATAGTTGCCGTGCTATAACCAGGATAGATAGATATTTCAACACAAACAGCGTAGAAACACATGTAAACAGACAATCTATCTATCTATCTATCTATCTATCTATCTATCTATCTATCTTGGCAAACAAGCGATGGGAAGCGAGACCAAGCTAGCTTTATTTAAGATGTTAGCATCGACCTTGAGAAGCAGTACTATGCACTGCGCTTATTGTACTTCAAAGTCTTTGGATTGTTACACAACACCCGAATTTCATTAATGGATGGTTGTTTTTAAAATGCTTTTAGAATAATGTTTTTGCGTTTTCACTACACAATAATTGCTGTGATGTTTTTTTTAATATCGCACACAAGAAATGAAAAAAACTAAAACTAATACTGAAATTAATAAAAACTCAACTGAAGCGAGGCGTTTTTGAAAACTACTAAAACTAATGAAAAACAACAAACAAACCCATCTGACAGCTTCTTAAAACTAAATTTGAAAAACAAAACTCAAAACGAAAGAAATACACACACACACACACACAAACACACCCACGCACACACTGGCCGTCTCCTCGCAGCTGTGCGCTCAGTTTCCAGTTCCCAGTCAGGCTCTTCCTGTTTGCTTTATAATGATCACACCTGTGTGCAGGTGCGCAGGTGAGCATAGCGGCTCGTGTGAGACCGGGGCGTGTGTGCGTGCGTGGCGTCAGCTACAACCGCATTGTCACATCGCGGCTGACTGATGACGGACACGTCGCGACGTTCCACCCCGGACAGGAAGTAGAATATGCGCTTTTGTGTCGTCGTTTGTGACAGCTGCTGCGCACACGCTACCCCGCCTGAATTCCTGGAGATGCTGGTGCGCTGTGGTGTGGCTTGGCACCTCCCTCTGTAATGACTGAGGGCCAGTGGTTGGGATTCACTTCCTGTGGGAGTCCCGGTTCAGAGATGTGTCATCAGCAGCGCAGACTGGCCGGAGCCGACCGTTGAGCCGTTTCTCCCCCCCCCCCCCCCCCCCCGGTCGACTGGGTAGTCGGGTGCCCTTCTGTGAGTGCCACTGCGCAGGTTGTACTATCTGCGTGTTATCCTTGAAGGCCCGCAGGTGTCCTGCGGTCTGCGTCCTTGGCCCGACAGCGACGGTTTGCTCTCTCGCCTAAATGTGTGTATGGGGGTGTGTGTGTGTGACCCAAAACGTCCCCCTCCTTACACCCCGGTGGCCATCTCCCACTGCCTGGTTCCCACACACACTATCAAAGCCCTTTAATGGCTTCTAATTAGCTCCCCATCTGCTGGTGACAGCGCACTGGTGGCATGCTAAAGCACCCATTGAGAGCACCGACATTGTACTCTGGAATACTTTCCACTCCAGTGGCAATTGCCTGGAGAGAGAGCTTTAGTCGGGGGTGCGAGCGCGCTGGGGGGGGGGGGGGGGGGGTGGGGGGGGGCGCTCGGCTCGAGTTTGGTGAGTAGGGGGCGAGGTGGAGGAGATGCTTGCTAGTGTTTTCTACGGGCTTGGGGGAAGACAAGGGTGGGGGGGGTGGTAAATACAATGGGAGACAGTGTTACGGCTTGTTGCGAATTTAATAACGCCCGAGTCCCTCTTCCGTGGGCTGGTCATCGCCCCCCCCAACTCCGTTGCCCACCACCGGCAATTTTTTTTTCCCAACGCCACCTCAGCCCTCCCCCGACTTGTTCATTCTTCCAGCAAACCGTTTCGCCGGTGACATCACACATAGCGGACGGGCTGACTTTGCATTGAGGTCACAGTAAAACTGACAACACAACCCGATGAGCTCCCCCATTGTCCTGAGCGGCCCAGTGGTTATACAGTGAACAATAGGCGCACCTCTTTAGAAACTGTAAGTGTAGCCTAATGAGGCCTCTCCTGTAGCAAAAGGCTGCCTATGTTTGAATGCGACCCGCTTGTCAGATCCTGTGAGGCCATCTCTTCGCCAGGACTCCAACAGAGTCCAGGTCCGCTGGTAGCAGAAGGGGGACCAGCTGTTCCCAGCTGGTAGCCAGAAGATGCCCATGGGGGACAGGCCTGATTGCTGCTGGCCAGCCGCCCCCTCCACCTTTCCCCTCCTTTTGTGGGCGGGTGAAGACCAAAGACATATTTCCTTCAATTGGTCATTTGTTTTTTTCAATTGATTGGAAGGTTATTCGACTTTCAACACATACGGCGCAACCGCAAGGGCTAATAGCCAGAAAAACAATTTATCATCCAATCTCTCAAGTAGAATCAATTGAGCAACCAAGACAATACAAGAATGCAACATGAGCAACGGGATCAAGGTTATCATGGTTCAGAAAAAAACTAACAAAACAACTAAAGTCGAAAAGACATTTTTGTTAAATGGGGTGAAGTCGAAATGAAAAGTACTTTGAAAGAAAGAAAACAAAATGACACTGTTGTAAAACTTATCAAAATAAGTTACAGTGAATGTGTCCTTCATTTCCGTCTTTCTGAATTAATATCAGACATGAGCTTTTGGCATTCAATTTAAATGTATTTAGTTCTGTATTGCAGTACGTCCATACGGAAGAAGGAAGGTCAAACGGTCGTTTCAGCATTGTACTTTACGTTCCTTTATTAGAAGATACTTAGTGACCTTCTTTTTTTTTTTTATCTTGCATTGGACATATATTCCATATATTAGAAAACTAAGACTAAAACTCATAAAAATTCAACTAAAGTATTAAAAAAAACGAATAAAAACGAACAAATCTGCCTAAAAAAAATAAAATAATTCAAGCTAATTGAATTTAAAAAAACAAAAGTCAAGACGTGTACATGAAACCAGTTTGCGGTGCAAAAAAAAAAAAAAAAGTTATAGAGGGCTTTGTACTGGACTTAACCACAGCGGGAAGGTTAAAGGTCAGGAAGTAATTACTCTGAAGCGCAGAGGGCTCTGCGCGTATGTTAACTTCGCACGATGTTCTGTGTATTGATTTTACTGAGCATTTTGCGGGAGTTGCGGGAGATTCCGTGGAAAGCGGCGGCGGCAGTTAAAAATGAGGGGCGAGAGCCATCCGTTTGCGCGTGAGACCACTCGTCCGTCACCTGACCTCCCGCCTCATCCGGCGCTCAAACAAACGCTCACATGGCCGCAGCTGCACAGAGGCGTCCAGTCAGCACGGCCAGGGGGACATGGGAGCCCGAGCCCAAAGACGGAGCTCGGACAGTGGCAGCTGGGGATCTGACAAAGCCCCATTCAGAGGGCCCGGGCCCGGGGACAATGGCTGGGCCAGGCTGAGCCCTCTCCTCCACTCTTCCACCCAAAGATTAATACTTCAGATGGGCTTCCCGGTGGCAGGCCGGGCTAAAAGGAGAGCCCTCCTGTTTGTCACCGGGCATTGTGCAAGTCGCCTGAGAACCAACTTCTTGGATGGGCTTGACAAATGAGAGCCGCCATTGACAGTGAACAGATTGGGCCCCGACACTTTTGTTTTGATTGTGGGAGCGGCTATAATCAAGTTATTTGGGCCTCGGGGAGGTTTTTGTTGGGCTCTTGACATTTAAGTCGCACCTCGGCGCGGCTCGGTGTCCGCCCGCGCTCGGGTTTCCGCTCTTGTTTGTTGTTTCCCTTCGTCGAGGTGGGGGGGCGGGGGGGGGGGGGGGGGGGGATCGGCTTATCCAGGTGCGACAGGTGTATTCTGGTCACCGTCTATAAGGGCTGCAACCGTGTAGGCGTTGTAGTACTTTGTCGTCCCCAGAGCGCCTCGCCTGAATAATGCGTCAAAGTGGCGCCTCTGTTAGGTGAGATGAGACGAGGCGCCGCCCCTCCCCCCGCCGTTTTCGACCTCACTCCGTTGACTGCGTCGCAGGTGTTTAGCCCTTAGCAAGGCGGCAGTTCAGGTTAAACTGCGGGAACGCTGCCCCGCCTTGGCGCTGGGAACCAGAGGTGGCCGCAGAGTACACAGCGCCACGCCTGTAACACCGCCTGCGCTCTGCCGCTCGGATCGCTTGATTTCACCGGCAGCCACCGCAGAACCTCGCCCACGGAATTGAGCTCTGTTCATCAGGATTTTTACACGTTTTGGCGCGGCAGTCGTCTAGAAAAATGCAATCAATAAATCATCGCTCTTGCGGGCGACTGTTTGATTCGTCAGCGAGATTGAGGGATTTTCGTCACGCCTGATTCGTTTTCACGTACAGTAGTTGAGGCCGTCTGCCATGTCTGCGCCGGTGTTATTATTACCGACCGGCCATTGTCACGATGAAGGAATGTGCCCCCGGTAAACATACATATCGACCCCCCCCCCGGCAATTGGAGGGGCTTCACTCTCTTTCTTTCAACACTCCCATCGCTTCATCCGCCGCGTCCCCCGCCCGTCACCTTCTCGTAGCACCCCAACTGGTCCCCCGCCCTGCCCAGGAGCGTGGTCCCATGGTTCCCACGTAAGAGACACGCATCCGGGGCCCGCTTCCAGGAATCTGCTTGTGCGAAGCTCCTATAGCAGCAGAAGGTGCCCTACTTTCAAACTTCATTCTTCTCCCGGGAACTGTGTTGATAAAGGGGAGACCGGTGGTGTGTGTGTGTGTGTGTGTGTGTGTGCGAAGCATCTAGGTTATATTTATGTGACCGACTGTGAATGCATGCGAGGGGAGGGCTGCGGGATTATAAAGAGGAAGTAAATGGGAAGTACACACTCGGTGACAAAACGTGAGGCATTCCTTTGCTGCCCCTCCCTGCTCCCCTCTATCCCGTTGCACTGTGGCAGGGCCCTGGGAAAATCAAACAGGTGGTTTAGGCCTGGCAGGAAAGCTGGCCGGGCCCGGGGTGGGCAGGCCTACAGCCTGCCGGGGGCTATCAAAAGCTCTTAGGCCCAGCTTTAGGCCGGCACTCTGAATGGCCCCGGGCTTCATTATCATGTGAATTCTGGGAACAGCCCTGGGCCCCCAGTAACACCAGTGAGCTGCCCATATGGCGTTCGCTTGGCAACTAGGGAGACCCGGCAACCCCCCACCCCCCCCCCCCCATCCCCACCCTCTCCCACCCTCTTTGCGGTTTTACTCCTCCATTCCAGCACTCTTGATATCAAAGGAGGACAAGGAGGCAGAAAACGGACTCGGCCCTCAGTTTGGGGGCGGGGGGGGGGCAGACCACACAGAGGACTACTGGACAGTCCTTAGGGACCCTGGGTAACACATTTAGCCTCCGGGGCACTGTGGCGAGCTTGGCTGTGGATGGATTTAACCATTCAGTCAGTATTCAAGCCATATCCCAAAGCCCTCAATTGCTTGAATAGATAAAGATGTCGACAGCCTCTTCACTTCACTGGGGAATTTCTCATCAACCACTTACCTCCCCATAGGTATTCTATTTATCGCTCAGTATATTCATATTCATGGGTTCGCGCTCAGCCATAGCAGGAACTGAGAGGGTCCTACAGGTGGCTGTGAATACGTGCTCTATTCTTGGGGATGCGGCAACTACTCCAATTTTAAAGTCTTGTTGTGGGAAAGGCGCATCGAAACTGTCACATCCTCGCTTCACTGCATCTGCTAAGCTTCTATCTATCTATCTATCTATCTATCTATCTATCTATCTATCGCGATAAAATTAATAACCGAAGTCACTCACAGGATTAATACCCTATCTACCTGTTTTAATAATTATGATGTATAAAGCATGCGTGATTTACACCTCTGCAAACTCCGCCCACAATCATAATACATCTATTTTCAAATCAATAGAGAGGATTTAAAAAAATCTACAGTCAGAATTGTTGAGACAGCTCTAATATCGGATATCATTAAGTTGTGCAAGGGTCATAGGTGGCCATGGGTGGTATCATCACATTTTTTTTTTTTTATCAGTTTATTATGAAAGAGAGAAAGCGAGAGAGAAAAAAAAACCCTTTTCCTTCTCTTGATGTTCGACCATCTGTCAGCTGCAAGGTGCAGCTCAGTAGACCTGCTAATAAAAGTCGTCAAGGACCATGCTCTGGTTTGTTGAAAATAACATTATCGGCGCACATGAAGTCACAGATTTGCGGCAAAGTAGCGACCAAAATACAGCACTGCAAAGAACTAAACAATTTTGACAAGACGCGCACGAGAGTACAAAGGTGAAAAGCGTATGATTTTGATATAAACGAGATGATACAATTCATTTTCTCTCGTGGGTTAGACTTCACGTCACATGACCGATTAAGTATTGTTAAGTATGTTTTGTACCATATGCAGATCAATTGTTCAAACTGAAGGCAGGCATAAGCCCATAAAACTTTGTCCATGAATTTTTTGGGCGGCTTATATCCGCACTTTTTTTGGGAAAAATTCTCGTCAAGCCTTCCTTTTTTCTTTAGACTTTTGTATCTTCCGGCGTAGCCTCTGTGCTTCTGTTCGTGAGCGCTAGATTGCGACATACCTTCACACCTGCTCTCCGGAGGTTGTTACTGATGGCACTAAAAGTTGCTTAGGGTTCAGGGTCTTTCTTAACAGCTCGACAGCTCTTAAAATGTTTCTCTCGGTCCGCGCGTTTAACTTCTGTTACTTAACTAGTACACCAGCGGCCTTTTCCTGATCCAGAACGTTCCAAATGCTTGTACTGGCTATTGTCCATGTTTGTGTAAAGACTCCGATTTAACTGTTTGAAGAATCACTGCAATAGGACACTCCCGGGCAACAAAGCACACTTGTCAGTCATATGTTCCAACACTTGAGCTCACAGGAAAAAATGATGTTTTTAAACAAAAGGTGCTGTCATCTGAGCTGTGTATCAGATCCAGATGTAAGTACAGTATGTGAAAAAAAGAAAATAAAAGCTGAAATGTTGAACTCCGGCCTCATGTTCACACGTACAAAAATATTTTCGGTCTACAGTGAAATCAACTGGCCTCACAGTTCCATTACTTTTGGAAGGGAAGGCAAATCAATCATCAGACCATCCATTTTACTGTGTATCTTCACAAGTGTAGCGGTAGGGGGTGAGGAGGGAGGGAGGTCGACTGTTGGGGGTCAGCCAGTGGTGGCATATTTGCACAAGCGACTCTTTTTTACTCGCATTCACACCGACAGTCAATTTAGGGTCTTCGGTGAACCTAACATGCATGTTTTTGGAACATGGGAAGAAGTAGGAGTAACCAGCCAGTAAACCCCGCACAGAAAGGCCGCCAAGTTTTGAACCCCAACCTCAAAAATGTGAGGGAGACGTGGTTACCACTAGGACATATATTTCTGTTCAATCAAATCTGGTAGAGATAGACCGATATGTATTTTTTATTTTATATTTTTCAGAGCCGATACAGATACCGATTATTAGTAGTCAAGGAGGCCCGATACCCGATATTTTGAGCCGATATTCATTTTCAGCACAAAGGAAAATATTGGCGTCAAAATAAAAAAATAGAAAAATACAACTCTTAACTTTGTTTGAATGTATTCAAGCGTATGTTTATTGAACAGATTTGCAAAATGTTGATTATTATTATACATTTTTGCCAAGATACATCTTTCTTACAAAATTCTAACAAAAAGAGCGCTCCCAGGGTCAGCATCTCTTACAAAGTGAAATGAAAACTTGAACAATATCTCCCTATATTTTTGAAAGTAAAGTAAGTTGTCCAAAGTTTCAAAATGACACAAATGTTCAAATTTCACTTATCTTTGTTTTGATTTCAAACAAAAACAAAAAGGCGCAGAATGTTGCCAGGGTCAGTACAATCTCTTATAAAGTTAACTGAAAATTGACATAAATAGTTCCTAGAAGGTAACACAGTTTTAAATGGATTTATTATCGTCCATCGGATTTTTTAAAAAGGCACCGATAATCGGCCTGGCCGACAATCGCTCTATCCCTAAAATCTGGTATATATGTATATATATTGGAGTTCAAATGAGATTTGACCTCTGTATTACATGAACTTTTTTTTTCAGTCAAAAAGACTCATTAGAGAATCGCACAGGAAAACAAAGGCAACCGAAAAAGCGCTTTGCATATACGCCGCTTCTTTCCCAAGTCCCCACGATAAGTCATGTCTGCATCCAATGCAACAGGTGTCCACGGCCCTCCTCCCCTGCAAACTTCCACGTATTGGTAGTGGCTGCCATCTGAAGTAAACAACCTCATGAGTCATTTGCTTTTCCTGGATGAGGACACTTGTACAAGGGAGATGTCACTTAACAACGGAGCAGGAATGTTGCTCCGGCTGCTGCAGTCAGCCACCTGCACTGAATTGGGGGGAGGAGGAGGAAGTGTGTGTGTGTGTGTGTGTGTGTGTGACTTCTCCCTGTTATATGTGTCACATGATCTCATACTGATGAAGAAACTTTGGATGACTCTGGCATTGTTCATTGTTAATAGGTGTGTGCGTGCGTGCGTTTGCATGTGTGTGCTCACATCTTTTTTCACTTAGTTGATCGTCTCACGTCACCGCGTGCCACCTGCGTTTCAGACGACGTTTGTTTCAGAGAAGTACGAAAACCGGAACGGACAGAGAGAGAGAGAGAGAGTGTGTGTGTAGTGAAAGAGAGAACAAAATGGAAGAGAGGTGAAGGTATATTCTGAATTTTGAGGAACTCTGCTGGTGATTCATGCTATTACACACGCAGCAATCCCCTCCCTCCGCAGCTGTACGGGTCACATGCGCAATATGATTTCACAACATCTTGCCTGTCCTTGGAAATTCCTTTTTTTCGTACGAACTCAGCCCTCCCCTCCATCCCCTCCTGTCAGTGTTACAGCCTGAAAGCGAGGCAGGTGCACGGCTTAGTCATCCATCTTTTTTTTCTTTTTTTTTTTTTTTTTTTTCCAAACTGGCTGCGCACTTCAGCGAGTCGTTACTCAGCCGGAAAGTTTTAACCAAAGAGCCTTGCCAGATTTGTGTTTATCATATGCGTTGTTATCATGCCACTCATAACTGCCTCGTTTTTATGTCAACAGTCAGCTGAGCGCCGTACCCTTCAAGGATGACACCTGACTCAGCATTATTGCTTTTACGGTCAGTCTGCTGCATTTAGTAGAACACCAAACATTGGACTGTTTGCACGATGCTTTAAAAGAGAAATTTGAAAATGTCATGCACAAATCTCGCTAGACTTCCGGTCACACAGCTGAGTTTTCTTATTCGGTTTTGTGAATGTGTGTACAGTACGGTTGTGATTACTGCCGATGGCAAAATGGAAAACGCTCAAAAAATAATTTCTCTTCCAAAAAAAAAAAAAAAAAATGAAAACAAGGAGCATGGAATTCTAAAGAATACAACCTTAAAATAGAAGTGAACCCCCAAAAATTATTAAAATGTTCTAAGCACCCTCACTAGTCTAAACATGGCATTCTGATCAACATTGTGTGCAAAATCTACCCATTTTTAGCCACCTCGGGGGGCGGCCATTTTGTCACTTTCTGTCGACTGATAATGACATCACAGTTGCTCAGGGCTGAGGTAACGACCAATCACTGTTCACCTGCTTTCTGAAGCTGACCCCTGACGTGGCTAAAAACGGGTGGATTTGACTGCTTAATTTATATGCCACCAACGCAATATTAATCAGAATGCTGTGTTTCAACTAGTGGGCCTGCTTAGAACATATTCTTGAAAAAATAGGTTTGGGTTGATTTCCCCGTTTAACAAACAAAATAAATAAATTAATTAAAAAAACAAGATTTGAAGTACCAAAACTAACACAAGGCAAAAGACTCAACTTGACCAGAACAAGGACTGAGACAGCAAACACAAACAATGAACAAGGATTGAGAGAAAGCAGGGAACTAAATACAAGCAAACTGACACCCTAACCCGAACGCTACCCACAATTTCCACCGACCATTTATTAAAAGTATTACATATCTTTTGTGTATTTTGTTCCACTCCAGCTGTTATCCAGGGGAGCATCTGTGTGTTCCCACCCAAGATTACGTGTACTTGTGTGTGAGTGTGTCGGCACAGTGATTCATCCCACAGCTGCCCCCCAACTGGCTGCAGCTCTCAAGTCGGTATGTTCAGCCTGCTCTGTTTACAACAAGCTGCTTCCACTCATGGAATACTACAAATGTTGCCAGGTTAAATCATCCAAGAAATGTGATTGTTCCAGCTTGATTGGTCTGCACTCATGTGGACATTAAACATACGCGCATGATTATGCCACGTAAGCGCAAGCAAATGTTTTGTGTGTATTATGACATAACATAGAATACGTACTGTATTAGTGACATTGTCGTGTGTTAATTGTTATGTCTTAAGAGATGGCTGACAATTTTATATATCTGCACTTTGGCTAAATTGTTGTTTTGGTTTAAATTGCTCCACACCAACGTACCATGACTTGCTGTATTTTTTCGGGGCATTAGGCACACCGTATTATTAGGCGCAATATCAGAGAATGGCTTTGTTTTCATATTTCATAAGACGCATTATATTTGTGAGGCATTGTATGTTCAAAAGATTATTGTAATCGTACCATGTGTTTATTTGGTAGATTTAGCAGTATTATGCTAAGCTCAGACCGGACGCGAAATATCAGTTAGCTAGCTTTTGTCCGCTGCGCAACTACACGAGCGGAGAAGCGGCGGGGCTCCTCCGACATTGGGGGGGGGGCGATGGGGGAGTTAGAATTTTGCTAGTCAATCTGGTGACCCGTGTTTGTCTTGTTACTTTGGCTAATGCTACATGCTACCTTGGTTGACAGTTCAGCAGCTGTAAGCAAGTCAGCGCACTCAGCGTTAGCCAACCTTTTTTCGCTTCGGTCAGATAAAAAAATAGGGTAAATATCTTCAACTGTCTCGGTGGCCGAATGATCTGCGATGATGCGGGTTCCATTTCTAATTGAATCGGACTACCTCTTTGATACAGCTATGCAGTTTGTGTCAAGAGCTGTATTCATTGTGTCATCGGCAAGCATTCCAACTTCTAATCCTCCTCTACACACTCACACACGCACACACACACACACACACACACACATCTCAACCCTCTTGGCGCCAAAAGAGGCAGCAGGAGAATCTTGAAAGAATAGAGAAAGGGCCATCGAACGGACGGCGAGCAACGAGAGAGGAGCCGAGGAACAAGCAAGGCGAGTGAGAGAATGAGAAAATGAGAGGGAGAGACAGCATGGATTCTTTTCTTTGGGGCCTTAAAGACGTGTTTCCCTCAGATGTTGGCTCTTCTTCAGATGCTAATGGTTCGCTCTTATTCCCAAGCCGGGCCTTAGCATAACAATGCAGTGGAAGTGAAAGAGCTAAACCTCTGCTTTCTTAAAGAAGCCAAAGCTGGGCTTTTCTTGTGGACTAATGCCCCCTTGGCTCTTTGTGCTCCCAGTGAAAGGCCCGCGGAACGCAAAGGCCAGGTGATCACAGAGTTTACTGAAAATGAGACTGAAACAACACAGGCCGGGGCTAAAATTGCCTCGGTGAAGTCATTAAATGTCTTGCAGAAATGCCCAAATATAGCACGCTGGCCCCGAGCCAAAGCGCTCGTTCTCAAGTGCGATGACAGAAGTTCTATTGAATATTATCAGCTTTTGCTTTCAAAGCTGCGCTGAATTATGTCTGTTGCTCGAATCCAACCCAAATGTTTTGACTGCGTGTACCGGGCTGACTCCGAGATTCGCGGGTCCCATCTGAAAAGCACTCGCAGGCCTGAAGGATTTTTGGACCAACAGCCTCGTGACCTTGACGAGGCCTCAGCAGATACGCTTCTGAGGCCCTGATAGGCTCTGATAACAAACGGGGAGCATATGCATTTAGTCTTATCATTTATCAGGCAAGAATGAGCAGAGTCAGAGGCAAAGGACATGCAGGAGGACACCAAGATACAGTACAGGTCGCACTGGCTGCACCGAGACACGATGGCTTCGTCTTATCCGTCTTTGTGTGAAGTCAACGTGGTCTTGCGTGTCATTCAGATGTCTGGATTTTGCCTTTGAAGAACTCGCTTGGGGTGAAGACGCGCAGCCGGCATAACGCTCTCTCTGCGGCTTTGGGTTGATGACATGTACATGTACATGTACATGTTGGGCCACAAAATTAGGTAGCCCATCGCTCGATTGTAATCGACAATATGAGGGGTAATAATAGGAATGAATGCTTTTTCTTTGTGATGTTGCGCTGCCGTTGTGTTTTTAATGACTCTCGGTCATTAGGAACATTGGACATGTCGTTGTACATTTCAGCACCACTGCAAACTTTAACCACATTCTGTATCCTTGGAATTACGTGGCTGGTACACTCTAAAAAGAGTTGGGGTAAAAATCACACAATTTGGGATCAGAAATGGAACGATGCATTACTTGGGTCAATTTGACCCAAAAAAATTACCAATTTTTCTTCAAAAATTCAGACAGATTTTCAGACCCTCTTTCACCCTAACGTTTAGAAATAAAATGGAAACAAATATTTTGTACAAAACAACCCAAACAATTGTACACACAAACAATGCAATTAGTAAATCGGCCCGTTTTTTACCCAAACCTTTATTATTTTGAACTGTTTTTAGTGTGTAATTTGGATTTTTACATAGTAAATGTATATGAATATTTTGGTGTAGCGATAAGCAGGACAAACAAACAAAACTATATTCAAAAAAGGATTTCTGAATGTACAGTATTTCTTAGTCATGTAGTAATCATTTTATTTTGCTTCACAACAAAAATGTAAATTGAGTAGCGTTGACTCTTTTCAAAATGCGCTTATGCAGGAGTGTACATGCACCAAGACTGAGGCCTTGTCTACACATAGCTGGGGGTTTTTAACAACCGTATTACACCCTCAGCAACTGTGATGTCATTTTCAGTCGACAGATGTGACAAAATGGCCGCCCCCGGAGCTAGCTAAAAACGGGTAGATTTTGTTACATAACTCATATTCCACAAATACAATATTAATCAGAATGCTGTGTTTCAACTAGTGGGCCTGCATAGAACATATTCTTAAAAAAAAATGTTTGGGTTGACTTCCGCTTTAAAGTCACACGTAACTAAAAATGAGGCCTCATTTGTTGTCCCTCACTGTGACAATAAGTGACTAAGAACCCCCCAATTATCAGGTTTTACTCCATTAACACCTCTGACGTTCTCCTCTTCCCTCCAAGCTCACTCCCCTCATCCCACTTTATGCAAAAGACGTCCGTCCAGGTGCAACAACTGAGGAAGTTAGCGCCTCTTCAACACAGCCACGCGTTCTATTTACATGCAAAATGACGGCTTAGGTGGTAAATATGCGAACACAGGTGTGGGCGAGCGCGTGGTTGTGTGTGACTGCAAGGGCGGGGACGGCTTGTTGTCACCGGAGCCGCTAATCTGTTTGTCCTCATGCTGTCTGTTTGCCGGCTGGCTGTCCAATCGCACTAATGTGTGAGGAGGAGCGTGTGAATGCCACATTTCATATTGCATTGAAATGGAGTCGCAGAAGAAGAATGGAAAGGAGCTCAGGTTGAGA
Source organism: Filicampus tigris (assembly GCF_054856515.1). Classification (NCBI taxonomy): domain Eukaryota; kingdom Metazoa; phylum Chordata; class Actinopteri; order Syngnathiformes; family Syngnathidae; genus Filicampus; species Filicampus tigris. Next base: position 22,398,924 of record NC_141225.1, on the reverse strand, counting down.
AAAAAAAAAAAGAAAAAGAAAATGCAACCCTCCCAAAAACACAAGCCTGTGTTTACTTGTGTCGAAGTGAGCAATTTGCGCGTAGGCTGAAGGAAATGGTCGGCGGTGGCACCCAGTGTCATTTAAAGCGGAACGCCTGGCGCCACGGCATCAGGCACATCACTCGCTGATGCCAGGCGGCTTTTTCTAAATGACACACAGCTGGGCGGCACGGAGACAGATGTCACTGCTCTTATAATGTGCAAGGCCTAATCTCTCCCTCCCACCGCCGTTTTTTTTTTTTTTTTCCCCTCCCTTTTCCTTCTCTCTCACACTCTGGTGTTTAGCCCGGCCGCCTCCCTTCCTCCTCCCTCCCAGGATCCAGACTTCGTGGAGCCGATGGTGCAAAAAATAAAAAATAAAATCACTTCCTGGAGCTGGTGCTCACTTCCTTTGCTTTTTGTGGGACTTCCTGTGCTGCCTCTGTGATCAGGCTGGTTAGAGCTGACTCTCTGGGAGCAACATCCTGATGCACAGACAGCTGCACAGATAATTCTCTCGTTCTGCTTTTGTCAGGACTTTTTTTTTTTTTTTTACGTCTCTCAGCATGCCTCCAGGGACTTGATTTTCCCTCTGTACTGTATTTTCCATTTACTCTACTGTGTTGCAGGTTTCATTTGCCAAATGAGTTAGATCCTTATGGTGTTGAATTTATTCTGGGCTGACAAGAGCAAGTTCTACCACGGGCGGCCACCGAGACTTTGGCATTGCAAGAATGCGATCACATGACAAATATGTCATAAACAACTTTACAAGTGTGTTGAGTTTGCCCAAGAACAGCAAACCCTATAATTATCCCAAAGTTATAATTGCACTTTCCACGGGCATGGTTGTAAAATTTGAGCTTACTATAAGCTCAATATACGCACCCAGACAACCAGAGATGTGACTTGTTTTTATTTGTCATTTTTACTTTTATGCCTAACAAGTCTTTCCGGCTGTCATGAAATTTAATATCAGTAGGCTAAATTGCAATATTCAAAATCTCATTCTAAAAGGAAGTAGGCCTGTCAGTCATTCACAATAAAAATGACAAGGAGAAGAGTTGGCAAGCGCAATCTTGCATACCGTCGCTGCCCTGTGAAAAACACGAATGTACAATTTTGTCATTTTAAAAAATGTTCATGTTCATGGCATGTCTCTCAAAATCCATGAGCGTAAACATTTTTAAAAATGAAAAAAAAATTGACGTTTTTCACAGGACGGTGACGATTTAAATAGAACATTTACGTAGCTACTTCTGTTTCTCCTTCTACCACTTGTCCTTCTTTGTATTTCAGGCAGTGTTGGATGTCCTGTGGCCCCATGCTGCCTCTCACAGGTCAGTCTTGGTACTACGCCATACATCTGGTTTGGGGGAAGAGACTCACGACTGTCGGTAGATATCGCGTGTATGGTGTGTTGTGTTGGTTATCTTTAGTACAGTAGTAGCACACACGTGCCATTTTTTGGTCGTCAAGTGTGAGATCGATGTTAAAAATCGATATGTGTGCATCCAACTTCATTCGCGTTGTGTACTAACAGCACCCAGCCATCAAGACTCATAAAATCCAGGTTATAAGAGACCTCAGAATGGCCATTCGACTAATTAATCGAGGTTATTTGAGAACCGACCAGCTGTAACGGGCGCAAAGTGAAGCATTTTGTTTTCACATTGTGAGTTGTCACACAAACATAAAAAGAACACTTGTAATGGCAAAAGGTAAAAGCAATAAACACACTCTTACCCAACTGTGACAACAAATCATCGATCTTCTGTGTATTTTCTTCTTCTCCTCTTTCTTTTTAAAATAAGCGAGAGGAAAGGTCAATGATGAAGCAAATCGTTTGAGGCACGTTGAACTGAGTTCATTTTGAGCCGATGCTTCAGGGTAATGTCATGGTTACGGTTTACTCGTAGCTTTTGTTTGACATGAGAGGCTTATCGTTCCCCAAATTGTTTTTTTCAATTGTAGGACCTCAGTGAGAAGATCTGAAACGTCCATCCTGTGTTTAGTCAGAAATCTTTCCTCAATGTCCCCGGTGGCATTAATAGTTAAAAAAAAAAAAAAAATGCATCCGTCGATTAATTTTGCACGCTTGCCGTGTTGACTCCGATGATGTTTCAGAGGCCCTTGCGCACTCGGGTCATCTTCATATTCATACGGCAGTTATAATATATTCAAGATGGTTACGATGTAAACACGGCCCCAGAAGAATCTCAGCAAACACGGACTTCCCGCAAGGCGGAGGCCTCGGAGGATGAGCAAACAGAAGCAGGGAGTTCTGGTGAAAAAGCAGCATGAGGAGTGAGCGTGTAGGAGGTGCAGCAAAGAGACTGTTTGACCGGAGACGCCTCTCTGTCTGAGCTCTCACATTTTCCCATCCCGCCATGCATCACCTATCATGCATGAATGTTATTTTAGTTTAGAATAGAACAATTACACTTGCTGACACATATGTTCACCTTATGTCACTCCCTCACCGTATGTTCTTCTCGGGCCACCGGTGACAGTGAGGAGCAGGACTGGCCTAGGGCTAGAAGCTCACATCCCTGGTGCACAGGCCAACGTCGCCTATAGCGAGGCTACAGGCCCGTGCCAGTGAATAAGCCGCCTTGGCATCCCCCTGGGGTCAAACGGTGTGCGTCTCCTTTGAACTGGACAACTGGTAGTGAGCACATGCTCCTTGATGCCATTCATTGCCATTGACGTATTTATTTGTCTTTTCACAGTCCAGACATTCAATCCCAGGAAGGTATTTATATTTTTTGTCTATTTTTTTTTTTTTAAACATTAGGGTGAAAGAGGGTCTGAAAATGTCTGACAGTGAATGAGTTAGATAGGAAATCAACCCAAACCTATTTTTTCCCAAGAATATGTTCCCAGCAGGCCCACTAGTTCAAACACGGCATTCTGATGAATATTGCATTGTTAAGCAGCAAAATTCACCCCTTTTTAGCCATCTCAGGGGGCGGCCATTTTGTCATTTCTGCCAACTGAAAATGACATCACAACTGGTCAGGGCTCAGGTAACGACCAATCACGGCTCAGCTTCAGAAAACTGGTCAGCGGCAGTTGTGATGTCATTTTCAGTCGACAGAAGTGACAAAATGGCCGCCCCCGGAGATGGATAAAAACACGTGGATGAACTCTTATTGCACAAACGTAATATTTATCAGAATGCCTTGTTTGCTCGCATAGAACATATTCTTGAAAAAATATATGTTTGGTTTGACCTCCTCCCTAAGGACAGATGATGCGCCCTTTCACCAACTTGCAAATGCAGCAAACAAGCACGTTTGGTGTGTTGGTCATCTGTTTGCGTGGTGGATTTTTAGAATGGCCTTGATAAATAGTTGCGTTGGATAGCTGGCGTTGTTTCACCTGAACACTCGTTGTCAGGTCAACGGAGGTTGTGGATTGCCCGCATCTGAACGATTCCACACAGGAAACAAATAGCTATATGATAACAATCAAGTCAAGAGTCCCTAAAAGTAACAACTCTGGTTGGCTGCTTCACTTTCCTAACTTTGAAAAATAACAGCTCTGCTGATAGCATCAGTGCAACTCGCAATCCATCATAATTAAGGCTGCGTCGAATTTGGCAAGGCAGGGACGAGCCCCGTTCGGATTCCTCAGCTGTATCGCGCACGGGGCATGGCCCGCATGGTTCAGCGTGGATGATTGCTGAGTGACAGGCGGACATGGCAGCCAGCGTTTCCACACGTCCTCCCCTTCCTGAGATGCAGCTTGGCTCAGCTGTGCGGCCCTAAGGAGCCCCCGCATGGCAGCGGGCTAAGTACACACACAGGAAGAGGCGACATCTGAAATAGCAAATACGCTAACACTTTGTTTGTTGTCTCTGAAAACTGGTGAAAGTTTTGCGCGCTCGCGTCGCATCCAAAGATCATTTTATGCATTGACGGGGGAGTCCATTTGAGAATGTTTCACTTTCAGAAGTCGCGAAGGAACACTTGAGTTTAATTTACAAATTATTTAGGGCGTTGAGAGTTCATGTACTAAGGAACGTGGCGGTTATCTGGCACAGAAGATAGCACACAATTAAGCCATTAAATACAACAAAGGGAGGAGAAGCGGTTCAGAAAATGGATGGATGCGTGGTATGGAACATTGCTTTACTTTAATTGTTTTCAAGCAGTTCCACATGCTTGTGTCTTTCCACATGAACTTGCATGCATGGACACACTTTTCAAGAACACCCATTTAAGTGTTTCGTTCCACAGTGGTGGAATATAAGGAGATTCAAAATGCCATTGTATCTTCATCAATATAGTCAAAGTTTTCCAGACCCGCTTTGGTGAATAAGGCTTCATCTTTTTTTTTTTTTTTTTTTTTGGGTTCAATCATGTCACATTTACAGTAAAAGTATTACTAAGAAAACCACATTGCTCTTGAAAAGTACTAAGTGGTAAGAACACATTTGTTCTAAGAACATTTGCTGAATGAGGTCCGATGTTTAATTTGAGTTACTGTATATTTTGAAACATTGTCCACAACAGCTACGGTTTACGGCACTGTATTATGGAAAATAAAAAAAAAAAAAGGCCGAAATTTATGATAACAAAGTTGCACATTATCTCATTAACGCGTATAAAAATCCTTTTCATAAACTGCAAAGCATTAACTGTCTTAATCTTGAATCAACCGGGGTATGTTTTTTTTTCCATACCAAAAGAGATGCTTTAGGAAAGCCCAGGGATGAATGTGTAATGATCTCGAAATAACCTAAAGCCCCTTTTTTTCCCCTCTTTTCGATGTCCTCCCTCCCTCCTCCCCTCGCTGTCCTTTTTTCTCCCCTTTTGGGAAACATGCCTTTCCCAGCTGCACAGCCCCCACAGCAAGAGGCCAGGCCAGGAGCACAGCTGGCCAGACTTGGTGGAGCCAGTCGACAGGCGCATGGAGCGCAGCCCGCCCAGGGCCCGCTTCCTCCACAAACATGCCCAGGTGTGGGGCCTCCGAGCTGGGCTTCTGATCTCTAAACAGCACAGTGTGTGCGTGCGCGCGCGCGCGTGTGTGTGTGCGTGTGTGTGTGAATGTAGGGAGGGATGATAGGATGAGGGATCAAGAACGCAGAAGGGGGTGGGGGATATGCTGTGTATGTGTGTGCAAGTGAGTTTGGGGAAGGGGGCGAAGGAGGGGGCGGGGGCGGGGGGGGGGGGGGTGTCGGGTCATCCCTGCCGAAGCTGTGTCAACATTGTGTGTTAATGTGTTTGAGTATGTGCATCTGTATCTGCATGTGTTTGCATTTCGGGAAGCGGGGGTCAGTCCAAGGGTAGAGAGCGGGTAAAAAACAATTACCGCAGAACTGGAGCGGAATTGTGTCTGAATTGATCATAGCGACCCATGGTGGCCTTGTGCCATGTCCGTAATTACAATACGGTACTAAGATACATTGGCTATCAATCAACAAGTCATCACCTCCATATAAAAGTCATGGGAGCCATATCAGACACTTGTTCATGCTGAGCTGTGACCTTAAATGAAAACACTCTTCCTGCATATGCCATTCAGAGCTCCATTTTGAATCACTTTATAAATCACGACTGCAACAGAACAAATCCATGTAAGCGTACCGCCATGTTGCATTATTTGATATGTGACCGCGGTGACCTCATACATTCGGCCTGGTTGCCACCAAAAAAAGAATCATTTGCAAATTCCCAGATACGTCACCTGAATGCGCACCCGCAGGAACTAGTACGTGGTGCACCGGATGAAACTAAAAGGAGGCGTTTGCGCTGAGGTCACATCAGATAAGACGAGGCCAGACGGCCTGAGATAAGCTCTTTGAACGACTCTATCTGCAGAGTCAGCAGCAGCGGGGAGATGTTCTCCCCCTGCAGCCGTTTCGCATGATGACTGCGAGCCAGGCGGCCGATGCCGGCTTGTTTGCGGCCTAGTACTGCTACTCATTAAGTGGAGGAACCCAAGGCCTTCTGACTGACTGCCTTGTCTATTGCAATCCCCCCCCCCCCACGCGGGATTGCTCATGCACGCATGACAGACACTCACGCAAATACGCGCGCAGACTCACAGACTCCGATCTGATGACGACCCCTGGAGAATCACAGATGGTGTCGGTGGCCCTCTTGTGGAGGAATAGAAAACACGAGTGCGGCACATGTGTCGCATTGGAACTTTTCAAGCTCTTTGGCGCTCCTAACAGTAAACAGCTGAATGCCTTAATTGAGGCGTCTAGTCGCATTAGTCATGATTAAAGTGAATTTTGTGAAAGCATCAAATTATTATACTGTCTGAAGAATTGAGGCCGTCACGCCGCAATGGCGCTTGTCTGTCAGCAGACTGACAGCCACGGTCGGGTTTTATTGCTTTTGTTCCAGCTGAGATGCGGTTATCAACAAAACAATCATCTGTAAACAAACGCCAGGATAAAAATACTGTTAGAAACAGAGTGAACTGTGTCAATAATTTTTTTAAAATTGTGCACTGTATGCATACCGTATTTGCCGTAGATTAGGGGTGTCAAACTCCTTTTACATTAATTCGGGTTTCCGTCATGTAAAATGTTTAACTGCGTCATCATACAGTATTATTACAAATAGTACACACAACAAATTGATGAATAACTAGGTTTAAAATGATAAGTCAAGGATTATAGTTGTTCAAGTTACCGAAGAAAGGGCTTTTAAAACATGTTTATTAACATGTGAAAATTTGACATTTCGGCAAGAATCATGGAAGTCGATGCACAAGATTTGCGTTTGTGTCCGAAACCTGCGCTGTAGATTAAACTTAGTTATGGTCACCAGTTTTGTCAATACATATACTGGATGTAGTGTGTGTGCATGCTTGTGTGTGTTTGTGCGTGTACAGATGCAGATCCCCCGATGCTTACTGTTATCACTGTAATTAACAGAGGATTCCGTCTATGTGACGGACAAGTCCGTCCATCCGCGTATGACGGACGACCGTTTTGCTGACGGTTGACGAATGACGGGAAAAAAAATGTGTGTGCAATCCGTCTTTAGTCTATTTTTAGCGGCGAGGCGTCAATGGCTGCAGCGAGGAACAATAGTGAGTTGTTGTTGAGTTGTTGTTGCTCGGGGGCAAGATTTGAGTGGGGGAGGGGGGCGCTATTGAAGTTTGAATCGCTGGCGGAAGCACGTTTCAAATCAGACGCTACTATTTTTGTAAAAAAAAAAAAAAGGCGAATGACGGGTACCCACGCTGCAGAATAGCGGACGCTCAATTTGGAGTCAAATGCCCAGCTCTGGTAATTAACATGCCAGACCAGTAGATGGCGATGTAGTTAAACCACAAAACAACACACACCTTTCATGCAATAATGGGAAATTCACTGCCTGCGAATTTGTATGTCATCTATAAAAGTTTACAAATGCGAAAACAAATGCCCTTCAGTCTCGTGTGGGAAACGGCTCGCACGAGCTTGACGTTTCCATTGACAGCTAACAAGATGGCTGACGGGTGGCTCTGTGATGTCATCAGTGCTGTTGGAATGTTTCGCGGGCTTGCCAGGATCATCGAAGACTGAATTGTTTGTTGAACTGGGAAAAAAAAAAAAAAAACGGATGTCTGTCTCTCTGTGTCAGCCCTATGATTGACAGGTGATCTGTCCAGGGGTTACGACCCCTTGACCCTGAATATATTGAGCCGTATAAAAAAACGGACTGAACCCACCCCAGCTTCTTAGTCTACTTTGAACTCATTTTTCCACGACATCGTCATGCTGTCTTCATTCCACTTCCGCGCGGTCCGCTTGACTGTCGCTTCGTCGTGCTGACAGTCTACTTAGAGACGTGTTCTTCCGTGCTCCCACCGAGCGGAGGTTAAAGCCTAGTTAACCTCTCACGTCCAGGAGAATTCCGCAAGCTGTCAGCTGTTTCTTCCAGGAGCGTCCCGCTGGGGTGTCGGGGCCCCGACGCTGGGAAAGCACTCGATGCATCTCTGCGACGAGTATCAACACAATTAAAGTGTTTGAACAACCCTAATGTGCGCACACACACACACACAGAGGGTGTCTGTGTGAGCACTGCTGCTACTGCCATCTCACGCTAGGCAAGCGTCAGTGTGTTTGCAATAAAGGTTGGGAAGTACTAGTTTCGGGGGATCAGCTGGGATTTGTGTGAGTGTCAATTTGCGCGTCCCATTGTTTTGCTTAAGGGCGGAACGGCAAATGATGGCTTGCTCACCTGTTCACACAAACGCGCGCGCGCGCGCGCTCATCGGCAGTCTGACCTCCGCATCTTTCCCTGCGCTCACCTGTTTGCTCAGAGGACGTCCACACCCCGATCAAGTCAAACACGGCGCCAATGTTTCCGCGCTACCTGTTTGAACAGCTGAGCGAGGCGTCGACTCTCACACTTTGCACAATAGCGCGGGCCTCGGCTTTGCCAGACGCACCGTCGCACGCGTAGGCCCGGTTCTGCTCCGTTCCCTCATTGGGACTTGGATGTGTTAAATGCTGAGCCACTAAAAGACATTTTCCTCCTCCTTTAAAATAGCTCCCTGATGGACTACAATGAGAATTGCGGTTTTTGTAGCGCATGCTTGCGGTCTGCATTGCTTTCTATATATGGTGCAAGGCCTTTTGGGTCCAACATCTAATTATGTGTGTGCATTGATGGAAAGGGATTGCGCACACATACTCACATCCAGCAGGAATCTGTAATTGTGTAAATGTGGATATAAAGTTTGGGAAGCAGCGAAGCTATTGAAGGAATGCCCTGGTGCCAGTGAGACTGGGGAGCAGGGCGGCAGATGAGCTGTGGTGGGGCTAAATGAGGAGCGACACCAAGCAGCACTGCTCTCTGATGTGTAGGCAGCTGCACTCGGCCATCAGCTGCAGTCGCGTTCGCACGTGCAGTAAATATGCTCACACACAAATTGGAAACCTCAGGCAAGTTGTATGGACAATAGCGTTGGCGCAATTTAGGGGGTTGTCTAAGCGAAAAGTTGGAAAAGAAAATCCCTTCTTTTGTTTAGAGGAAAAAATTCTGAGAACAACAGATCTTCAAAATAACAGCAAGCGCAATTTGCGTGCTGCACTTGCACTTGGTGATGTCTTTCGGGGTGCGTTTCCATTGCGCAGTACCGGCTTAGCTTATCTGTATTTAGCTCTGCTTTGCTATATGATGGCTGATTTTTGGTGGACGTACTTGTCTACACAGTTGCTCGGGTTTTAGGTAACGGCCAATCACGGCTCAGCTCTTTTCTGAAGCTGAGCCATAATTGGTCGTTATCTGAGCCCTGAGCAGTTGTGATGTCATTTTCGGTCGACAGAAAGTGTCAAAATGGCCGCCCCCTGACATGGATACAAACAGGTGGATTCTACTGCTTAACTCGTATTCCACAAACATAATATTTCATCAGAATGCCATGTTTACACATAATATTGTAAAGAACATTTGGGGGTTGACTTCTGCTTTAATAAGGCACTGTTGAACCTGCTCAACCAAAGAGCAGCCAACTGTGTTTTTTGTCACCCATTTTGTCTAGGCTGAGCACATTTGGAACCGTGACTGACCGACTACCAGGTAGTACCTCGTTTTGACATTTCGAAATCAATTGTACCGGTATGTGGTTATATGATGTTTGCTTCACACACCTTTGTTTTTGAAGATATTTTGGTCTGACTCAAAATTGCATTTTTGGCTTATACTGGCTAAGAAGTGGCCCCCTGGCGGCGCTACCCAAAAATTGTGTTGCCCATCCCTGGTGTAAATGTAAAATTGCTGTTAGTTTGTTAAATGTACTCTAGGCTAAAGAAAGTGTTATGTACAAGCGCTATGTGAGTCCACCATTGTTCCACAATGCTTGCATAAACGTCCAAAACAACTTGATTTTTATCAGTTAAATTGCTAAAAAAAAAAAATAAATAATGCGTTGCATAAATGCCTCCTTCAAATTTGGAGCTAGTTTTATCTAATAGGCAGTCGGAGAGACAATTATGGATAAAATTGAACACAGTGGGCTCATTGGCGTCTTTCTGTCGCTGGCCAGCCAAGTTTGGGGGTCCGTGCGGAGGGGTTTTGTGGCTGCGGTGCAGCCCGAGGCCGAGCTGGACTGATTTACAGGCGGCGTGGGGACATGTGCTGGGGATACTCCCAGAGCAGCCTGGTGGGGGCCAATGCAGCCGCTCCGCTGCTGCCTGCACATCTGGAGTCTAGACTCAGTGGCTCTGCCTAGCGCCTCACTCCCTCCCTTCTTTGCTCTCCACATCCACATCCATCCGTCCGTCAGCCTCAGCTGCCGCGCCTCCCTCCCACCTTCATCCACTGTTTGCGTAGCTGCCGCTCCACAATTGAAATAGAGGAAAAGCTCTCTCGATTTGACTCCCTCCGTCCCACTCGCTTTCCCTCTCCTGTCTTTCTCCCTAATTCTTGCCCGGCACATCTGACGAGAGACAAAAAAAAAAAAAAAAAAAAAAGTTCGAAATGAAGTGTGTGTCACGGCATGCATGTGGAAGGAATCACAGAGGGGATTGTTATTGCTCCCTCTGAAAGCTGCAAAGTGGGAGGGGGCCCTCCAGTGATCTTACAAGGAATCGAGGATCATACGTCTGACACATTGAAGCACATTGCCTCTGACATGTATAAACAGCGGAGTGATAAACATGATCGCTCACACACTTACTGGTGGCTCCTTTTGGTTCGCGTCGGTAAAATAGAAACATCTTTTTCAACTCAACTTTGACAAGACCAAGATTGTCCTGGCGTGCCCATAGACTTTTTTTTTCCTTTTAGTCTCTGATACACTGGAGGTCCCTCCGTCAAAATTCAAGTGACTTATCTCATATCATTCTGAATCAATCTGCTTGCCGACACATTGAAAAAAAGTGCACAACATACATAAACAGAAGGGACAATATTGTACAGCGACACGACCCATTCCTCCATATTTTGTGTTAATTTATCGCTTTTACTCGTTATATTATTGCTATTTTGTTGTTGTGCTTTGTTACGGCTGCAGCTGTTGTGAAATGCGCTATATAAATAAAGTACATGTATTGTATTGGTAGATCATATCATATATTTATCCACATATATGGAGCTTCGTCATTTCTTTGCTGCTTCCGGTACGTACAATATGTTAATGTTCGAATTTTTTTTTTTTTTTTTTTTTTTTAAACAAGTCAGACCAATTTGTTCTCAAGTGGCATCAGATGATGTCAGCATTGACAGAATCACATATTTTCATGAAACGTTTTATGTTTTTGTCAGGTTGTCAGATCAATATTAAATACTAAAATGAAAATAACATGTCTTGGCTCAGTCCTCTGTAAACAACACAATAACAATTGATCACATTTATGTTCCAGAAGGAACAAACTGTCGGGAGTGTCAGTAATTTACTGCGGGCTTATAGAGGCCTCCCTTTTTTCCCCCCATGTAGTCTGATTTCCTCTCCAAGTAACAAACATGCTTTTTTTTTTTTACGACTACGCTCACCCTATCTTATTCACACCGTGCCTTGCGCTGTAGGATAAATGGTGGCGTTCAGCTCTGAGGTGTTTAACAGGTCATAAAATGCAGCTACGTGATACTCTTCAACAAGGCTGGAACCTGTGTGGCTGCTCGCCTGACTGTCGCCTGCCGGCCGCCCCCTTTCCTCCCCTCAAATGGAACAAATTATCCAGCTGCTTGGGTAAAACAAGGTAATATTCATTTTAGAAAGAAGGCGAGAGAGAGAGAGTTAGAGAAATACAAGAAAAGAAAACATCTGGATAGCACCGCTTGCTGTATGCCCTTTCTGGAAGCCATTAGAAAACAAATGGAGTTCCTAGTTTGAATGGTCTCCTCTCACTTTCACATTTAACACCAGTTGAACCTTTGCACATCATCTCACCACCTGTATCAACTGTGGCGTCCACTCTGCTCTTTTGTTGTACTCAAGGAAGAGGCAGTAGGGATAGTAAAAAAAAAAAAAAAGTGGGGGGGGGGGGATCCTGAATGCAAGACAGGAAGGAACTCATTGGATTGCAACTCCAGATTAAAAAAAATACAGATGTAGGGATTCACACATCTTTTACATTGGCCAACTATTGTAGTTGTAAATGTATAAGCGAATATGAAACATGACAAAACACGGAAAAAAAATATGCGTGACCGACAACGTGTTTTTGTTTTGCCTTTCATGAGGGGGGGATAGTCATTGTGGCACATACGTCAACATGTTCCATTTGGGTTGACCCAACTTTACCCAAATGTACAGTATTCATCCGACACCTTGAGCATTTCCTTCGCGGCGGTTTTTGTTGGCAGAGTCAAAACACGTAAAAAGTCTACCTGCAAGAGCAAACCCTTTTTATCTCAAGACGACTAAGAGACGTTGGGGGCCCACCTCTGACCCCATCAATGATTTCTATATGCATTTAAATGTAATTCGACATCTTATGTTAAGAATGACAACGGAATGCAATAGGCCTACAATGATTTCCCCTTGCTTCCCTCGATTTCGTGGCCCGGATGACATTTTTTTTTCATTTTTTGTCGCCACCAATTAAAAATGGTACTTCAGAATCACCTTGTGTCACGCTTCAGCTGAAACGCTGGCTTGAACCTTGTACATCAATTATCTCAATGTTGCGCACATACCGCTTTGCCACAGTTCAAGGCTGTCTAGACAGAGTACGCTAATTATATTGTGCAACTCTAAAATTGCATTTTAAACCACAACAATCGGTGTCTAACTGGGATAAGTCAGGTGTGTCGTTAGTGTCCTTACATAGTAAACCAATTAATATGTGCAAAGACATCGCTGATAGAAAAGCGGTGGTGCAGGAAAAGTCGTTTTTTTTTTTTTTTTTGCCAGGTTTTTATTTCAAGTAAAGAAAAACATGTTTTAACATGTTATCAGCAATCTTAGATTCAGGTATGAAGAAATGCAACCAGGGTGCTGAAGTAGATGATTGTGGATATGATTTGACTGCTGATAAAGAGGTGAAGAAAAACAGTGATGCAGCTGTGGTGTGTGTGTGGCGGGGGGGGGGGGGGGGGGGGGGAATTGTTGTCTGTGACCTTTAGTTTGATCTGTTAAATGTTCCCTTTTTCCTTTGTTTTAAAAAACATTTTCAATGTTGAAACTGATAGAGGTGGTATTGGCAGTGTGGTTCAAGTAACAGACCTTTGTGCGGCATGCGTTGGGATCGATTCCCAGTCAATGCACGGTTCACAATCGCCCTGTGATTTGCCGGTGAACATTCCAGGGTGTTGTCAGCTCCAACCCCTCGGTTTTGAAAATGGATGGATGAAAATCAAATTGAAATATCTGGAAATGTTCATCCGGATTATTACGTACCAACATCCGTGTGACGTTCAGGTGCTCCAGACTTCCTGGTAGGATGCTGCCAAAGTGGTTACTTAACTAACCCCGAAATAAAGGTCACTGTTAAACGTGTTACATTGTGCCGCGTGCAGGTGTGGGTTCGTGAATGTGCATCATTGTCAAACCTGTCAGGCATGGACTTCGTAAAGCACTTTAATGTGTATCTGCTCCAGCTGTAAACCCCTTGGAGTGTGTTAACTTGTATTGCAACAAAGTGACTTGAGAGCTTTTTTATGGCCATGTTATGACGCCCTGAATGGTCCAACCATCTGCAGGTGGTCCTTAAAACTTTTGCTTGAGCTTGTCCCGTCATACCCTTGATCTGTGGAAATTTTGCATGAAAGGAAAAGTGCCCTGCTAGAGCCTCTGAATGTTCAAATTGATTTTTGGATACAATTTGAATTGTAGCAATTTTAATTCCATCAGTCGGTTTTTAAGGGCAATCCCTCATTTGCATATTTGCACCGCCGATCGGGCCGGTCCGTCAGTCCGCCACTGACGGCCGGCCGTTGTGCTGACGGTTTTTTTGGGGGGGGATTGGGGACCGACTGACGGACCTCTGATGGACTAACTGACGGATTTAACTGACGGACAGACCAATTGATGATTACAATTAAGTTCGTCACGAAAAATGAATGGTAAATTCAGCAAAATGCCCTCCTCTGTCAATTAACATAACCTCCACGATTTTGGAAAGTAGCCAAAATACGCAGAGAAAATCCGAACAAGCACGGGGAGAACATGAAAATTGGTCACAGGAGGGCCTGAGCTAAGATTTGAACCCGTGACTTTTCAACTGTCAGGCAGACCTACTAGATCCAGCTTGCTGCCAATATCTCCATTTAGCAGCAGTGAAATGATCTGCTCTCGTCACAAAAATAACCTTTTCCAAAAATATTTGAACGGATTATGAGCTTCTCTGCCTGGATGTTATGCACTGTTGTTTCATCTGCTGAGGCTCTACAACACTTGGGGAAACTGTCAATACAAACCTCCATGTTGCTGTTCTGTCTTTTAAAATAGAAGTGTTAAGGTCCAATGAATCATATACTGTAAATAAGAAAACTGATGATGATGAAGTATAATCAGGAGGTTCTCCATCTTGGCCAAGGAAACAGGCCTGGGGAGAGGCTGAGACTAGAACTCACGCTTTTCCTATTGCTAGACACACTAAATGTGTTCTTAGAGTTAGAATTTTTGTGTAGAATGTGTCCTTTCGATGACCTTTGTAGCTTGGGGAAATAATGAAAACTAAACATTCCCTTTGAAGTGAGCTCATGGAGATGGGATCTACTAGTTATTGCTATACTCCTTTCTCTATTGCTCTCCCACAACTCTGGGATGAATTTGTGTAATCCGAGCACATTCTTCCCACAGCGTACACACCCCTCAGGAACAATAGATGCTTGAACGAACAAGGCTGTTTATGAAACATCTTAATATGAGTTCCTCTTGTAAGGTTAGCGTTAGTTGGTTGGTTGACTCCAACAAATCAAATATTTAAATGATTGTTTCCTGTTATATTTTGTGCAAAACACTCACTTAAAAAAAACAACAACGACAACTATATGATACGATTCATTTTTATGCAGCCAAAAAGGATTATAATAACACGATCTTATAATTTCTTATATTTTTCCTCAAATGGCATTATATTTGACCTGAGGCCAGCCAGCTTGCAGTATAGTATTGCGTGTACTAAGGGCGCCCCCGTGTGTCCGAAGAAAGAAAGATGTGAAGATTTGAAAGGTTATTCCAATAACTAGAAAAATAATTATTGTAGATGAACTATATATACTTAGAAACTACATACTAATATTTGCATTTACAGTAAATATATAAAATGGCTACATATGTTACAATACATGATATTACCAGCAAAATTATCAATAAGATACCAATAAATGTTTGTTTGTTTTTTACTTCCTATTTTTCAAATACTCAGCATGCTCAAAAAGGCAGTGATGCGTTTACGTGATATGACGCCTTCAATTTGTAAGAAATAGAATAATAACCACTCCCTTTTGGATACACGCAGAACACCACGTGATTAAAGAATGTTTTTAAAGCCCTCGGTTCAGCATCGGAGCTTTTTGACCGGCAATATATGACCAACTATGTGCAATATAAACAAAAAAATGGATATTAGTGTTCCTTACGTTTGCAAGTCATGTGAAAACTACACCGCGCAGTTTTGTGAACGAGCAGCAGATGGCGCTGCGAGGCAACATTCCTCAAAAGCCGCTACAGAAGCCCGGATATGACGCCACGTTAAGTCGGATAACTGAAATGTACTGTTGGAGCTATAAACAACAACAAAGTACTGTTGGAGCTAACATCTAACTTGCTAACTTAAGTCGTCGCCAGGATTCAAAGTAAATTTAAAAAATATTCCACATGACGTAGTACCGTACAGGGATGCTAGTGAAACAAAACTGGCTAAACTACACTCACAGGCATCAATATTAGGTACAACTACATGTCAAGAAATATACTTACGCAACTAACTCTACGAATGACGAGACTCAGTGTTGATTGCGAAGTGTGTGTTTAACAACGTTTCATACGGAGCTTGCAGTCGTGTAGAACTTTGGTGTTTCAAATGTCTTGTTTCCTGTCATTAGCTACACAAGAGACGCAAACTCCAACGTCAGACTACTTCGTATGATGCAATGTACACAGTTGTAATCAACCACACTAATTAACCTTTTAGATACTGTATCATCTACTGTATTAGCTCTGGGGAATTAATGACGGACACATCCAAACAGGGCAGCACAACAAGTGGTTAGATTGTCTGCATCATAGTTTTGATGTTGTGGTTCGAATCTCGGCTACGCCCTTCCTTGTACTCTGGTTGTGCCTCCTATGCTTGTATGCTTATCCACTTTACTCCAGCTTCATCCTAGATTACAAAAACATGCACGTTAGGTTCATTGATGACAACATTATTTGATAGGTGTGAGTGTGAGCATATATAATTGGATGACTACCGGTATGTGCCCTGTGATTGACCGGTGTCCTGCCCATGGTGTATCGTGTCTCTCGCCCAAAGTCAGATGGCATTGACTTAAGGTTAGTCACGTCCCTAATGAGGACAATAAAATAAAAAACACAATAAAATGGATGGATGGACATCCAAACAATATATAAAAACATTGTACATCTGAGCGACATGTCAAAACAATGTACTTTCTGAATCCAAAAGATTGCTGCTGCAGGTGGTAGGTCTTGGTGTAATGTAGCACAACATGTGGCTGCCACTGAAGGTCGTTCACGCATGCTCTTGTCTCCCCCTTGCTCCAGGCAACTACTTGACAAGAGGCCTCACTTGTGGCACAGAGTGACTGAACTGGCATGCATAATCAAGGTAAGACGGATGAGTGTTTCCATCGTATGCCTCAAATATTCTCCTCCAGACATTCCATTATCTGAAAAGTTGAAAGAAAAAACCTGTGTGTGTTGTGTGCATTTCTGGACAGTGTTATACTGTAAGTGAGTTATAATAATATAAGTGAGATCCACTCTAGCTGCAGCTTATTTACGTCCATGTTCCTGGGTTTATCTACTTCTCACACTTTACAGACAAATTACTCTTTAAAATTAAGTATACTCTGAAAGTAAAGGCAGTATAGTATCCGCCAACATGTTTAAATGTAAATAAAATCTGACAGCCTTAATGTTCTATTCCTCAGGGACATTACCTCCAGGTAATTCCCAACAGTGTCAGTAATGTGATGGTTTCTATTTTTGTAGGAAGCTCAAATGAGCTACACTTCCCTCCAAAAGTATAAGAACAGTGAGCTCTGGTCCTTCATTTCTGTTGTAGACTGAGAACATTTTGGTTTGTCATCAAAAGATGAATATCAGATAAGACTTCAACAGCCAGAGCTCCAGACTAGCTTTTTTTTTTTAATTTTTATTTTACTAGGAATACAGTGGCCCCTACCCTGAAATGTGAGAGGTGCAAGTAGAAAATTTAGGGGGACACATTGTAAATCTACTTGCAAATTTAATATTGACATTTCCACTATATAACTGATAAAGGAGCTGAAGTGTGGAGGAATATTTAAAAAAATAAAAAAATCACCAAATTTACTAGTCGCACATGGATGAAACATTTACTTGCTGTCTCAATTGTTAGGACCAAAATGTGCATCTGATTTCACGAGCACTTGTTTAGAGTCTTTACAGTTCTCAACATGTTTCCGTCATCAACTTTTATTTTCCTTGGTCTCCCCTTTGGACGTCTGTTACTTCATACATCTGCGGCTTTTTTCATCTTCAGGCCATTCCAAATAACGATGCCAATTATTTGTGCAATGGCTTTGATTGATTTTCCTGCTTATGTCAAGTTCCCAATAACTTGTTTTCCACCCGTAGAACCACAGATCCCTTGTCTCATAGTGGTCTATTGATGTCAAAACCACATTTTTTTCGGTTAACAGCAAAAGTCAAATGATTGGCCTCACTGTTCTGATACCTTTGGATCGCAGTGTAAATACGTTTTTATTGAGACAGCTTCTACATATGTGTCAGAAAGTGACACTCTTAAATGGACTTACAAGACTTGAAAAGTATAGTGCATGTTGGACCCGAGGTTGCCTCTCTTCTGCTTGTCTGTCTCACCCCCCCCCCCCCCACGTTGACTACCCTCCAGTGTCTCATATTCATCCATCTGTGCTCTTCTCTCCCTGACTTTGTCGTTCCTCCGAAGGCTTTCCAGCCGCATTGTGTACGGTTTTGATGTGTTTTTTACTTCTAATGAGCCAATTGTTCCAGTGTTCCAGTCCCCTAAGGGAGAGCCGTGTAGCTCACAGAAACCGTTTAAAACGTAGTCACCCTCACAAGAGGGAGATTGAGGCGGAAAAACAAAACGCGACAGAAAAAAATGCCTCTGAGCACGTCCAAAGTGAAAAATGTGTTGATGACAGTTTATGACAGCGCATTCTTTTCCCGTCAATTAGACTGCGGTTATTCAAAAGCAATTTGCAACTCCCTGCAGTGGAAAATGTACGCCATCTCCTCGGGCCTTGCTCTGCGATTGTGTAAGTGATGGATCCATTCCATTTCTCTGTGTGGGTCCGAGCTGAAGAAGCAGAAATATTATTAAGGGTAGATCCGAGGCGCAGCACTCCATCTTTGCTCGTGCTCTTTCACAGACAGCGACGAGGTGTGTGCGCGCATGCTGAAAGACGGCGTGTGAGGCCGTCGAGTATCGATACAGCCGGTGTTGGTGTTGCTGATTAATTGACATGACATTTTGCTGTTCTTGCTAAATGTCACATCCCATGCCGCGCGCTCGGTTCATGGACGTCCGCCCGTTGCAGGCCCTTCCTCCCTTTTGTCTCCCTCGCCATCCACCTAGTCTTTATCCAAAGGTCATACTCTATGTGATTTATGCGCAAGAATTGATACGCCGGTGTGATCTCTTTTGATGTCCATCCCTTTTGAGAGTTTGTCCAGCGCTTTAGGAAGCGGTTCTGAGCTCGTCCTCATCCTGACAGCATCGGTTCAAAGGGAGCTTAAGGTGGTGTCCTTCGGTGTAGTTCGTGGTAAAAATGTGACGGTGAGAGATGGCGGGGGGGGGGAAATCTCTACCTTCATGTATGCTGGTCCCCGAAGACCCAATTTAGGTTTGTCTCGATATCTCGAACGAGGGGGCGAAAAGTATGGAGAATTAGCTTTCATTCTCGAGTGAATGAGTTTGCTCTATCTTAATGAGGTTTGCCCTGTCGGAGGGAACAGTTCACAGCCTGCATGCTAAACAGGCCGAAATTGGACCAGAGCATTAGCCCCGATACTACACGAATACATTCTTTCACCCCAGTTGTGATTCCAACTCTGCTACGCAATTACCCTCATACACAATTTTATCTTGTCACGTCCAAACGAGAATAAAAGAGCAAGCGGAGCAGCGACCATCTTGTATTTTTCGTTCTCTCGGGAAAACTAATTCCAGACTCTAATTAGCTGCAGAAAACATGCCACCCGTCTGACTGGAGACATTGAGTGCGGTTATGCAAATGAACCCGAGGATTGTCGGATGCCATTTGACAGAATCTCATTCTGGATGGTGCCAGACCAGATAGAGAGATTACCCGGCCGTATCTGAGCGCGGGCAAACAGGAAGCGATGAGCCTCGTAATTTATTGTGTTGCAATTTCTCTTGTTTGGCTTCAGACAGCTCATTAAGGGGAGACTTGTCACAGGGCCGGACAGAAAGACAGACTTTAATAAGCCGTCCCGTGCTCTGTCAGCATCAGCTCTTTTCCGCCCCTACGCTGTGACGTCTTTAAAATGCATCGCCAACTGAGGTTTTACACAATTCATCATCTTGCTCCCTCTCCCCCTGGAAGGAGTTATTTCATCCTCCCACTTGTCGTTAGTCTGCTTACAGGGTTGCTTCAGGGCAGCTATTCAGACATGGCCAGCGGGTAGAAATAAGGAGAGGCACTTTATAAAAAGGCTGCCATGTTTTTGAGTGGGCTTTAAGTGTCACGCCGCCGAGGCTGCTGAAACATCTGCATACGCTCACAGAGTCCTCAACGTCTCATTAAATATCGTTGTGTTTTGCTTCTGTCTTCGAAGGTTTTTGACGTTCAGGAGTACACAAAGAAAACAGTACCTCCCTGCAACAGCGATGTTTGTTCACTGGTGAGGTCATTTGTTTGGCTTAAAGCCCATCAGCTCCTTGTTGCATGCCACACGGTGTTCGCTTGCAGATGCTGCACGTAGCGACACTAAAAAGAAGAAAGGTCCACTCTGGTACAAACACGCCATTAATTATTGAGAACGCCAAACACGGCTGCTTGCTAATTTACATATTTGTTGAAAGTCTTTTCATTTACGATTCAGGCCCTTAAGTCTCGCGACCGACATTAAAGATTGCAATGTTGAATTCAAGTGCACTTGCAAGCTGCGATGGAATGTTTATGGCTGCGCATGCATACTTACAGTACGTGTGAAAGCGGTAAAATGAATGAACGCGGTATTTCCTCCAGCCGGTGCAGTATTTGGGGGATGCAGAAACGACCATATTGGGCACGTGTAGCTAATGAGGGGTTTGGTCGGGGCATGGGGACGGACGACCATAGCAACACAATATATACAGAAGGAAATGCACAAGTATAGTTTATTACTGGGGAGAAGAGGCAAAAGAAACGGTTGCGATACAAATGGCGTTGAACTGGGATGCTCAAGCCCCACCATTTCAGACGAGCATCCTCGTCGCCGTACGGTTGAAATTGTTAGTCCCAGCGGTTTTGCGCCTCCGCGTTGCCGCCCACACGACGCTTTAAACTGATTACAAATGTATTTGTGCTGAAAACACTGGGGTGCCTTGTTAGACAAGCCCACGAGCGCTTCTTATTAATGTGGTTGGCAGACATTACACTGAGTGCCGTACATTACGAATGCAAATAACGCGCCGTCAAAGCGGGTTCAGCTAATTGTGGGGAGATAGGCTGGCTCTTGGCCCCTAGCGCCTTCCGTTCCTTGAGATCGCAGACCTCTCGGGGGGGAAACGGCGGTTTGATTGGGAGTGTGTGTGTGTGTGTGTGTGTGCGCGCATGTGTGTGTGTGTGTGTGGGGGGGGGGGGGGGGCGCCCTCTTTGATCTGTGGATCCCACGGTCTGCAAGCGGTACTTCAATGTCTGCCAACCTGCTGTGGACTTGAATACTGTCGATCGGGAGGTGCGTTTGCCCCTCTGCGCATTTTAGTGGAAGTGAGTGAACCTTTGTGATAGCCACACCACTGACTTGGTGTTTTAAAGGGACCGTTGAGTGGCCTGAATAATGGCACTTATGTCATAGGTCTGTATGAAAAAACAAAACAAAAAAATGATCGAAACTTTCAGCACAAGTTGTAACGCGGCGACATTGGACATCATTAAAGGAAGGAGGCGAGCATTGTAGTATTGTTTCCTGGCTTGCTTTGTCACGCTCAGTTATCACCCAGTGCCTGAAAACGGTGAGCAGTCATCGGCAAAATCCATATCCAAAATCTACTCACGTCCAATTCAACCTGTGGAAATATAAAAGTGATTGGCACAATATTTTGCATTTTATTGGAGGAGAAAGCGGAAAAGTGAAGGAAAAAAATGGATGGGATTAAAAACAACTTCCATACTGGGACTGTGGCTGAGTTCTTGCCATTTGTCACACATTGCTAAAAGATCTTGCAGATGCAGTGTCTTATTTTGTGGAAGTCAACCCAAACATTTTTTTTTTCAAGAATATGTTCTATGCATGCCCTCTAGTTGAAACAAGGCATTCTGATTAATATTGTATTTGTGGAATATGAGTTAAATCTACCCGTTTATAGCCATCTCACGGGGCGGCCATTTTGTCCCTTCTGTCGACTGAAAATGACAGCTTACCTGTTTTCTGGAGCTGAGCCACGATTGGTCGTTATCTGAGCCCTGAGCAACTCTGATGTCATTTTCAGTCGACAGAAGTGACAAGGGTGGAATTTACTGCTTTAACTCATATTCCACAAATACAATATTAATCAGAATGCCTTGTTTCAACTAGTGGGCCTGCAATACAAAGGCTGCACCCGCAAAAAACGCTTCCAAAAAATGGCACGGACTGGAAACGTTTGTCGCTCACATTGCATTCCAGCTACTCCTCCTAACGCAATAGTTCTCAAACGCTGGTTGCTAATATCCACTGTTATTTATGGCGGAATATCTTTTTCATGTTTATAATAGACCCTCTGTATCCGTTTACCTTTGGGAGCTGTTGACGACAAATCTGAGCTCAGGTGAAAGTAATGGGAGACAATGAGATGTCCAACACAGACACACAAAATACACAAACGCGGGAAAAACACTCCAGAGGCCTAAAACAAACAAATACACAAACGCGGGAAAAACACTCCAGAAGCCTAAAACAAACAAAGATCTGAACTGAAACCGTGCAGTGCCATTACATTCTTGACAGATTAATCAACGTTCCGTATTGCCAGAACAATGCCAGTCTGAAAGTGCCAATTCCAACTAAAAAGTACCATCTTATTAAAAGGTAGGGCTGTCACAAACTAGCCTTTTTAGAATCGATTATTCTATCGACCACTGCTCCCCGAGGCCTCTAAAAAAACAAAAACAAAAAAAAAACAAAACAACAACACACTTTTGGTTGCTTTTCTGTCTTGTCGCTTCCTTACTCTCTTGCAACTACGGCAGAGCTTTTTGTTCCTGTCCTCTGGTTAGCTTTGGAATACATCCGCTGATCTATGCTCAACCCAATTAGAAGTCAGCCGAAGAGCATGCAAGAGTGAGCAAGAGAGTTGGAGCATGAATAATCCATGTGCCCAAGTATTGTCAATGGGCTGCCGCGTTGGTACGTCGGCACCACTCAGGAAAAACATGGCCGTCTCTTTGGCATTTTCCAGATTCCAACATTTGAGGGAAAATTACAGCACTCTTTTATGTAAGCAGTCTCACAGCCTCAAACATCATCTGATATGCACTCACTTCAATACATTTACACGTAGAGAAATGCTTTTCCGACGGTCTCCTAGCAGCGTGATTTTTATCCGACCCACCGACATCAAATTCGCTTTGGCCGAGCCGAACGATGAGTGATTGATTTTCGGCCTTGTAATTGAAAACACAGAGCGGCGGTGGGCAATTAATCTTTCCCTGCCCCTGCTTCAAATTCCCATGGAGAAATACCTTAAAAATTCAGATAATAGATTGGAGCGATGCCGTTTGGCCGTCTGAGAAAGGAGAGGCGAGGAGTTCTCCGTCACCAATCTCTCTGGCGGTGACTGCATCTAAATAAGCTGCAGAAAGGGATAAACAGTCGCATCCATCACGGGATGGCCAGAGAGGACAGTGATTGATTTCCCTGCCCTCTGCTTTGCCTCTCCCTCCATGGTCAGGGTTAGGAGGTGACACGTGCACCGCTGGAGAAATGCCCGGCATCAAACAAGAGGGAAAAGCTCCAACCTCATTGTGGCATTGAGGGATTCACTGGGGCACACCGCGCCTCCTTCTGTGAGGGTTTGAACTGTCCTCTCTCTTGTGGTCGCTTCCACTTCAAAGGATTATCCGTCCTGGTAGAGACTGTTTTGTCGAGAAGAAATTGTTTTTGTGGATTTGGTGGGTGAAGTCAACCGTGGAAGGGGTTTGCATGCTTGTGGCTAACTGGAGGCTAACTCGCTGTTTCCCTTCCATTGGGGTGCCGGTGAGCCCGATCCCGAGGTGTTGCCTGGAACAACTGTGCGGCTTGCTGGCCTCAGAGGTGCCAGCCCTGATGGATATTTTGTGTGTGCCAAGCCGCGCGAGCCTTCCCTCGTCCCTCCCCGGCCCTGCCCCGCGAAGATTGATCCCTCATTCCCTCCCATTTCTTTCTCTCACTCCCCTATGTGCCTCTGCCTTTATCAGAGTCTGAATAGGTGAAACTCTCTGGCTCCCAACAGATGGCCCTGGCTGCAGATGAGAAACTGTTACCAAAAGTACGCAAGCACACGAGATAAAAAGCAAAAAAAAAAAAATTAAAAAAAAAAAAAAAAAACTGAAGGCAACCGGGAGAGCAGGGCAGGTGAAGGATGAAAAATCCAAGAGGATAAACAATGACAACAAGCTATTTGATGAAGGAAGGAGGTGAGAAATACCGGAGGGAAAAAAAAATCTGGCAAAATTGAATTGTAAATAGAGAGAAAGTCTCTCCTCCCTCTTTCCCTCCCTCTTGTATTTATCTGGTGTGAGACCACGCCTCTCTCCTTTCACTTGTCAGTGCGTCTATAACAGTGAGCTATCTGCACCGGGGCTGCGCGGGTGGAGGGGGGGGGAGGGAGGCGCGAAGCGATCCTCACTCAGGCGACTGGATCTGAGCAGACCGGACAGGACTAGATGCTACCGACTTGCCGGCGCAGGTGTGTCTTTATTCTATTTGTGTGCGCGTGCGACATGATACAAAGAGGAACATGTGTATGAGCCTGTAGGTGGCCGCTTGTTCCGCTGCAGGACTTGTCGGGTGTGTAGAAGGAATAGCGCTGGAGCTTTGCCCTAGTTTACACATGAATACTCTCATCTGTTGTGTTCATCAATGAGATTTGCCCATGTCGCTGTGGGCATTGGGCTAAGGCAAGACCGGACTCCCATGTAGTGTGCAGCCGGCTCCCTTTTGCGACTTAGAATTCGAAGGGGAGAAGTTGGTGCTTGACACTTCTTTATGCTTCATTTGTGTTTTACAAAGTGTTTCAGCAACTGTGGCTCGCTGCATTCGGAGGCGTAATTCATCATCAAATGTGATGTCGGGCAGCTATCGGACGGAACGGTCAGCTTAGGTGTGGACTCTTTGTCTCAGCGGGTGCTTTTTTTTTTTAAAATATGCTACGTTCATTGTGTCAGCCGTAGTTTACTCAGACAAATATAATCCAAACAATTGCTGAGTGAGTGGTTGTGAGACAACTTCAAGGCTTAAAAGCTGTGGGTTTCCCCAGTGGGGCACCTTTTGGTTGTTTACCTCTTCTGCACTTTTTTTTTTTTTTTTTTTTTCTTAAAGCCACTTACCATCCATCCATTCACTGCCGCCATTACCACGGCAGTGGCTGCCTCTTCCATAGAACCGCGCTCATATTCTTGGCAAGTGAATATACTCGCTATCCGTGTTTTGTCAATATCTTTATGGGTCAAGAGCTTGTGTCACCACTTATCAGTAAGCTGCGGTGGTTATGAGAGCGAGAAGTGACCTCGAGGGTGAAATATTCATGCCGGTGCCGGCTCAATGGTCCATGCTGTTAGCGGCGATATGGGTGGATGGAAGAACAAATGTGAGGATGGAGGGATGGAAGGAAATAAGGAAGCTCAGGGAGATACATGTTCTTAAAGCATTCATTATTTATCACAACGCACTCTTCCATGGAAGCTCTAAGCCCCACATCAACTGGCCTCTTTTCTCACTGAGACGCCTGTGGACTGAAGTCGGAGGATGCTCCCGCTAAGTCCACCTGTCTGCTCGTCCCCAAGGCAACACACGCTCACGCAAAAACGCCCGTGCACGCCCGCAGATGCGCATGACCTTTTCTGCATACTCACTGCATTCATGAGAAGCGAGCACAAAATCCCAGCCACGTGTGTGCATCCGTGTTTAGTACAGTATTTTTCACCCTCGGTCATCTCTTTGGGAGGCAAAAATTAAAACGCGTTCACAATCTAGGAGCGGCGACCTTGAGACCTGTTGATGTTGTTTGCGGCCGCCGTGCTGTGAATACTTAAGTCAGGCGCTTGACGTGCTGTTTTGTAAAGTGGCCGGGAAATGTGCAGGAGAGGTGGCGATGTGGCCAAGTTCCTCACATGAATATGTATTGTATGCTAATGCGGCGGCTGTTGACTCAAGCTGGTGATGAAGCAGAGGACGTCGTCCTCGTGGCACACCATCGATAAAGGCATTGTGGATGGAGGCGTCCACATCTTTGGGCGCGGGGTGACAGGTGGTGGATATCAGTGACAGCTGTCAAGGTGACACCACACAATGGTCTCTGTGGGGGAGTACCAAAGACTTAGCGATATACCGACTTCTGTCCATCTTGCACTGGTATCTATCTATTGCTTATTGATTTAGCTATACACACACACACACCCATGCACATTACATATATATATATATATATATATATATATATATATATATATATATATATATATATATATATATATATATATATATGTGTATATGTATATGTATATATATGTATTTGTATATATATGTGTACATATGTATATATATGTATATATATATAATGTATATTTATATAATATGTATATAAATAGATGGATATCAACATATTTTTGTTGTATGTCCAGTTTCATAGTTAACATTCATAGTTGATGTTAACCGGAGTGTCACTAAGAGGCTTATTACTTATTAGTATTACTAATACTTATTAAGAGTATTTTTCCTCTGTACTATGTACAGGCTAAAATGAGTGTTCCTCATACTTTTTAGGTAGATGTATGTTGGTGTGTATACACATGTGTATATACACATGTTACTGCGTATATTTACATAGGTTTGATCCTGAATGTGTGCCGTTAATGTTATACATTAATGGCTACATTATGCCGCCGCCCCTCTGTGACCTATATCTTTGCTGCTGTAACACTGAAAATTTCCCCACTGTGGGATCAATAAAGACCTTCTTATCTGATCTTAAAGTGTAAGTTACCTGTTCTCTGAAGCGTAGCCATAATTGGTCGTTATCTGAGCAACTGTGATGTCATTTTCAGTTGACAGAAGTGACAAAATGGCCGCCCCCTGAGATGGCGAAAAATGGGTGGGTTTTGCCGCTTAACTCATATTCCACCGAGGCAATATTAATCCGAATGCCTTATTTCAATTAGTGGGCCTGCATAGAACATATTGAAAAAAAATGTTTTTGGTTGACTTCCCTTAGAAGCAAGCAAAGTTGGACCCTTTAAGAGGAACCGTGTTGCATAATGCACTTTGCCGTAAAATGATTGGATAATAAAAATAAAAAAAGATTATTGTTAGGAATGTGCTAATAGCTGTACGGTACAACTAGGCATGAAAAAAAAGATTTTTACTTGAAGTCTGGTAGTGATGGAGTTTTGCTGTTGAAAGGCCGATATAATCTTCCTGTCTCATGAAATGAAATACTCAGTACGTATGGGAGGGATGTCAAGGACATGTATGGCTGACAGAATGTTATTCTGTGTGAATTACATCCTTCTCCATCCTCTAATATGCCCATTAAATACAATGTCTCATGTTGGTAAGATTTACTGTATATTCATTTTACCAAAACGTATACATTAATTTGATACCTCAGTTTGGTGTTTCGATGACTTTCTGCATGGCTGACAGAACGTTATTCATTCTGTGCCAATTACATCCTTGTCTATCCTCTCATATCCTCATATATTAATTAAGTAAAAAAAAAAAAATCAGTGATTACAAAATGGAGGGACCCAGAAATCATAGAACTGAAAATAAAGTGTCAGTTTCAAATACAGTGCATACAAAACAAACTTACATGTACAAGTACATTTAATTTAAAATGTATTGGTTAAGTAACAACACTTTGTCTCTTAAGTGTGTGTTCATAATGGACCAGCACTTTGCGAAGCCGTAAAACTACAGTACAATTTCTCCCTGCCGACAGCTAAAATAGAATGATAATAGATTGAATGTAGCATTTTTGCATTATAATGCAATAGTATTCCATAAATTATTATTGACTGATTGATAGATAAATTATTATTGTGATCATTACAAACAATATCAATTATATTACAGTGTATGTATTTTATTAGTGAAGGCTTCATTTTGACTCCCAAGTTTTGTCGTAATGTACACAAATACAAAAAAAAAAAAAAAAAAAAAAAATGAAGGCTAATAAGAACACCTTTACATATTTCACTTGAGCAGATTTGACTGCCGGAGCGGGAGTCCCATTTTATGCATTCTTTGGCAAACATTTAAAGTGCAGCGAGTAGCACTCGCTTGTTCCAGTGTGATCTGCAGTTAACTGGCCATGCGCTGAGGCTGCATCAGGAGATCAGCGTGTCGATCTCACCGCTGCGGCTCTAATGATAGTACGGCAGAGAGGCTCTCCTGACGATGCCTCGCACACTCTCCCACCTCAACGAGAGCAAATACTGCATTGTGTGCGTGCATGTGTGTTTTAATTCCGGGAGGGGGTGGGGGGGCGGGTTGGTATTTGAACAGTCACGATTCCAATCATTTCCCCGTATGTGGCTGAGCTGCAGTGGAGCAGGTGCCACACGGGCTGCTGCAGTGAGACCCCTGCTAACCTCAGAGAAGAGATTCACTGCTCTCTCACTCTCATGAGACTCACCATCATTAAATGGCAAAGATGATACTAAACTCTTGGAATATTGCTGCATTTTATACCGGGGGCCTTGCTCCAATCAAATTTTCGCTCCCCGGGTCATCGGTGACCTTTTTGCTGCAGTTTTGTCGCAGTTGTGAATAACTTATGACGGTATTAAGTTTGCTAAAGGCAGCGAGTGGGAGGCTGAGAGCCCTCCATCTGCAGCGATCCTGTCGGATAAGACACATCTCATTTCCATAATCGTAATTGCTACCGTAATTATTTTTATCTGCTTCATCCAAAGTTTGAGTGTCATGTATAGATTTGAAGTGGTTTTAATCTTCTTGTCTCATCTGCCATCTAATGAGTGTGTGTCCTCCAGCGTCTGCAACTGGCTCCTCAGGTGCGTGCTCACGCGCTTAACGTTCATGTGGCGGACATCGGCCGATTGCACTCCCCACCAAGGGATTTTGTCAAACATTCATTGAGAGCGCTCAGACAACGGCGGGCTGAGAGGCATGCACGATGAACTGACGATGTCGCGGGATGTAACATTTTCTCCAATTCGGTTTTTGGGGGAAACATAAGCCAGTGAGCGCCAAAAGTCAACCGCCAGATTCGATCGCCGAAGGATGCAAGAAAAGACACCGTCTGGGTGAAAGTGTTGCGAACGCTCGCACCTCTCAGTCACGATAACAACCAGGATGTCTTTATCAATGAATTCATGAATCAGTTAAGGCTTACCCCCCCCGAACACCTGCAATGTGCTGCGTTCTCTTTTAAGTGGACATTTTATGCAATGGTTTCTCAGTTCAAAAGAGTTGCCAGGTGATTTTGCGGAAAAAGGTTGCTGACGTTCTTCAACATGGTTGCGCTACCCTAACAGATACATGTTCCCACTAACGACGAAGACTTTTTTTTTTTTTTTTTTCCATTTCACCCCTTTGTGCCTTTTCTGATCAGTTTGCATTTTGTTGTTGGTGACATGTTTGACAACATGCCTGCTCGGGGGGGGGGGGTGGGTGGGGGTGCATTAGGGAGATTGGGTTGACTCCCCTGTTGTGGTGTCTCTGCTTCCCTGTACAGACTGAGAATGATTGGCACTGGCTAGTGGCGACCACTTACTCATTTGACTATTGGAGCTTAGCTGCCCAGTCAGAGGAGAAGTAGCCCCACTGTGATGTAACAGTGGAAGTTTAGAACGACTTGCTTCAGAAATAGGCCGGTAATGTAACATTGACCAGGTTGTTTAATTTCACACTTGATGGCTTCGCATCGGACACTCCAGAGACTTTCCAAATAAGGAGGAAAGCATAACGTGAAGATGAGTTGGTTTGATTTGATTGAATTTTATTTCAAAAGGGCAGTAAAAAAAAAAAAAAAAAAAAATCTACAATATCAATGTGCTAAAAAGAAACGTTATGTACTGTTAGTCCGAAAAGTGAGTGACTGATGAGTTCTACACATTTCACTTTTTTTTTTAACAATTTGTATGCATCTATAAGAAGTAGTTCTGAAGTGTAAAACAGAAAAATAAATAAAAACACGGTATCTTAACTCTGACAACCTGTGACGACTTGTATGCTAACGCTGGAGTTGTATTGCTCTGCCCCTATTGTTCACATTAGGTAATTGATTGATTGGTTGAGTGATTGATTTGAACAATTAGGAATTTAAAAAAAAAAGCTGCAATAAAATACATACGGGAATACAATGTTTACATTAATGTGTCACATAAAAAGCCAATCCAAACAAAAGAAAAAAAGAAAACAATGACCTGAGGCAAGTTGGGCGCAGGTGTTATGAGTTGCGCCGACATTTCGCCCTGATGACCCGTGACATCATGTCAACTACGGAATTGTTCGACCTCGGGGGTGTTTGACGAATCTGCTGTATAGATGAATGTACTCAAACAAACCTTCTTAAACAGAGCCAATCCCAAAACACATTGTATTCCGATACTTCTCGTCTTATTTTAGTCTGCCTGAGCACTGCGGACTTGTTTTTTTCCCTTTTGCGTTTTTTTTTTTTTTTCCCCCCACAATCCAACTGCATAATTTTCCATTTCTGTGTCCGCCACCTTGGCCCACGTTGAGCCCGGTCACAACTCCAGCCTGCGCGAATCCCTCCCCATCCGCACCCCTCCTTCGTGCCTGGAGGTGCAGCAGCCATTGTGTCGCCGTAATAAGGTTTATGGAATTACAGATCTCTGAAATTGGATTTTCTCACTCCGCCAAAGCGGTGTGACTACAGGTTTAAAACCTTGTGCATCAAGGGCTACAAGTGACCTGCAACTGAACTTCTTTTCTCTGCGACTGAATCCTCAAGGTAGGCGTGGGTGTATATTTGTTGAAAGAATACATGTCAATTAAATCAGATATTGTTTTTTGGGGGGGGGATTCCCAAGTAATCTCAACTCATAAACAAAAATAAAAACTTGGTTTCTTTCCTCGCACAACTTTGACTGTGTTTGATGTCAGTCTTATCCGGCGCATAGTTTGATCTACTTCGCCTGACACTCATTCCGGAGTAGTTCAAATCGCTTTAATCCCACAAAGCTGGCTGCCGCTGAAGAGATTCCTTCTGAGTGTTGTATAGGAAATCTTCTATGCTTAACTTTAATGAGCAATGCGAGTCCTTTGCTATCCCCGGTCCCATCGACTACAATCTCTCAAAATACCAACTGCATTGTTCAAAAGGTACCGAGCATTAACATTAGTGTTGGAAAATTTCGGCAGGTCACTCACTTGGGAAGCAAGCTCAATTGTTAGTTCACAAACAACAACCGTTTTCCAATGCGTGTTGGTTTTAATCTTTCAAGAAAGCATCCAATGTACATCAAGACTCGCACAAGGTGATTGAATTTGCTCGTCCGTTTCTTTCACTCTGCGAAAATACCGGAATCAGACAAAGTGAGATCCGGGCTTCTTTTCTTACCTCGCGAACACTCACACCCATGGGAAGTGAGAAAAGGGCGTTGTCTAAGATGCAATAGTTTTCTTCCTTCTTTCTATTGATTTTTATAACTGCTTATGGGTAAAGATGTTTAGCTAATTATGTGTCATGACCATAAACGTGTAATGCAACTACCGTCTGATCAACATATGGCTAATATTCAGCCATCCGTCCAGAGTCAGTAATTATGCTAATGATGCTAATATTGGGACAAATCCTTCAGTCGTCTGGAAGAGTCGCAGGGAAGTGAAGCGGGAACGGGGAAAGAGGTGCAGACAGGCGGCCTCGCAAGAGTAGCAACACGGAGGGACTTGGCATTCGTTTGGATTATTCCATAGTGGCGGCTTATAGTGAACTCTTAATTGGAAAAGAGAGAGCATTTGAGATAGGGGGGGATCAATAGGGGCAGTCCAGGGGTTCCAGCCCACTGAAATCAATCAGCCTCCTACCAGATGAGGAGAAGGCAGACAGTCAAAGAAAAGACGATCAGGGCTGCTGGGGCATTTATCCTCACAGCCCAAATTCATCTGGATCAACCTGATGAACAGATGCGAAGATCCGGTCCAGCCCACCCCGTTCGTGGGAGCGAGGCGGACGGAATCGGGAGCTTTTCCCTCTTCTTGAATTCATTTGATCTCATCGCACGGCGAGAATGCTGTAATGCCGCCGAAACATATACAGCAAATTTACAATTTAGTCCCCAAAGCTCAAACCTTACCCTTCCGTCTTTTAGGATGCTCCTCAAGCAGTTTCGGTCTAAAATCTTTTTTTTTCTCTCTCTCTTTTCATTACATAGCATCGCATTAAGATGATTGTTCCTAGTACAAATGAAATGGTTAACAGTACACACAGGGGCTCTACATTTAGGGAACTATTAAATGAACCCCCAGTGTATTTTTACACCGCTGCTAAAAATAGTCACTTTCTCCTCATTTTCTTCTCCTGGGTAATAGCCATCTCTCTTCCCTCCGCCTTTTTGATGTATCATGCTCTTATTCACATCAAGGGCGAGGCCAGGTGTCGCATTTTTCTCCTCAGTTGTCATGCTTGTCACACGACGGTGTTGCCCACAGCCTGTTTCAATCCATTTCTCCCCCTCCCTTTTTATTTTCGATTCAATCTGTCACCCCTGTATTGTTTCGAGACGAATGAAAAGTATATCTCTGTTTTGGACCGCTGCACTAGCTGGCACGCACAAGGTAATGCGGATATCATGTCGGGACAAGTAATCCTGTCCAAATAAATGATGTCTGCGGTGTCCTCGTTCTCGTGTCCCCCGATCCAGAAATAAGCCCCGCGGAACAAAGCGAGCCTTGACAGAGGCCCGGCGGTCTTAGCGGCTTTTACTGCTCCAGATGGACAAACGGACAGATTGACAGGCGCGGGCGTCCGGTCACCTCTCTCTTTGATGCCCACGAGCGCTATGGCAGAACCGTCCCGCAAAGAGAGCAGCTGGGATCAGAGACGTGCTTTGGCAGCGACATATATGTGAGCTTACCCGCTCCTCGGGCGTATTCTTAGCACTGCGACACGTACCACGCGGCTGTGCCCGTACGTTGTGCAAAACCCAAAAAGGAGACATTCAAGTAGGGCGGTCTCGTCGCACGTGTTAGACGCCGACGCCTGTCCAATCAGAACGGAGATCGGACCACTCCTGTCAGCACGTCTTCGCTCGGAGCTTACGAGTTCACAACCCGAGTCGAATGGAGATGTGGAAATAGTGGCGGGCAGCGCGGTGGAAAGAACTCCGTGAAAACAGACATTTTTCCCCCTTCTCCTTTTGCTTTCGTCCGACAGCTAGTCAAAACAATTAAGCGATTCCCTGGTGGTAAATGAGCACGCCGACGACAAAATGTGCGGACGGACGCACGTTGAAATCAATCAATCAGTCAATCAATCAATCAATCAGGCGTATGAAAATAGTTCTTTGTCCTCTCTGAATCTTTATTTTGTGTGGATGGATGAGTTTAGTGTGGCAGAACAAGAGTGAAGTTGGCAATAATAAGAGCTCACGCATTCATGCTCTTGTATGGAGGTCTTTGTGGACTAAATTTTGCGGTTCAACATGCTGAAACGCCCACCAGACGCTTCCCGACGGGGTCCGATGTTGCGACGGCATCACCAGAGATATTGTCAGGTGTGCCGTGGCAAATGATCTCATTTGTGTGCCCGTGCGGTCCAGCGCCTGGCAGCGGAATCATGTCTTTACTACATTGTAGTACTCGTCCATACCAGCAGGTGGCGGCAGCAGCAGCAGGTAGCCAATTGTCTTTGTTTAGAGACGAGCGAATTAGTGACGCACGTTTATCCAAACAGGCCCATGTTTCACACTGAGTATCAATATGAAACATTATAAAATACTTTTTATCTTTGTGTTTATTGAATTCCTATTCATGACGTTATAAAAATAACGTCATTCTTCCATATTAAAGGGGTTGGTTGCTTTTTCACCTTTTTATATTGGTGTTTATTTTGC
The DNA here is from genome assembly GCF_054856515.1 of Filicampus tigris. Taxonomy (NCBI): domain Eukaryota; kingdom Metazoa; phylum Chordata; class Actinopteri; order Syngnathiformes; family Syngnathidae; genus Filicampus; species Filicampus tigris. The sequence continues at coordinate 22,365,338 of NC_141225.1, read as the reverse complement.
ATGATGTTGGCTTGAACGAGGCAGTGTGCGCTCACTCAAGCGTAATTGCAGTAAGGCGATCTGCACAAAGTGCAATCTGTCCGCGGTTTATTATTCATCAGCCATAAGCAATCTTTTCAGGTGTAAGTAGACCTGCCCAATCCAATATGATAGTGCTGCTCAGTTTACATTTACGCTGTCGGCGGTGCAATGTTTTTTTTTAGTTTATTATTGTGGCTGTTTACCCAGAGAATATGCAGGTGTTGTTTTGAGGATGACACGCCTCCAAAGAGGAATACATTCAAGATCAGATTATTGTTGCCGCCGTGGTCCATTTGTCATACCTCGGAAGAGACCAACAATGCTGCAGACTTTGGTTCACCTCAACAATTTTTTTGGGGGGGGTTTTCTGTGAATTTGCAACATCGAGCGACAGCCCGGGCATCTTTGAGTCCTCGATTCGTCACCTCAATTTATCTGTCTGACAGTGATTAGCACAAAGAAGAGTGGGTGCTTATTGTTGGCTCCTTTGGATGAATCTGTGATGGTATAGCCCTGTAGTGGTCCCGGCACATTTCCCCGCTCTGGTTGTCAAGGCTGTATGCTAATTAGGAAGAGACGAGGATAGAGTGAAATGAAAAGCTGTGGAAGAGTGAGAGCAAAAAAAAAAAAAAAAAGGCGTATTAATGAGCAAGCCAAGAAGGGTCAGGATTATTAAACCAATAGCTGGGAAAATAGCCTTCACTTCTCAAGGCTGTAAAACCGCTTTCATCTCTAAACAAGCGAGGATAGCCGGCCTGTTTCATGCTTGAAATGTGTATTTGAACTCTTGGGTTTTTTTTTTTTTTTTTTTTTTTTTTAGTTCAATCACATAGCGAATAATAATTTGGACGTCTCACTGACTGGAGTCAGTCAGCATGAATCAAAGCACAGGAGTCACGTACAGTGGCTGAATTGCGATGACTTGAATGAGGTCAGCAGTCCATTTTGCATGTAATATAAAATATAGGCAAACAAAAGCTGCCGTTTTTTTACACTCTGTGTGTGGAAAATAATTTTAAAAAAAAAGCCTTCTTTATGTATCACTTGACGGGTGGAAAAACTTTGATTCTTCCTTTTGTCTCAGTGACACCATCACCAGTCGACAGGTGAATGATATGCCTTTGGTAAGCTATTCTGTTTGAGGTCTTCAATACCCCAGTCTGAGGACACGGCTCCCATTTTGTTCTTTCTTCCCTTTCTCCTCTTCTCCGTGGCGGAGGCCTGCAAGCAGTGCGGTAAGAAAGCCAAAAGTATTCCACTCTGAAAAACGTTTCAAAGGCACAGTTCATCGGGCATAGGTAGACCTCATCAATTCGCTTTTCTATCACATCCGACTTGCCTTCCGTCGTGCTCAGCTCGTTTTGGGCGCAAATGAGTTTCTGCCTCATTCCTCGCCGCCGGTGTGCGGTCTGACGCGCGTTCACCTCCTGTGAGGGACAAGAGGTTATTTGCCCTTTTTCAGTGAGGCCAGCTTGTTTGTCTGAGGCCGTCTCCCACCTCCTCCCTGGTGTATGCGCCGCACGTTTTGGAGCACGATGCGATCCCTTTACTGACCCTCATTTTCTACATCAGCAAGACGAGAAGTGCCAGCTTGCTCGCATGCTCCACTGATTAGAAGTCAAATATTAAAGTGCTGTGTTGTGAGCTCAGCCTAATTGATTCCTTCCGCGTGGTGCACACATAATGGCCTGACAGCAGGCGATACCAGGCTTTGTCAACATCGGGCATGGCGCCCAGGACGGCACCCCAGCAAAGACCCCCTGCGAGTGTGCCAACCTGTGGCCCCGCATGCGGGGAGGCTGCTTGGCAGACTCCCGAGGGCCAACACAGAGATGCAGCTCATTGACCGGTGCCATCGGTCGCCTTGTCACTGGCAAGGAAGTGGTTGGCAACAGAGAGTGTGTATTTGTGCATCATGCAAAAAAAAAATAAAATAGGACTTTTTAACTTTCAGATCGCGGTTTTCGGATATCCTCAGAATTCCTCGCTCTAAAAACAATTGGGTTAAAAATAACACCATTTTGTAGGACTGTAACTATTCACTCAAGCCCCGATTCAATTCGATTTTCAGTTCCTGATTTTTCGATTTGATTCGGTTTTTTAAAAATTGCTACCATGCTCGTGCACCAGGGGCGGAGCCAGAACGTGGCTAGTGGGAGGGACTGGAAAAATCAGGCTGGGCCTGAATATTTCCCTCACTGAGCACAATCCTCCTGTCCCGACACATCGTAAATTCAAATGAAATGACAAAGTGAATAATATGAAGTTCAGATTTTCCTTAGACAACCACAATTATCCCATTCTTAATATTCAATACCAAAAAAAAACAACAAACAAAAATTCCAAAACAATTTCATAATAATTTACAAAATTTGAAAAGCCTATTTTTTTCATGAAACTCACTGGGTGGGCCTGTGCACACCCGGGCCCACCCATAGCTCCGCCCCTCTGTGTACTAGTGTGGTTCTGCAGCCATCCACAAACGCAAAAGCATAATTTGATCTACACATTCAAAATGTGCTATGCATCTGGAATGAAAAAAACCTTTCAAGACATCATTTTCTAGATGTCAACTAAATTTTTCGATTAATTGAACCTAATAATCGATTAGTCTGGGCGAATCGATTTACAATTGATTTTCGATTAATCGTTACATCCCTACTTTTTTGGGTTGTTTTCTGCAAAAACAAGACAGAAAGTTGGGTCAACTTGACCCAAGTAGTGGATCGGTCCATTTTTGACCCAAAATGGTGTTATTTTTAACCCAGCTGTTTTTAGCCTTCTCGCTCTCCCTTCCTTTGTCCGCACACCATTAAGATAACTGCCGTTAATAGCTTTTAACGGCACACGTTTAACAAGGAGCTCAACAAACAACGCCGATCACGACCGGCCACTGTTGTTGAAAAACGCCGGCGACGTATCCCCACGCCGCTCTTGTCTACTTAACCCCTGAATTTATAGGCCGTTTTTATGCGCATCTCGAATGGACTTGGATCCTTATTTATTTCGAATGCCTCTGACGGAGGAGAGTCCAACCAAAGACCCCGCGTTATACAGTTTTCATCGAGGACGCACATTGGTGCACGCTCCTCTTCTCATGAATCTGATTGACCTCCTCGCTCACCGCGTGACCTACAGCAAACGGTAAAAGGTGCCTATTAATCTCCAGGCGATTGGAAAGCTCGCGAAATCTCCTCTTCTGCCGGATGCTTCATTTTCCACCGGGGATGATAGTATGCTGCGATCTAAAGGGCGTAGGGGGTCGATGTTGTCGGGCTTGTCGACAGGTGTGCTAATCGCACTATTACGGGAACAGAGCCGCGCCGACATTAATTACGACACGGGGGTGACAAACTCCATCAAGCCGCCGCTGTTTCCTGTTTAATGGGAAAAGATTGTGAGCGAGCCAACGCGAATTGAAACGCGGTGGTGAGAGAGGGAGCCGGTTGCTTCGGGGTGAGCGCGCGCGTGTGCGTGCGCCCGTGTGGAACGTTTGGACAGAAATCTCAACGTGTACCTTTTTGCCAGCCATGAAAATCCCCCAGAATTTCATCCTCGAACCGTTTCATTTCGCCGTAACCAATCAGCAGCACAGCTGTGAAACTCGGGTCGGCTTCGGCTCTAAAGGCCACAGAAAAGTAATCACAATGTCCTCTCCCCTGAGAACCAAACGGGGCTTTCATTTCTACCTCCGTCCTGCTACTTCCCTGCCGTAGATCCCGGGGGGGGGGGGGGGGGCACAGTCTGACTGGGGGGGGGTCATGATTGCAACCACAGGAGGGGTGACAGTTGGCTTCCTCTCTGACAGCAGCCTAATGGCAGTCCCAAAGACCTCCGCCGTTGTCCTCTTGTGAGCTTGTGCAGGGAAGCAGTCGGACAAAAAGGTGAGAGCAGAATCGCAGGCGGATCAGCTTTCCTCCTTGCCGTCTTTGCTCTCTGTTAGTTGGAGCTTTGCTGACTTCCGTGAGACACTTTGGGCAAGTACAATTATTACGTACTGCTTTTTGGTCTTTCGTTTCAACTTTTTAAGGGGTATTTCACCACGCAGTTTGCTCTGGTTTGGTTGGTATTTCCAAATACATTTTCCCACAAGAAATTATGTGAATGGAAATCATCCATCATCTAGAGGAAGCATTTTGTCGTAATAAAGCCTTTACCAACTCTACAGGTTTTAAGTAACATTTTACCATTGCTGTCTTTTTTTTTTTTTTTCATGGGGGGGTCATTTTTTTATTATAGGGAGGCAGGATGCGAGTCAAGCTGCACAAATAAGACGCACAGCTCGCTTTGTGCAAGTCTACCTAATGTTTTAAAAAAAAAAAAAAGCTAATTAATTTGGCTTGAATTTAGGTTTGGCCGTGTGGTTCTTTGCATCTATTTATGGCTTGTTGTTTTGTTTAAATGAAATGAATATTTATTCAGGCGTCTTTTGATTCATGGTCCCCCAGCCCGCGTCGGAGCGTAGACAATCCATTGGAAACAGCCAACAAGAAGCATCCGCGGTAAAGGGAGAAGAAATGATTACCACCTGATCAATTTGAGCGCTCATTAAAAGGCTGCCAAGGCCTGCGCAACCCGACCCAACATCAATACCGTAGCACCACAGCCCTAGAGGGATGTTTGGCGAGCCTCGCTGTCATTTCTCGGTGGGCAACATGCCAGGGACCCCCCCCCCCCCCCCCCCCCTTTGCGGGCCACTTAGTCCTCCCCCGTGGTCCCAAAAGCACAGGTCAAGACGGACAGATGGGCCGTCTGGGCACCCGAGCGAGATGGAAACTGGCCTGTCGAGACGTCGGCCATGTGCTCTCCCGGCAATTTGACTGCAGAAACACACGGGTGCCCAACTTTCATCCGAGGCCTTTTGGTTCAATTCCAGCGGCTGCCGCGAACTAAAAAGGTGCCTTTCGAACACCTACCCAGCGAGCTTCTTAGCTGCTACACGTGAAAAAAGGACAAAGAAAATCCCCGGGTTTGGATTGCGGCTCCCAAAATTCCTGCTGGGAAACGCCACAGTGACTGAATCGTTCTCCGCGGTGATTTTTGAGCAAAGCACACAGAGGAAATATGTCTAAACAGCCCCGCAGCCTTCCCTCTGTGCTCCGATCTTAACCTCTTGTGTGGTTCTAACGGGGGTGGGGGTGGCGGTGGTGGGGGAGGGGGGTGTCGGATCAGTGTGTGCGTGTCTAAAACCCCATTAATCCCTTGACAAAAGGTCCCACAGAAAGCTAGCTAGCGAGGCAGGGGGTTAAAACAGCGAATGGGTGGAGAGCAAAAGTAAAGAAGTACCCCCCCCCCCCCCCACGCCTCCCCACCACCAACTCCCAAAGGTACGCTTAACTCACGATGGGATGACGCTCAGTGCACCCTCAGACCGTCATCACCCCGTAAAATTGTCAAACGCGGTCTACGGCCTGGAAGTGGTCAAAGCTCTTGTTTTCATCCAACGAATTCTTCCGTCGTCTCCGGCGATCGCTTCTACGGCCGTTGAACTGTAACTTCCGGCCATCGCGGTCATTTCCGCTGTGAATAATTCAGCAGGGTAGCAGCAACCGTTGAACGGAAGCTGGGTGTAATCACGGCTTAGCCGAAACCATGATGAGAAGTCCCCGTTGGAGATGCTAATTCGATTGCGGTAACGATAAAATAAAACACGTCAGAGGATGATGCCAAATGATCTCGTGCGTTGCCAGTATTCAAATGAGGCGGTCTGATTCGCCTCCGCTTGGCCAGAAAAAAAAAAAAAAAAAAAAAATGAACATCAAGATCTCTCGCGTTGATACAGTCGTCAGCAAATCGTAACACGCCCTAATTGGTCGTTAGTGGTTTCGCCGTGCAAAGTCGGGCGCATGTCCATTGACGTCCCTGAGATTTGGGTAAATTGGTCGCATCAAGTGGAACAATGCGCGCCGCCTGATTTGTCTGTAATCCATTTGACCGAGATGCGATTCACTGTAGGGGGGCTTTGCCTGTTGTTAGTAAGTGCCAATAAGGAACAGCCATCACTCAGCGGGCTGTCCTGTCCACCAGCTTGCTCGCTTGTTTCAGCCGTCAAACCCTGTCTCAAAGGAGCGGGCCGCTGGGCCGCTCTGTCAGAGGTACCACAAATGGCTCCTTATCGAAACCACAATAGGACAGCAAAGGCAGGGACGGACACGAGCAGACTGCAAAGCAGGCCGATATCCTATCGACGTGAGAAAAAAAAAAAAAAATGCTCTGATGTGAAAACGGTTACGTATTTACAAAACGCCATTGACCGGCTCTCTTTTTCTTCCTTCTAAATCCGGGGGGGGGGGGGGGCGGCGGTTGAGGAGGAGGGTTAACCCCAAGTCAGGGACAATCGGGGGTCTGTTTGTGTTTTTCTCTTTACGCCTCGGTGTTCTCTTTGGGCTCCCTTGGAGCATACCACCGAGTTGCGCGGGAGGAGGGGGGGAAATGTCGCGACCTTGATGAGGACCCTTCTTTGGGACCACCGCGCTAGCGCTGCATGCCACTCGGTTGCTGCTGGATACAGCCAAATAACAGCGCGGACAAGTGTCAGCGTCCTAAACCGATGTCGTCCCCCCGAAAAACAAACCGCAGTGATATGGGGACGTGGCAGCAATCCAAGAAACAAATGCACTTTTGTTAGATGAGCGAACGTGTTCGGTTCGGAGGGGACACAAAAGGCAATCGGCGGGTGTTTGATGGCCCTACGCTGGGCCGAACAATGCGCACTGCACATTCACAGACAATCGGTCTGACTTTTGTCCGAGGACGATTTGACGTCCGATGCGCGACATTAGCGCAATGCTTGCTTCTCTGGATGTCCGCGTACGTGTTGGGTGAACATTCGGAATCTGCCGCAGCTCTTTGTTCACCCGGCAATCACATTACCGGTCCTCGAGGGCCCCCGATCCTGCGCGTTTGAGATGTCTCCCTCCGCCAACACGCCCGATTCAAACGACCAGCTCATTAGCGAGCTCCGAGAAGCCTGATTTACCGTCCCGATCATTTGAATCGGTTGTGTCGAAGGAGGGAAACGACTAAGGCGTGCAGGGTAGTGGCCCTCGAGGGCGGGAGTTTGATACCTGTGCTCTGCACCATCATACAGTCAAAAAAAACACTCCCGCCTTTCACTGTCTTTCCCTCCTTGATGTCTCTCTCTTACTCTCACCCCCTTGCCTTTTTATTTGCCGGTAAACTCTTCTCCCTGCATCCCGTCACACGCGGTCCAAAAACCATTTCAAAGATAATGGACCTTGTAGATCACAGAGTTGCCGAGATGGCACGCAAGCATGATTAGTAGTGATTTTCTATGTCTGGGCGAAGTCCAGGATCTTAAATTGTTGGGAATCCATCCAAAAAGACTCATCAGAAAATGCAGTTGGTGTGTGTTAACAATTTGGATGGAGTTTTTATCATTTCGGCGAAATGAATTGCCACATTTGAAAATCAGTGTAATCGTTTCGTGTGTAAAATTCATGTATTTACCATCGTGAAGTTGGAGTTTTTGTTAGCTGTGAGCTACGCAGAGACGGGCATGAACGCGCACGTGTTTGTTGGTAGGCGGGTGTATGTTTTTCCAATGTACCGGATATAAATATCGTCGCCGCGATGAGGAAAAACACTTGTGTCCAATTGTTTTCATTTTTCACATTTTGATGTCAATGTTTCCGTGGTCCGACTGGTTAGCACGCCCGCCTCGCAGTTCAGAGGTCGGTCAGATTGTCCTCACTGCATATCTTTTCTGCTCGGTTGCGCATCTCTGTCCTTGCAACATCACGCATAGGAGAAGCATGAACGGCAACCTTGATTTTGTCCTATGGGATGTTAAGGGCCCGAATTAACCTGCTAAAAGGACGAAATCGTTGGGGCACTTAAAATATCACCGTCCTCGCTTTTGACCGTCAAACGTTACAGGTCACTCCCGTTTGAAACGTGAGTCGAGCACCTTTCCCGCTCTCGAGGCCTTGCGCCTTTTCCTGTGGTGTTAAATCTACTGGAAGAAAGCATCTAATAGAAAACGGAGGTTCATCTCACTCTTGGAAAGAGACGAGGGCATTGTGAAATATCGTACGGATCAAACCTTTCTATTTTTAGAAATCAATATCGCGCAGGATGTGCTGCAGCATCTACCGCAACAGTCGGGGAGGCACTAAACGCCTACCTGCGAGCTCGGATTATTTCTTCTTCTGGCAAGTAAGAAGAAGAAAAATGGAGGCAGAACTTTTTAGACGCGGTTAGGAGAATAGTGACTTTGGGTGCTAAAATGCGCAATGCCCCTTTTCTGATCCGTCAATTAAAATGCAAGCAACTTCTACCGGCTCGGGGACAAAGCGGATGGGATTTTGGCTGTTCTGCTGGGTTGAGCTCAAGCTTGACCACTGATGAACATTTGATTTATTTTCCTTCCAAACAACTTCATTTGCACGTTTCGGGTCATTTGACAGAATTGCCGACAGGCTCAATAATGTATCTTGTGAAGCTAACCTAAGCTTACGATTACAATTAATCTCGTTGCGTTAACGGCCACACTGCCGACGCCATGATGCGGTATGCTTTGGATCATGCTCACGCTCCTTTCCTTCGCCACACTTTTCCCTTGGTGACACTCTGCTACAAGTTGAAAGAATCAATAACCCGGGAAAGTGAAAGAAAAATGAATCAGCCAAGTCTGGATTTCCTTGTACTTGTAAATCCTCTGCATTTACATTCACAAAGGCTTGCGGTGATTGCAGAGTTTAACAACGATACACTGACCTTCTCCGCAATATGCTTGACTTATGTGATAATGGGATTTTTTTTTTTTTTTTCATGACAAATGAAGGCTGCAAGACCGGCAATGCCTGGCAAAGCATCTCCAGTTTGGCAACTCCGAATGGGATAACGCCCGGGGTGACGCTCCAGTTTTTTTGTTTCTTTGTTTTTCATTCTTCCTTCCTCGTTACCTTCACCTCTATTGGGTCTGTATTTGAATCTAAATGATTTCATGAAATCTAAAAGGTTGCTCCTCCATTTGAGACTCCGCCTTTGCTGCAATCTCCAAACGCGTTTGGCACGCCAGCGCGTTTCCGTTGTAACAGCTTCCACTGTTGTAGGAGAGATTTATTTAGAGTGTATCTGCAGGGATTTGCTGCTCTTCAATCAAATTCTGAACGTTATTAAGGTTGCTGGCTATTGCGCAATACCGCATCAGCGCGACCTTGCGGTTCTCTCTAAGCTCTTTAATTCCGGCAGGTTCTTATGACTGTGCAAAAAGTGTTTTAGATTAGTGTCGATTTTGGCTTGCCATTGTTCGGTCTTCCCACACAATGCCCCGAATTTGGAAGCCGCTGCCCTTAGATCACATGCTCGCGTTGTTTTGATGGATTTATTCTCAGAACAAAAGTGCCCTGATTGATTTATAAAAGTTAGAGATGGCTTTTTAATGTTACATTAAACTCTGTCAAGCAGAGCATTTTACAGTTTCACCCTTACTGTTGAGTCATCAGACTCACTGCAGGATTAACGATGTGTTAAGGACCTAATTTGCTCTCATTCCTAAATGACTGCCCAAACAGCACATTCCACGTGCAGTAACATCTAAGATTAGGAAATAATATACACCCCCCCCCCCCAAAAAAAAAGACTCCTGCACTTACTTAAATGTAGTACGACATGGAACAGCACCGAACGAAACAGTTGACACACTACACAAACCTAATTTTCGCACTTTAGAAAAAAAAAAAAAAAAAGATTGAAATGCTTCATTTTCATGTCTGGATGTTCTAATAGAGAAGTGACGAGCAGGTTCTGACGTGTGGAAAAGTACAGATTTTTATCAGAACCGAAGGGAAATCTAAATGAAATCTTCCCGCAGAAGGGAGAGCTCAGCCTTTGCATTTATCTCTTGTCATTCTCACACATTACCGTTACACATTAGGGAGTTAAAGCACATCTTTAAAAAAAAAAAAAAAAAAAAAAGAGGCAGGCAAGAGCCGTTGAAGTTTTTGAATAGAATATCAATTAGAGCACACTAAAGGAACCCTTGTTTTGAATGTTTTCTCATGACTAGGTTGTTGGTATGGAGGATGGAGGGATGGATATTTTATTCCTATCCTTTGTCAATATCGTTACAGTTTTTTTTTTTTTTTACACCAGACATAACCACTGAATACTAATATGAAATTACAGTAGCGGAGCAAACTTCCAAAAACGCAACAGAGATTTTATCCCTGAAAAGTACGCTACACAGCATACTGTATTTGATTTTGCAAACCACTGTCCCATTATGCATCTTCACTTTCTTGAAGATGAAATGCAAATGTGTTGTACTACAAAGTTAAATACAGCTGAACTGCGCTTGGGCAGCGATTCCCTCACGTACCACTAGAGGGAGCCCACGTACAACTAGTGGCGCTTGGTAGCACAACTTGCGAATCACTGCTTTAGTTTCCATCTTACTTGTTTACTATAAGCGGCAGCGTGCAGAATATGCAGTTACCTGTAAATGCCGCAAACAAGATTGTGGTTCCTCGAAATTGGAAGAGGCAAATTAGTCATTTCCAAATTGCGTTTTTAGTCCAATGCAACTCCGCCACCCGAAGTCCATCGCCACTTTCTTGTGACATCTACAGCAATGAGGATTCCCATGTAGCAAACAAACATTGACTTGAACTTGAAATTCGTCTCGGGTAGAATTCTTTTTCACTGTGACTATTTTTATTCAGGCTAACTTTATAGTAGGCAGCGGAGCAAAAGGTGAGGCTGAAGGATGGCAGCGCTGTTTAATATTACGCTGAAAAAACACTCAATGCTGTTTTGACAAGTACAAATCCTTTATTCCCAGTCCACAACCATACACGGGCACTCTCTCTCTCTCTCTCTCTCTCTCGCTCGCACACACACACACGCACACACAAACTAACAGAAGTTTTCTTCACGCAAATGTATGCCGTTGGCGAATTTACATCTCAATGCCAACTTTTGTTGGTAAATTGAAGGGTCCTGGGGGCTTTCTCGCATTCTGTTCGGAGCGAGGCATGCCAATGGGAACAAAGTCACACTTAAGCAAAGCCCTGCCAGCCTCAATTATGACCAAAGGAATTGGCCCCATAGCGTCGCAGCACACAACCTTTGCGATTTCAAACTTGACTCCCATGTTGCTTATTCGTTACAAGCAGCGGCGGAGAAAATATACAACAGCGTTGTTACGCAGACATCCGAGCGTGGTGTCTTTTTTTTTTTTTTTTGAAGTGTTTGGGGTTTTATTTTATGAAGGCGTCGGCCTTGAATGTTAATGCTTGGCGCGAACTCCATTTGCGGCTGAGGTGCTTCGGCTTTGTTCCTTTCCCGACTATACGCCTCGAGCTTCATTCCTTTCCTCGCGCCTTTCTCCGTCTTTCTCTCCGCATCTTTTTCGCTCTCAAAATGCAGCCGCGAGAACATTTTGGAACCCGGCTCTCTCATCCCTGTCTCACGTACAATATCGCACCGAGCTGATTAGATTGAAAAGTATGTGCGTGCCCGGACTTGTTTTCCTTCAGTATGTTATAACCATCTTTTTTTTTTTTTTTTTTTTTTTTTTTTTCCCCCCCCCGCACGGTTTTCTCATATTCTATGTTTCAATCTGTCTCGGGAGGTTGCAGGATGGATGAATCAGACTTTATGCCTCTCAACACCCCGTGTGTTTTATTTATAGGGGAACAGTACATTAACGCCTCGGCAAAGTCTTTGGAAGATTTATCAAGCACTCTCCGCCTCGCTTGAGTTGTGAAATTTAAGAGTGCGGATGTGCGTGTTATTGGGCAGTGTGACATCCCGGCATGGTGTGTGTATCCACCCTCGGCACAGTCTTACCATCATGTCAGCGCCGCGACACGGTCGGCACTGTTGTCACGACATTTATAATTCAGCTTTCTCCATAAAAGATGCGCGGCATTAAGTTTTTATCCGGCGATGCAGCGCTCCTGTCTTCCCGAGCCGCATACAAGCGCGCGACTGAAGAGCACAACTTTCCTTCCCTGTGCCAACTCGCAGGCATCACTTTGCGTTAGCGTAGCCTTACGTGATCCGTGTTCCCCACGCTTGCTTTTAGTAGCTTATTCCCATAATATCATATTCCCCCCCCCCCGCCCCCCCTGCAAGCGCTAAGACTTTAAGATTTCTTGCCGGGGAGTTAGTCATGTTGTCTTCTGTCTAAACTGAAATCAAATGTGTTCTTTCGGACCGCATCAACCTAGTGCAAAGAGTTACCGTAGTACAGGATGAGAGCCGCTGAAATAAGAGGGCTTCGATGTTGACACTTGAAGCTTATTTTTATTTGTTTATTTTTTTGGTTTGGACATTTTCCGTTTCATGCAGACGGATGATAAAGGCAGATAAATGCCAGTGTGAGAAAGCAAAACTGAATAGAAAGTAATATATGTGTCAGTTAGAGCTGATAAAAGCCTGAAAATCCAATTAGTCCTTTGGTATCAGGTGGTGAGAGTGGGTCTCTTGGGAGAAATGTCAGGAAATATCCACCGCCGCAGTATGTCAATAGCCCAATCATTTACATAGTCTGCTATTGATAGACCACTGTGTAATGTTGAGCTTAATGTGTTCATGGAACTATATTTGGCACCCTTTGTTTTTCTTTGTAGGCTTTGTCCACAACAGCTCGGAAGATCTATCGAAAGGGAAGCACTGTACATTCCACACCACACAAACGGATGAAAAGTGGGCCCCGGTGGCGGTGGATCTTTTTTCATTTGAGCACACTGAGTCCATCCTTTGTTGGCCATAGATGCCCTTGAATCCGTTTTGGTCACTGCCGGTTGCAGGCAGAGCCTGTTAAGGGTGTTTCTTTTTGTTTGCCGATTCTTTTTTTTCCTGTGTGTTTTCCTAGCCGCTGTTTCTTCCCCTGCCAAAAAGGAAAAGGAATCGAGGCATGGAGGACATATAACGAAGTAGCCATGCGGCGTGCTGTCATTACGGTCGTTTGAAATGAACCGAAGGTAGTTAAAGTAAATACTTAGCAACCGTCCTTTCTATGCCACATGTGCCCGATAGGTCGCCAGTGACTTGGAGCCCATCCCATCGGACTTTTGGGCAAGAATATTGCATGTTTTTGGAACTGCCCGGACAAAAAAAAAAAAAAAAAAGCCATGTAAGTACGGGGAGAACATGCAATGCAACTAGGTCACCCTGCTGCCTTGTAGTAATACATCAATGCTTCATTATTCATTTGATTGATTTGGGCTTTTGAACCGGAGGATCACAACAGGAAATTGCAATTGGCTGTTGGGGCGCCGCTTCGTTCTGGCTACCGTCACGGTTGCATCCAGCAAGACACCTAACCCTGCAAAAAAAAAAAAAACGGGTCTCAGTGTGGGCGGTTTTGAAAACTGAACGCGGCGTTGCTTCAGACTGTGGAATGTGTGCAAGTCTGAGTGTGTCACATTCATTCCCGGATCAGGGAAGATGGTTGCGGTGCTCGTTGAGCTTGGTTAAGCGACTCGCACGAAATGTATTGTACTCAGACCCGCCGAGGCACATTACTGTACCCCTTTAAATCCAACAAGCGCCTTCGGCTCACACGTGTGTCTTTCAGCTGTCCTTGCAGCCGCCCGCGTCTGTGGATTTCGTCCCTACGTGGAACGTGAACGCGTAAATGCTCTTTTTTTTTTTTTATCAAATTTGTTCCGGTGTAAACCAAGCCTTTAGCCAGACGCCGTCTGTGTTATTTTATCGGCAGGATAAATCATGTCTTAAAAAGGCAACGTGGAAGGGGCTACAAAGACATGGAGCGAGACACACCTCGTAATGAATTAGTTCATCGGTTAGGGATTGGCCTCGGTTCATCTTGCCAAGACGTGCTCAACTCGATACGTTTAGCTTTACAAATCGACGTGCCCTTTTTCGTTGCCAGCCAATTAAACCCCGATTGTATGAGTTGCGTGCAGGAGAGTACAGGTCCCGACCTCGGCCCGGCTTCGTGATTGCATTCATATTCCTCGGTGGACGTGTCCCAATACTTTTGTCCGTATGAACGGGCATGCCTTTCTCCAGTCAATTGTAATCTCCACTACAGTCATTTTGCTGTGAAGGAAGCGCAAGAGTCTCGCTGGACTCAAGTGTTGTTATTGTCTTCATCTGCAGACAAGAATTGTTCTGGCCACATCCTCCTTGTGGTTACACACACGCGCGCACGCGCGCACACACTTTCCTCTTTCTGACAGCCGAGCGTCTCAGTGGACATGCTTCAGCTGCTTGCAAACTGTTTATGATTCTGGTCACTGGGGTGTCTGTCTGCTTTGATTTTGTCATTAGATAAACCCATTATCGAGCGCTTTAGTTTTGCTTGGCAGCTCAATAGACGGTATTTGTGTTGCATTCTATAATTTGCTTTATTTGCTCTCTGGGGTTTATATATGCAATAATAGCAATCGTGTTATTGAAGGTCGATGTTTCCTGTGGAGTGTTTGAAAGTAACTGACTGCGGAGTGATGCTTTTAGTGGACAGGTTTACGCAAAAATACTGAGGTGAGTAATTACTGCACATCATCATCATGAACGTTGTCAGCCTCTTGTCTACCTTTTCTTCATCATGCTATGATGTAATGTCGTGTATTATGTTAATATGTAACCAGTTTCTTGTACATGCGTTTGTATTATTTTTCTTTTCTTTTTTCTTTTTATTTTTTTACTGTGCTGCCAGCAGCTAGGTAGGCATTGCAAATGAGAATCTTAATTGCCTTCCCTGGCTAAATAATGGTGAAATAAATAAACTATCGATGGCAATATGTGAACAGTAGATTTTCCAAATGCTCATATTCGGTTGCAATTGTTTCTGTATTTCATATACCAGTAACGGTGAAGTTGTGTTTGATCATCAAAAAGACGATTGAACGACCAATCGCGGCTCACCCGTTTTCTGAAGCTGAGCCATGATTGGTCGTTATCTAAGCCCTAAGCAACTGTGATGTCATCTTCACTCGACAGAGGTGACAAAATGGCCGCCCCCAGAGATGGTTAAAACCGGGTGGATATTGCTGCTTAGCTCAATTCCACAAATATCCTCTTTAAAGATGGATTATTGAATTGATTTAATAATAAATGCGATTATTTTCCGATTTTTCCTTCTCAGGATCACGCTGCTAATTGACGTCCGTCCCCATTCCCGTCCTGTCGTCCGCTTATCCTTTTGAGTCCGTCGCTCACCTCTGTTCCCCATCGCTCCCTCCCACACTCTCACCCTCTCGCGGCGCGGTGAGGGCCGAGCTGGCCCCGGCCCAGGCCCATTAGCCCCCCGCCCCCCATGACCCCCCCCCCCCCTTCCCCTTGCAGCCATGTGTTCATCACCAGAGATCATTACACCAAGCCAATGACACCACTCTAATGCATCATTAATGATTGATTAATGAGCTGAGCTCAGCTCCAACGAATGCGTTTGTTTGGAAGAGCAGCCTGTGATGGCTGCGCAAGGCTCGCATCTGCTCCTTTTTTCTCCCGCTCGCCATGTCCTTCTCAATCCGGGCCTTGCCTCACAGGTCCAGGGAGGTAGCTGAGCACGGATTGGCTGCGTGAAACGAGAGAGCGAAGGCGGAACCGACCCGCGCGGGTAGCGCCATGGCCGAGCCGAGGCCCTCCGCCCCTCTTCCGCTTCTCCTCCTCCTCGTCCTCCTCGTCCTCGGAGGAGTTCTTCCAGTGGCGCGGGGCTCCGGTTATCTGTCCGGATACCGCATGAGGTCCCGCCTCCAGCGGGACCGGCAAATCCGCAACATTCGTCCAAATATCATCCTCATCCTCACAGATGACCAGGATATGGAGCTGGGTAAGACTATTATTCTATTTCCGTCTCCTCCGTAGTCATCCATCTGTCCATGTCCATCTCCCATGCACAATGATTATTCCGTCCAGAACGAGAAAGTTGGCCTGGTGCGGCCTTCTTGGCACTCTGACAACTGGCTTAGTCAAAGTCATGTGCTCCCCTTGCCTCCATCTCCATCGCTGGCATGAAATACAGGCTGCCTATGCCTACCATTGTTCAGGTGCCAAACGCTAGCCATCTCCCTACCCACTTAAGTTCTTTAGTTCGCATTGGACCGGAGTGGCTGCATAATAGCCTCGGTGACATCCTTTGTCCTCCGCTGATGGCTAGTGAGAAGACTCTCATTGAAAAGCAGGAATTTATGGTCAAGCATCTGTTTCCCCAAACAATTACCATCAGCTTGAAAAGCTTTTACGACACAGGAGTCCGAATGGGTCACACTTAAGCAAAATGATTTATTCCCTCATCCCCCGCACACGCCTTCTTCTTTCCGCCATAACATGCGATGGCTTTAAGCGCTCTCATGTCCTATGTTGATTTTTTTTTTTCGCGTCACGATTTTACTCGCTTCTTAGCTCTTCAACCGCTTTACGTTGTCTTCTTGTGTTTCCATCACTACCGTTTGCCTCGGAATCCCCCCCCCCCCCCACCTTTGACCCTCTTTGCTATTTTCTCCCAGGCTCAATGCAGGCCATGAACAAAACTCGCCACATCATGGAGAAGGCCGGAACGCATTTCTCCAATGCCTTCTCCACCACGCCCATGTGCTGCCCGTCCCGCTCCTCCCTCTTGACGGGGAAGTACGTCCACAACCACCACACCTACACCAACAACGAGAACTGCTCGTCGCCCTCCTGGCAGGCCCACCACGAACCGCACACCTTCGCCGTGCACCTCAACAACTCTGGCTACAGGACTGGTAAATGGCGCGGTGTGGGAGCGGATTCAAAACATCACCTCATTTACGATGAATATTCTGTCTTCTTCCTGGTTTATCGATTAGCTTTTTTTGGAAAGTATCTCAACGAATATAACGGCTCCTACGTGCCTCCTGGCTGGAGGGAGTGGGTAGCCCTGGTGAAGAACTCTCGCTTCTACAACTACACCCTCTGCCGGAATGGAGTTCGAGAGAAACACAGCGGTGACTATTCCAAGGTACCCGTAACAAGTTTGTTGAAATTTCATCGCACCAATCAAAATAGAATTTGTAGGAATAAAATTTCAATGAATGAAATGGAATAAGCCTAGTACACAGCAAGCTAAATTGCAATGCTGTGACCGCTTTAAAAGTGTGCTACGTTATATACTCTACTTCTATTAAATAGGAAATCAACCCAAACATTTTTTTTCAAGAATATGTTCTATGCAGGCCCACTGGTTGAAACAGGGCATTCTGATAAATATTGCGTTTGTGGAATAAGAGTTAATCCACCCCTTTTTTAGCCATCTCCGGGGGCGGCCATTTTGTCACTTCTGTCGACTGAAAACGGTCCCCCGTTTTCTGAAGCTGAGCCGCGATGCTCAACTCGTATTCCACAAACGCAACATTAATCAGAACGCTGTGTTTCAACTAGTGTGGCCCGCCGGGAACGTAGTCATCGTCAGGTGAAGAGTGTGAGTTTCCTCCGCAGGATTACCTGACGGACGTCATCACCAACGACAGCATCAACTACTTTCGCTTTTCCAAGCGCATGTATCCGAACCGTCCTGTCATGATGGTTCTGAGCCACGTTGCCCCTCACGGCCCGGAGGACTCGGCCCCGCAGTACAGCTCTGCCTTCCCCAATGCGTCGCAGCACATGTGAGTACAACGTGCCGCCTTCGCGAGGCAACGCGTCAATTACACGACGGTGGAACTTTACTTGCATTTGAAGCTTTTTTTTTTTTTTTCCCGTGTGGACTTTACAGCTCTGTGGACAAATGACGTACTCGCATCTACTTGTGCCGATAAACCGCATCGCCTAATAAATCTACGGCGAACAGCGCGGAAATCCATTTTTATCATTTGACACGCGCAGCTATAAACCTGCTCGTAAGTCATCGCGATATTCCAGCGTCGTTTCGTTTGGCCAACGATTCAATAACAAATTCGATAATCTCATATGGATGTTATCTCCCTGCACTCGCAGGACCTCGTTGGCGGCCGAGCCTCTTGCGAGCGCAGCCGCTGCAGCGCCCCGGTTTGTTTGGCTCGCATGTTGTTCGCGGTCATGCTGGCGCTGTAACGCGCGCTGCTAATTTGCTCCATTTTGTCAGCAATGATCAAGGAGAGACACGAATGTTGTCAATGTGTAACGCGTAGCTAATGATGACAGACGCATACGCCTGCAGCGCGCCGAGCCTTTGTCTTTTCGTCGCCCCGTGCTCCTGACTAGTCGACCGGTGCTGCTGGCTAATAGAAGGTCTGCTATTGGCCTCTAGAGACAAATCTAGGACCAGTAATTAGACTGCACTTCGTACCCCCCCCCCCCCCCAAGCCCCATTCCGTTGATTAATCGAATCCCGCCAGCATCATTAACCTGTGCCATGCAGGCTTTAGGCACTGAATATTTGTAAATTTGGCCCCAGTGCCTTCATACAAACTTTTAATTGCTCTTTCTCCATACATTTGCGTCCCTTGCGTCGTTTTTCCGTGTATGTCCTGTCTGGCTCTTTTGCTCCCTGCGTCTCCCACCTGTTCTCAACGACCGCATCAGGAGAGGGAGCGGCAATGATTTCCTGTTGTCCTCTGTTGATAAACCTTCTCACCTTGGCACCTTGTTCACACTACATTACATTTGCTACTGTGAATTAAAGCACAAGGCATTAGCGTTTATTTAGTTGAGTCGATCCCATTTAAGAGATGAAATTCATTTGCTTCTGGAATCGCCTTGATTTAGTGTTGTTTATTTCCAAATAATGAAGCGTCCATGTGGTTTGTAGAGGGTATTGATCAAGCCCATTGATCGGGCCCCGCTTTGCATTTTACATGTTTGGCAGGGCCTCCGGTTTAGCATTGCATGAACATCTTTTCTGCTACTTTGGAAGGAAAAAAGGTCAGCAGAAATCGACAAAGGTCATCACTATGCGAATGTTGTCAAAACTTGCCGAGTGGAACATGAGCTCAAACACTAACCATGCCCGTTTCTCTCCATGGTTAGGTCCCGGTTCTCTCGTGCGTTAAAAGCGCCGATGACGTCATGTAAGATAGGGTTAACTTTGCTCACTGTCAAAATCATGTCAAGCATTTAAAGGGAGTGTCGCTGAAGGCGAGGTAGCGTCATATCATGCAACCATCTGTGATGATTTTGATACAAAGGATCAGAAAGAGATACGCAATATTGTGGCCGGACATTGTAAGTTACTGTTGCCATGGTAGCATGGGCACCCATCGCTGGAAGGATATTTTTTGCTGTATGTTCATCCAGTTTGCCATCCCCGCTTTACATGCTCACACGCCGGTTTTCTCACGACACATGTGGAAGCCCCTCCAAGCCCTCCAAAAAAAAAAAAAAAAAAAAAAAAAAAAATCTCAATTGGATAATTGTACAAGTATTGAATTTAGGAAATCCCACTTTAATAACATTTCCAGCTAACGATCATGCACTGTAGAATATGACAGAAACCAGCCCTCTCATTCGCTATTTCCTGTCTCAGAAACAAGATTTATTTCCAGTGAAGCATTCTCGTCTGTTCTCCTTCCAGAACCCCAAGCTACAACTACGCCCCTAACCCGGACAAACACTGGATCCTCCGCTACACTGGGCCAATGAGGCCTGTGCACATGCAGTTCACTAACATGCTGCAGCGCAGGAGGATGCAGACACTGCTGTCTGTGGATGACAGCATGGAGAAGGTAGGAGGGCAAGCAAGCACACAGCCTTTTCCATGCCTTGGCAAAGACACACACACGTCATCACAGAGAAGGAAACCATGCATATCCCAGAGTCCCAAAGTCCTCCGAGATCTGTGCTTGTTCTGACTGGGACTTTTTCATATATTCACTGACGCGCTTGTTATATCATCCAATTCCCTTTTGTTTTAATCTCGCACCGGAAAGCGTTTTCCTCCGGTTATGTATTGAGTGGATCGCTATCTCCCTTAGATGTACAACATGTTGGTGGAGACGGGTGAGCTGGACAACACCTACATCATCTACACATCAGATCACGGCTACCATATTGGCCAGTTTGGGCTGGTGAAGGGCAAATCAATGCCGTACGAGTTTGATATCCGCGTGCCCTTCTATGTGCGAGGGCCCAATGTGGAGCAAGGTGCCATGTGAGTGACGAGATGGATGCATGCACTATTGATCGGGTTGAACGGTAACCCGAATCAAGTGAACGGTTTGCTTTTGTTGCCATGCAGTAACCCCCATATGGTCCTGAATATTGACCTGGCGCCAACTCTGCTGGACATAGCTGGTGTTGACATCCCTGCAGAAATGGATGGAAAGTCTATCCTGAAGCTGCTCGACACTGACAAACCAGTGAATAGGTGAGCGCTTATTTTTTTCTCGGCGTTCAAAACACAATTTGAAGAATGGCACTTAAGTTTTGTTTTTTTTTCTCTCTCTCTCGTTACGAGCATTAACATATTACAGCAAGAGACAAGTTAAAAAACATCCTTAAAAATAATAATGCCGGATTTTCCGGACCATAAACTGCATCTTTATACATGCCGCACCCACTCTATTTTTTTTTTTTTAAATAATGAAAAAAACGATATAAGCCTCTCCTATCTATGTTGAAAAAATAGATATATACTGCATTTACAAAACGATTTTAACCAAGTGCATAGCGCCCTCGCCAGTTGAACTCCCCCACCTGCAGCCACATCCTGTTAATGGCAATTGTATTGTATTGTAATTCCCGTTAGAGCTCCCCTAGCGGTGGAAGAAAAATCCACAGAATAGCCACACCTTCATATGGTTCAAAACGTAGGAAAAAAGTAGCGGTTTATATCCGGAAAATACGGTAATTAAAAACATAAATAGAGTATATCTGTTTTGTACATCTACATTCATTTATAAATTGACTTCAATATCCTGTCCTAGGCTAAAAGACAATTAAACATGTCTTACTCTATTTGTTTTCCCTCTTTAACAGGTTCAATTTAAACAGGAAAGGTAAAACGTGGAGGGATTCCTTCCTTGTAGAGAGAGGGTATGTCTTGCGGCGACTTATGACTTTTCGAACATGTTGTCATTGGAGGCATTGTCCTCTGCTGACAACAGAGTCTTGGCTTCCTGGTTGTCTTTCCTATGTTTCGTTCCCTCTTCTCGCAGAAAGCCTCTCCACAAGAGGGCCGATGGGAAGGAAATGGCTCAGGAGGAGAACTTCCTGCCCAAATACCAGCGAGTGAGAGAGCTGTGCCAGAAGGCAGAGTACCAGACTTCCTGTCAACAGCCGGGACAGGTATCCGTCACACATATAGAACCGTGTGAATCATCTAGTTGACAAAAACACTGGAGAATAAGAAGCGTCATTGCCTTCAAAATCAATATGTGTGAGCGATAGAGCCCTTTAGTCGATTTGTTTTTATATGAAGATCTGCCGCCTTAAATTTACGCGAAGTGAAGTCCAGCGCCAACGTTATGTTTCCTGCTGTTTGCGTTCAGAAGTGGCAGTGCGTGGAGGACCCTTCAGGCAAGCTGAGGTTGTATAAATGCAAGGGCATGGCCAGTCTCTATGCCCCCCGAATGCAGGCTCTGATGGCCAGCGGTGGCCCCCAGCTGTCTCTTTCGTCCACTGCGGACGGCTGCAACTGCGGCAACGTGGGCTTTAAAACGGCCGTCCTGAAGCGAAAGAAACTGCTCACTAAGAAAAGTAAGCTTGTTTTTTTTTAACCACTCACTATTATGTAGTTATTGTTTAATCAGGTTTTTTTTTTTTTCAAATGTATTTCATTTACTTAAAATGCCCTTTCAGTGGCTTACAAATCCTTGTCAAATGGGGTATTTATTTCCAACTCAATTGACAAGAGTTTGAAGGGTAATGAAAAAAGGTGTGTCTATGCTGCCATCAAGTGGTCTTAATGAGATATGTCGTTTGCTTAAAAGCATGGCTCCCAACACTTTTTTTTTTTTTTTTAAATCAATTTTTTCCCATTAGAATCAAAGCTCCTTGCGTTGTCCTTTTCAGAGATCAAATCCAGCAAGTCCGCCTCTAGGAAGCGTTGGGCCCGCTCCGTGTCCTTTGAGCTGGATGGCGATATGTACGCAGTGGACCTTGAAGACTCCTACCGTCCCGCGGCGTTCCAGAACAACACTTGGACTTTGGACGGAAGCAGAGGAGTGGGGCATGAGGAGCGCGATGACGAATTCAGTGGCATGGGAGTGACAGCCAGGCCCACGGCGGACAACAGTGTGACTCCACCGGCTGCTCTCAAGGTCACATACAGGTTCGTATGTGCGTCTCTGCTCATTGGTGCCGAATGTTATAGAAGGTAAGACATCAGTCACATCAACTGACACCTTTGCTTGTTTCTTCTTGACAGATGCTCCATTCTCATGAATGACACGGTCAAATGTGACGGTGGCCTTTATAAGTCCCTGCAAGCATGGAAAGACCATAAAATGCACATTGAGCACGAGGTATGGTGGTCATATTTATCGTATTCCTCCATGCAAGAATAAGACCCTTTACCTTACTTCACTTGTGTGTTATTGTGCTTGTTAGATTGAAACCTTGCAGACCAAAATAAAGAACCTGCGTGAGGTCAAAGGACACCTGAAACAGGTGCGACCAGACGAATGTCAGTGTAACACTCACAGGTGAGTATTAGCACTTTTGTTATTATTATATTTTTAGTATAGTATAGTTTGTACCTTTATTTTTGAAATGTACAAACACACAATGTAGAGGTTATGAAACATTGTGCATTTTATTGAGTGAAACGTGTAAGTTGTTGGCAAGCAGCGATGAGGCCTTGTTTTTTGTTTTTTTTTAAGCGACCCAGTTTATATACGGCTCAGAAACTCTTTAAATCCTTCACGTTTCCTGGCTGGCGCTAGAAAACGCAAAGCCTCAACTTCTTCCACGAGTTTTCTCCATGAGCCATGACTTGATCTGCTTTTTCTTGATTTACTCCCCCGTTTCGTCCAAATGTTTGCGGTGACAATATTCAACGCTGTTTTGACAGCTATCTGCTCAAGAATAAGGAAAACTTTATGCTGGGTACTGGACGTGTACATACACTCAGGTATAAATTATTTTGTATGACTAAGGCATGATGAGCAGCGGGAGTCGGGTGTTTTAGAATTTTTATCTCCTTTCATCAGAATGCCAAAGCAGAAGACGCAGTGGCTGCAGAAGGAGCAGAAACGCAGGAAGAAACTCCGGAAATTTCTGAAAAGGCTCCAGAACAATGACACCTGCAGCATGCCGGGCCTCACGTGCTTCACCCATGACAATCATCACTGGCAGACCGCCCCCTTCTGGACAAGTAAGAAATTACACACAACTTTCTACTCTTTCTGTTTGTGCCTTGAAGGGAAGGGAGAAGTCAACCCAAAAATGTTCTTTACAAGAATATGTTCTATGCAGGCCCACTAGTCGAAACATGGCATTCTGATTAGTTAAGCAGCCAAGTCCACCCGTTTTTGTCCATCTCAGGGGGGCGGCCATTTTGTCACTTCTGTCAACTGAAAATGACATCACAGTTGCTCAGGGCTCAGGTAACAACCGATCCCAGCTTACCTGTTTTCTGAAGCTGAGCCATGATTGGTTGTTACCTGAGCCCTGTGATGTCATTTTCTGTCCCCCAGATATTCATTTCTCTCTCTAAAAAAAAAAAACAACCAAAAAAACGAATGAACTTGTCACGTCTGATTGGCGTTTGTTGGAAAGTTGGCCTATGTTTAGCTAGCGTACATCCCAGGACAGCTGTGACAAAAACAATAGTTTGGAACACTGTTGTGATTTCCGCTTTCCACCTCTCTACGCCTTCTCCCCGCCTCAGTGGGGCCATTCTGCGCATGCACCAGCGCCAACAACAACACCTACTGGTGCCTGAGGACCATCAATGACACACACAACTTCCTGTTCTGTGAGTTCGCCACCGGTTTCCTGGAGTATTTTGACCTCAACACGGACCCATACCAGGTATTTAACGACTTCTCCGGTCGCACATTCAGCCTTGGACCGCACACGCAATCAGAATTTCCATCCGGAAAGATTTGTTTGGCCTCTGTTAGCGTTCTGCATTAAGTTGAGTTGCGTTTGGATTGTTCCCGCAGCTGATGAACGCTGTCAGCACGCTGGACCGCAACGCTTTGAATTCGATGCATCAACAGCTGATGGAATTACGGGCTTGCAAGGGACACAAGCAGTGCAACCCTGAAAAGGGTGAGCCGAGCCGAGCCGAGCGTACGAGGCCCCGAAGGCAAACATGATGGATTGTAGCTTCTCCACTCATGTCAGTGGGAGACTAATGTTGCTTCCATTTCTTTTCAGGAGGCAAAGAGCGAAACTACTTTAGTGAATACAGGTATTTTTTTTTTTTTTTTTTTTTTCCCCCCAACTTTCCTTTCTTCTGATTACTTTTACAAACGCCGCAGATGGAATTCAGGTTACAATAAGAACCCGGGGAGGTTGCGGCTTCCCCGGTGTGTCTTTAGTTGTTTTCCTGCTCGGATTACCTCACTGACGTTCCAACTGACATGACTCTTGAACAACGTCTTTTTAATCATACACAAGATGAAAATGCAAGACTTGCACTATTCTCGTTATCTAATGAAGTCTAATTTCTGCTGTTTGTGTGTGTCTGTGTGTGTGTGTGTGCGCATGCATGCGTGTGTGTGTGTGTTTATACCTGTGTGTTTGTCTACATGCATTTGCTCTGCACGTTACCGTGCTGTGCATGCTTCAGGCCAGTTTATCGTCGAAAGAGGCCAAAAGTGAAGAAACCGTCCTCCAAATCGCTGTGAGTTTGTCCAAAGCCATCTGTCCTCTTGTAGCGCGCTAAGATACTACGGCAAGCCGTCTGAGTGTTCATTCGATTTCCTGCCAGTGCCCTGAATTGTCCATTTATGGGTACCGGTATGTTCTTTGTCCACACTACTAAGACAATGCCGCACGCACACACTAGTTGAAAGATGTTTTTTTTTTTCCCCCCACTCTCCTGTATGACATTTTTGAGCACTAGTAGAACAACTGCATGTTAGTAGTGAGGCAAAACTGCACTCGTTGAAAACTGTGTGCTACTAGTACGACTGGTGACGTGATAAAATTCTACTAGTTGACGGCAAAAGCAAGTTAACGGCAAGGATACAAAGGGAGAAGACTTTACTCGGTATACTGCAGTAATATCAGTTGTTTTTCGCAGAGGATAAAGAACGTATGCCTATGAGTATTATTTTGTCTGTCTACATGTGCTCATGCAACATTTGTGTTCAAATATCCGTTGCTTACAGGATGATAACGCCACAACCATATATGCTAACACATTTTGTGTTAGCATTAAGCTAGCAGAGGGCAAGTTTGCGCTGTTGTTTTAAATACACAAGCTTGAATCCTTTTGGCTAAGTAGGACAGTAAACTTCAACTGGGAGTGGCGTTAAACAGCTTGAAGGCTCTTTTTTGAAAAACTGTTCACATCTGCCAAAGTGTTGCTTGTTGTCAAAGAGTTTCCATTCACTACCACCATGCAGCGCTCGCATCTGATTTTTGCTAGCAAGATCATACAAAAAAAAAAATCTGATAAACAGCTCGTATCTGCATAAACTTTTAAGTCAGGTCATTTGTTTCTCGAGGCATCACTTCAGTGGGAAAAACGTCACAAGAAAGGCATTGTCGTTCTTCTCGCGCGCAGAAATCTTATATAGTAATAAAGGCACTAGTGGAAAAAAAGTCACTCATAAGACAGTCGCGCCACTAGTGCGCCCTAGTTGTTCAACTAGTGTGCTCAATTGTTTTGGTTGTGAGGACAGAGATTGTACCAGCAGTATATCAAATAAATGCTCAGATAGCTCTGCATAAGCTCCTCCCATCATCCACGTTTTTAGTTTGCTCATATGACCAACAGCGGGCTCTGTTGACTACACCTTTACCTGCATTGCAAACATGTCAACCTTTGCTTTTTCTCCATTCCGCCATTTTGACATTTGCAATGCAGATGCCGTGTTGCGTACTTGTTATTGTCATTTCTTCATTTCCTCACCTCCTGAGCAGGAACCGACCACAACTGGAGCCCTGCTGTCTCGAAAAGACCTCCAATCGGGGATTAATTTGCTGCGTTCTCTTGACAGGGGGCAGATTTGGGACGGATGGGTGGGCTAATCACCCGTTCCCCGTTACCAACCACAAGGGGCAGTCCTGCCGCGCTCTGATGACATCATTAGTTTGGGTTTTGATTTATTGCAGCGGCGCGCCACCCAGGCAGGAGGCGTGAAGAATCTGAGAGGATGCTCCTAAACTCTGTAATTATCAGTTGTCCTTCGTCACACATTTCATTCTGCCGTCAAGATCCATTCACCCGAACTGGGTAGCGGGATTCAAATGGGACAGTACGTGTATGCACAAGCCACTCCGTTTCACTGCTTGTAGATAAGTATTCGCTTTGATCAGCTTTCGTCCGTGCGACACTGGACTGGAGTGGACCGAGCCGTCGACTCTGCTGCTACTCATTCGAGTCACTCACGTTTGGCACCGAAATCATAGCAATATGATCCAATGGCCGTGATACCGGACATGTTGTCAGTGCCCATACCAATGCTTCGGGACTCTGATGTGTGAACTTTTCAGTCCACTGAATACAAATTGACCTTTGCCCATTATCCTTTGTACCATAGTTGAACTTTACTTTATTAATGAATGTCCTGAATGAACCCCACCCCCCAAACAAGCCATGTGTGAGGGGTCAATCAAACTCTCGATCAGTGTTAGCCTCACCCTGAGCACATCTCAACACAGTACTGTTTGAAAAAGGTCCTAACAAGCCCATCCATTATTCTGTTCGTCCAGTACAAAATATTTGATCATTGGCAGAATGTATATTATTAAGGCCATTTATTTTCTCCTTTGTAATGACAATACCACAAAGTAGATGTCTCAACCTAGCTTGCTTATACATGGTGCTACAGGATAACCATACAGAAGTAAACTTGCTGTACAGTTCAAGTTTGTAATTGAATGTATGTTGTGCAATTGATATAAATGTTTACAATATTTTTATAATACCGAAGAGGCGGACCTCATTGTGTGAGTTGAAACAAATGGACTCCTATTAAGGGGAATGTAGATTTGTCCTTTGCTTCTTTACATGAGAAAAGCACTTAAAAAGGATTCACTGTGAAGACATTAACCTAGAACGTTTATTATGTGCCAGAGGAACGACACAACAATGTGATGTACATGTTCGTGTGAATTAAGCAACCTGCCTTTTTTTTGTTTCCTCAATTTTGTTTTCTTAGCAGGGCATAGACCTGAGTGCTGACAGTAATTGTGAATAAAGTGTTGTTTGACCAAAAACATGACGTCACTGCTGTATGTCCTGCAGGGGTCACTGTCTGTCCACGCGACAACTCTTGACACACCTTCGAGCCTAAAAGTAGAATTATTATTTTATATATTTCATGTTTTTTTTTTATACTATTGAGGAACATCATTTTACGCTGGGAACATATGACATTATAATTGTGATGATATTTGAAAGTCAAATGACAGCGCTAAATGGTTATCGTGTGTTGCCTAGCAACCAGATATCGAGTCAAATTTGGGTGGCAGAAAGCTAGCAAATTAGTAGAGGCGACAAAAGTAATCACACTAACAAAGGCTGGTAAAAACAGAAGTTGGCTACTAATTCAACTCCGACAAGAATTGACGTGAAGTAGCTTATTAATGACGACAGAATCAAGATATTCCCCAACAACTGTACGGCCTTGTCTAATATTGCTTGTCTCTAAATAGTTAATGAGAGGGAAACTTGTGTGCACAGAAGGCTTTGATTTTGTGCCAAGCTATCAAAAATACTCTATGCACATAATTAACCGTAACAAATTGAATTAATAACTTTAGCACTCAAAGTACATTCCACTACATGCTGCTGACTTTCACACACTGTCGGTTCGATTCCCGGCCAGTGCCCCAAAACCTGGTCACTGCCGGTCGCAAGCCTTCATAAAAATTCAATAAAAAACGAAATGAGTGGGTTTCTTCAGTAGGACATGAAAGGAATGCCAAACAAATCATTTGAGTGATTGGCTAGTAGTGCAACACCTGAAAGATATTTCAGAGCCTGTACGTTTTTATTTTTACTGTAGAAAAGGGGTGTAATCATAATGTACTGCTTTTATCTTTCTTCCACCTGTCCTTGCCTTTAAGTACAGGCTCTGACTAATTTTGCCACCTCTGGGTACAGATATCCATATGTCTCTGATTCATATTTCAAATATAATAAAAGTCTTGAGGAAAATATTGAGTGGGGAAGTCAAGCCCCAAAAATTCTTTACAAGAATATGTTCTATGCAGGCCCACGAGTTGAAACATGGCATTAATATTGCGCTTGTGGAATGAGTTAAGCAGCAAAGCACCCATTTTTGTCAATCTCAGGGGGCGGCCATTTTGTCACTTGCTGTCGACTGAAAATGCCATCATAGTTGCCCAGGCTGCTAAACTCATATTCCACAAACGCAATATTAATCAGAATGCCATGTTTAGATCCGTGAAGGTGGGTACATTGCAAATACATTTTTTTTTTAGGTTGACTTCCACTTTAAGTAGATCTACTCACGTGCAGGAACACCATATTTAGTGTTATTATTTAGTACTCTGTTACTTTACCTCGTGATACTGCAAATGAACTTAATTGATATCTAGCTGTAGCCCATTTAGTAGATAGTTGAAAACATAAATGACACTGAGGAAGGAAGACACGTGGGATCGTGTTAATCAATGAATTCGAAAACGTCCAGTTAACTGGTGTTGTAGTTGAGCAAACTAGCAGAACGGCGTATGTTCTCCAAATATGTTCCATGGAAGGGTCCACCACAGGCCGGTAGTTCAGACAGTACTGTAATCGTCAACCCTCCTGTTCCATCCCCCCCACGTCCCACCTCTAACTCACGTGTGGGGGCGGAGACTTGGTTTTCGGATTCTCCAGTGGAGTACGGTCCCCTTACAACTCCTCACTCCGACCAACCATTCTGTGTACTTCGTGTAGTGGCGTTCACCAGGATTCGTGCACAGACCGCATTTTTAAGCTGTGTTTGCCACCCGTTTACCATGTGAAGAAAATGGCCGGGACTAGTAGGTAAGTTTTGTGTGTGTGTATGTTTTTTTTTAAATTCACTATGTAAAAAAAAAAACAAAAACAAAAAACACTGAAAGTGAACGGGAGCAACTTTTCTTGCTGCCTCTCGAGCAATTTGCCGCCCACAGCAGACCACAATGGGTCCTTGCAAGTTGCGATGCTTCGCGTTTCTTTTCCCTCTGTGTCGCTGGAATAATTGAACAACAAACATAGTTGTGTTGCTAATTAATTTTGTTTATGACCACTTTAATTGTGACGTTGCTTCTGCTTTGAACGTGCATGCAGTGTTATTTCTATTATTAGCGTTGGAGACCAGAGAAAGCTTGTTTTACCACAGCAACCTCAAAACTTTTGAGGCTTTTAGTCAGCCCGTACGCCGTTTGGTCAACTAACCCTTTGGTGTGGTTTAAGAGCACCAATAGCCAAAACGGAAAGCAAATGTTTCCAAGCCGTTTGCCACTCCAAATCACACTTGCAATAATGGTGCATTGCAACTGGGACTGGCTCGAGCTCCTGGTTTGAAGTTCCCCACATGGCACTTTCCTCAACATCTACCACGGCTGCTTTCAATCTCAGGTTTTTATTACTTTCCTGTGCTTTAATCCACACATTCGATTCAAAGCTACTGTAATGTGCGCATTTAATAAGATGCTTTTGTAACATGCAAATGATACCTGGGGTTGTTCTGTGGCCTGGTGCTTTTCAAATGCTATATTTAATTTGTGCTGTCCATCCGTTTTCTATAGCTTTTGTTTTCACAGAACAGTCAGACCTATGGACAGGTGGCCCTGTTCACTCTTTATGCCCGTAGAATACACTAAAAATAACATTTGACATGGCCCACTAACAACGCTAAAGAAAAAAAAAAACCCTACTACTACTAGAAACGTTTAACAGAAAGCTGTAACAAAGCAGTTCAATTTAGCAGCAGTCCAATTTAATATATAAAAGCTTATATCATTGTTTGTTTGACGGGTTTATTAATAAATTAAAGTTGAAGAATTTGAAAGTGCCCTGTAATGTTCTATTTGTCCATATGCGGCCCTCAGAGGTAAAAGTTCGGACTCTCCTGATTCATTGAACCTAACATACATGTTTTCAAAACGTTTTGTGATACAGATGTGGTAACCATTAGTCCACCATGCTAACGTGTGCTATCGTTTCTCAATGTTTGCGGCATGTATAACGCATGTGTAGATGACATTAGTGTGGTCAGGTGTAATTCAGATAGCCTCAAGCAGTTTGGCATGTCAGGCAAACTAACCGGTCTCCCTATTTGGTGCCCCATCCAATAACTGGGGTTGGTTTCTGCTTGCACATTGACTTCTTTATCTATTCGGCACTCTTCACGTCATGAGTCAAGTCAAGCAAAAGGTCGATTTGTTGCCATCCTAAAGCTTTCTTACGTCCTCATGGCCTTGAGGACATACACTCAAATAGGACTTTGTCTCACTGTTATCCCGCACGCTCATAATAATATGCTGACCAAAGAGAACAACGCATTTCCCCTTCTAGATGAATCCTGCACATACACAAGCAGGATGTCCATCCTAAAAGTGTTTTGACAATAGACCCAGTTGAGAGGAAGTGATTCTCAAACGTACATGACAACATCGGTTTGTTGGTGTGTCCCTGTCTTTTCTACTTTGTGTAGTGCTGATCCCATCAATGTAGATTAGCAGGCCAACACGTTTCATATCCATAGCCTGCCATATTGGCGCTGTAATGAGGTTAAGGTGATTTGCCCCAACATGTTCATCTGTCCGTGTACAACTTGGTTCTGAACCTTTTCTATAGGGAGGATTAAGGTCTGCTTCAACAGTAGGCGACTTAATTCTGTGTGATGGCTTACGACTGCACCTGCGCAAAATAATGCACAGCTCGCTAAAATCATATCATAAAATTGTCAAACGATGTTGCTTTTTCTGTTAGCATTGTTTTCGGGATTTTCCGTCCGCAGAAAGCTAAATGTCGATTTCCGTTTTGGAAATTTGAAACCGATGCGACGAACAAACACCAAAGGACTTGGAGAGAAAGTCGAGTCAGAAATTTTCTTTACAATAATACGAGGGGCAGTCAAAAAGTAATGGGCCTCGTTCAATTTACCAGACTGTTTGTTTATATTTTTTTCTGAAGTTTCAACAGTGTGCGGTTAAAATACGCGTTCAAATATAAACTGTTAAATAAATTGTTTGAAAGAGTCCACTTCCTGTCAACTATTTTGTAAATAACGTCATCATTGGATGTCCACCAGTAGCAAAGAGCTGTGATTGAACTACAGGTGTGTACCTTTCACATTTGAACCGGACTCTGGTCCGATTCTTGGCACATGGGAATCGATACCGGTACTCAGCGGTACCAATTTTCAGCACTTTAGTTCTGCTGTTTGTCGTAATAAATGTTAAATTATTTAACAATAAAAATAGAAATGTGTCAATTATGTTTCCAGATATACCATTTGAAAGAACAGCATGAATTTAAATGGCTAATCAGATGACTGTGACGTCTCGGCCCTCCTCGGCCTCAGTCCTAGTTCCGTTGTCACCGATCGGCCTTGTAAAAGTGTCATCGAAAAGGACGTAGGACGTAACCGGGCTGTTTCGGGGGTTGGACTGGAAAAGGTGCAATGGACCCACAGAGCGAGCATTAACATCAGCACCGGGCCGTTCTGCATTTCTAATCTTGGCGGGACCGCAGTCTGCACCTTTCACTTCCTCTCGAGGACAATCAGTACGTTTCTTTTCCCGTGTGGATCTGTGGTCACCCGCTGACCCCCTACTCACCCCGTAACTCTACTCTGGGATTAGACGTGGCCTCGTTTGTCATGTCAGCAGGGAGGTTTCGGGGGGGATGGTGGGGCCGCCTATCTCAAAATGAATTTTCAGACTCCTCCCGGTGATAGACGCGCAGGGAAAGGTTTTGCTAGCGCATACTGTACAGGTAGATGTTGGGTAGCTTGAGTTTGTCAGCCTTATTAGAAATGCGCCCTGGTAATTTGATGAGACGATCACAGGCAACGTTGGATGATTAAGTACTGTTCCATCCTAACAGGTTGAATTATCTTCTCTTGTTTGGACAAGTGACCCCATTGTTCTTGATCTGACAGCTGGTGAACTGGACAGAAAGGCCTCCGTGTGTGTTGTAAACACAGATCTCCTCCGCTCCTTTCCACCCGGCAGCCTCCGCTGCACATGTTCGCTCTCTTCCAGTCTTTTCTGACTCGAACATGCACACGTGTTCCTTGAGTAAAGAAAATGGGACGGTTTTCAGGAATGACACCGACTTGTTTGGTCAGGACTGGATGTAGTCCTGTGCAGACTCAAGTCTGAGACAAAAAAGGAGATGTAGAGCAAGGGTGGTTGCTTGTGGATGCTACATGCTAGTGGTAGCTAGCGTAATGAGTCTGAATTGAGTTGGCGTTTGTACTAAACTAAAACTATAAACATTTAAAAAACGGACATGGGATGTTCTCCAAGAACAGAATCGGAACCAATTTGTTTTGCACTGTGATCAAAATATTTGGTGGCGAGGGAATTCATGAATGTAATTCATTTTGGATTGCTGATTGCGGAATAGCAAAGGAAATGCTGGCTTTGGCAGAATGACCCCTGTCTAATTCGATGGCGTTGGTGATGGGAAACCGTGCCTAGTTTTGGATTAGGGCAGCTGTTAAAGTGCGTCACTCTGAACTTGTTGGAATCCCCTCCCCTTTGCGCCTCTGATTGGCTCGTCCTTCCCATGTCGAGGCAACACCGAGTCCGCGCCGAATGAAGTCTTGCCTGTTGATCTGACAATAGTCCGCATTGTTGTGTAGCATCGCGGGCTTTAGTGAGAATAGGCTGCGTTTCATGGGCTTTGTAATGCATATTGACCGTGAGCCGTCACAGGACATTCTTTTAACCCGGTAACCATTTTGAATCCAAACAAAACCACAGACTCAACTGTTGGTGGCCTAGATAAGAAGAGAAGCGTCACGCTTGGGGTTGTTTACGCAGGATCATTTTTCAAACTTGAAACATAACGTCTGTAAACTGTCTTTGGGGCGCATTTGCCATATCTGCCTGCCTGACTTGACAAGAGGTTCTGAGTTTGAATCTTTGCTCGGGCATTCCTGCTTGGATCTTATGCATATTCATTCCATGATTGTCTTCGGTTACTCGTGGCCTCCTCCCACAAAAGCATGCTTGCTAGGTCAATTGAAGACTCTTGTGAGTGTGAAATGATTGTTTGTCAACGTGATACTTGTGATATATGGACGACCAGTCTTGATTGTACCCCGGGTCTTGCTCTAAGTCATTTGGGATTGGCTCTAGCTTGCCGTTGAAACTGGTGAGGACGAATGGAACAGAAAATGAATGGATGGAATAATGACAGCTTTATCGCGTCCGTGATTCGGATCACGGCAAGGATTCTGCAGGTGCTCTTGTATAACCGTAGTTGAATTTAATAGAAAATGTTCCTTTCCTAGTTATACATCTTTCAGCCAGTTTTACCAAAAGAGTCTGTAACTAATTGTAATCATGGGAAAAAAATTGTTACGAATAAGGTAAGTAAGTAGGCAAGAAATATGCATACTGAACACGACAGTTAATACGAAAATCTGAAAATGAAGTTGCATCAAAAATTCCCGGCAGTAATCCCGCGTTGTTGTTGTGTAAGATACCCTAAACTAGTATTTGTTGAGGATTGTTCACACCCTCCAGAGGAGAGCCGTTAGCAAATGAATCGTTTTTAAAAATGGACCACATGCTCACATTTGTAAAGGCCGAGCATATTGCACTTTAACCAAAACCAGACCTTCAAGTTGTTACAGTTTTAGGCGTGTGGGCTGACTCAGACCTGCCAATCATATGCTGGTCTCGGCTGATACCAGATGGTATGAAAAATGTATTTCAGTTAAGTTACTCGTCCTGACTGAGTGCTGAATTACTTTGTGTGACTTTACAGCAACTGTCAGGAAGACATTGTTGGACGGAAGACTAACCTTACGTGTCTTACCAGTCTATACACTTGTCCCAAAAAACAAACAAAAAAATGAAGGTTTCCACAATTCCTGATCGCTACCTGCTCTCAATAGCCTTGTTCTCTCTGGTGTCCTGCCTGACAACGTTTTGCTGTGAAAGACGAGCCCTAACCCAGCGGCGGTGCGCTAAAAGTGGAATCGCACACCGACAACTTGCCGAGTGCTGGAAAGATGGGGGATTGTTACATGGATTCCGAACTGTCAGTTCATGCCCAGCTAACATTTGCTATGCTCATTTTAGTATGGATTTGAACACATCCGATCACAACAAAAAATGTATGGCAATATTTAATGAAACAAAAAGTGAAATCGGGATCACTTATCTAACAACACAATCAAAACAAGTAGCCGATGCCCGTACTAATAAACGAAGAGATTTTAAGGAAAAAACATGTTGGCGACATAATTGATTTCATAGTGGCAGTGCGGCCTAATGGTTTTTTCACAATTGATTATTTTTGCTGTCGTCATAATGTATTTGTGTCATGTAGCTGGCGCGTGGCTTCTGTAGCTTGAAAATAATGGAAAAGATCAACATGAACTTTTCAGACTTGTTGGGAAGAATTATGTCGTCGCTCAAAAGTCTTATTACTTTATTACAGACTCTGAGGGCCTGCCTTGGGTCACCTTGTAATTATATATAACACACCCATGGACAATTTCTCTGCGTTCTGAGCTTAACTGACCTTTGAGCCTGGCGATATAGCAGGAATTGGAGGTGCTAAACAGAAGGGACAAAGAATTTGTGTTTGACAGGTGCAGTTCTTTTTTTCTGTCATCTGAAGCATGTGCACCCTCCCCTCTCGGACTTTGACTGTTCTGGATGACTGAATGCAGAGCAGGCCTTGCTCGACCTTTAGTACACCCCAAAAAAAAAAAAAAAAACGTACACCTTCCAGCATTCCATAAAAAGGGAAATTTAGTTGAATGGCCGCTTCCTCTAAAGGAAAAAAAATGAATTTCCCTTTAAAAGCTACGTAATGGTAGTGTTGTTTGTAAGATGTTTATTTCATTTCAAACATGCAGTATAAAGAAACTGGAGAAATATTCCAAACCCGAAACTCTGTGTACTGTCAGTCCAAAAAGGAGTAGGAAGTTAAAATTTAAGGTGGAATAATATGTAGATTCTTTCAATTCCGTCACTGAGACAAATGGCTGATTTAATTGCATCTTCCGCTCGTTCAGTTATTTATAATTAACTAGGGATGTAATGATATCCAAGCATAAGGTGTTGTTTAAAAAAAAAAAAAAAGTCAGGCATTAGTAAAAAGACACATCAAATTATTTGTGAATAATAGCTCGTGCTCAGCCTTGCCTTTTCAACAAAGCTACTGACCTGAGGCCAGGTGCACAATTGCCAGTTGTCTTCATTAGTTTATTGTACAATATTTAGATAAGCAAGCTGCCAAGCGTTTCCATTTATTGGACTTTGTACAAGGATGGCAAACAACTTTTACACAAGGGAAAAAGTCCCAACTTACCCTGTGAGATCACCTTTGATCCTTCACCGCTTCTATACCGATTCATTTGGCAACCTGGTGAGGGTAAACACTTTTTTTTTAATTTGAAGTTATTTATTTTAAGATCCAATCTCTAAGGAGAAAGGATGGTCTTGTGCCACTAAAGAGGAAAATCAGGTTTGTAAATATACCAGGCAGGCAGGGTGGACTTTGGAACCTGTTGATGTGCTTTGGAGAACAGACGGCTAAGGTTTCTTCGGTGAATGGCTAGCTCTGTGTGAGAACTCAACCACAAGAGACGGTCCGAGAATAGTGTGTTGTTGCAAAGGTCAAGGGTCACCGTACGGAACAGCTAACTAGTAATTGGAGTTTAACCGGTGTGCTGGTTTTTCTCTCTCGCCTCACCTCGGCAAGTTTTTGGACAACTCCGTGTAGTAAGCTGAGCTCTGCCAATGGCTTTTCATAAGTTCAGGCAAAGTGGAAACATTCTTCTTCCTAATGGGACCAAAAGAAGCATTGTGGAGTTAACGTAGGAAATAAGAAATCTGTCATAAGAATACACAAAAGTGACAACGTTATCATCATCCAGATACTCAGTAACGTAAACGGTCAAGAGAGTGTAGTTGCGGTAAATGAAAGATCCCATGCCACGTTTTTTTTTTTTCTTTTTTTTTAAATCTGATATCCTTTTATCAGATTTGCAACACCCATTTGGGTTGGAAATGCCCACAATCCAATTTTCAAGCAATTTTAGTTTGTTTTGAATGCTTGATACGTACAACAGTTTAATCAACTGACCGTTTGAAACTCAGTGGCAGTCGAACAAAATGGGGATGAAAAACAAAACAATGAAAAAAGCTACCTACCAAAATAAAACAACCTCTAAAGGGGGAAATCAACCCAAACACATTTCTTTCAAGAATATGTTCCCAGCAGGCCCACTAGTTGATGATTAAAATTGTGTTTGTGAAATACACAAAATAGGAATCCACCCGTTTTTAGCTATTTCAGGGGGCGGCCATTTTGTCACTTCCGTCGACTGAAAATGACATCACAGTTGCTCAGGGCTCAGGTAACGACCAATCACGGCTCGGATTCAGAAAACCGGTCAGCCGTGATTGGTCGTTGTGAGCATTTGTGATGTCATTTTCTGTTGACAGAAGCGACAAAATGGCCGCCCCCCGCGATGGCTAAAAACTCTTACTCAAGCAACGCAATATATATCAGAATGCCTTGTTTCAACTTGCATAGAACGTATTCTTGAAAAAAATATGTTGGATTGACTTCCCCCCCCCCGCTGACACAATCTTTTCTTTCTTGTTCATCATTCAGTTTGAATTCTGCAACTTGCAGTGCTGGACAATGACACAAGGCTTCATGTTGGCCTGTTTCAAGTGACGGTATTGTCCCGTCCTCTGTGTTTACCGCTGCTGGGACGAGTGCCAAGTGCCATTTTGGCATTGATGTGGAACAATGGGGCAGATTCCATGAACTATATGCTGTTGTTTCCCTTCCACTGGGGGGGGGGGGGGGGGGGGGGGACATGCTCTCATTTCGAGTTATTTTTGGAGCCGACTATCAGTTCTGGATGATAGATTTATTTCTCCTCTACAAGGAGAACGCTGGCCCATTCGACTTGTGGGGGGGGGAGGGGGCGCAAGGTGGTTAAGACTGGCCGCTTATGTGATTGTCTCCACGTGTTAGTTGCTGTTTTTGTGTTGATGCCTGCAGGACCCCAAGGCAGACGTCTTTGTGCATTTGTCAAGCTATATTTTTAGTTGGAGTATGCACAAGCTTCTCCTTGACCCAGAAAGACAACGTCCCAGTGTTCTCCACAAGCGGCGAGTCCGACAGAGGCTGCATTTCTTACATTTCAAATTCTGTGGATAAGAACTATGTTATGGCCCTAGGATAGCTATGAAAAAGTTTTTCAATCATTCAGTTGAGTCAAGCTGTAAATTATTATTATTATTTTTTTGGGGGGAGAAGAGTCAAACTTGTTGCATACAATAATAACATGAATGTCTTATTTTCAATACAACCAACGGTGATTAAGAAGTAGCCGGAAGCAGACAAATACTCACAACTGCGTGCAATCACTTTAATTTTAGATCAAGCGAAAACATTTGTCAGAGATTCGCTAAGCTGGTGCCGACCGCATTCCAAACCATTTATGAACATTTTCAGCATAAGGCAGGCTGACGCGCTACGTTGGACTTTTGCTCTCTGTACTTTTTGCGCCTTTTCAGTCCGAAAATTACTAAAGCCTCTCATCAAGAATAAATGAATGAATAACAATGAGTTTTTGCTCTGCTCAGTCTTTTTTTTTTGTGTACAAGACTGTTCGTTCTGAGCAATTACATTTTGATTGCATATTTACTTGCCATTGTGCAACGACAGGCAAATCCTGCAGCACGTCAGTCCAATTGTTTTACACAATCCATGGAATGGAGTTCTCTCATGTGGAGTACTCCCTAAAGTGATGCTTCAGGAATTTCTGGACCTGAACCCGGACTGTCTTCCTGCTTATCTGCTCGTGTCAACAAAGCCCCGGCAGGTTCACACTCTGCTCAAAACGCTGTTTGTTTTTCTAGAGGGAAACAGTCCTTATGCAACCACAACACCATGTGCGAGGGAAACAGTCAGCCGCGGCCTCAGCCGTTGACCCTCAAAGCCCGGCTTCCTGCCGGGCGCTTGGGACACTGTCATGGATGTTGAATTCGCTGCCCGTTTCCCCCCTGTCATCGCAGCGAGGAATTTTAAGACGTAACGGAAGACGCAGTATGGAGCACACGGTCTCTTTGACTTATTGGGCTACAGAGATGGATTTTTACCACGCGTGGGAGCGCCGCGTGAAGGTGGACTGCATGTAAACGCAGGAGCAGGATGAAGTATGTGCGGGGGTGGGATTGACCGTTTGGCCGATGCTTTTCAATGCCCCATTATTTAGGACGCTTCCTGTCCAAGTGTCGCGCGGCAAGTCAAGTCGGGCTGTTCACACGAGACCATTTGAACTAATGGCACTTCTAAAAAAGGTGTCATTTGCGGCTGTTTGGCTATTTTGACGTGATTGCGCTCACGTTAATTAAAGCGGCATTGCAATTCAATGAATAATTTTTTTTTAAATCCACATTTAGAAGACTTTTTATTTGGATTAGAGGATAGCCGATGTCATGCTTTTTTTTTTTTTTTTTTTTTTTTTTAAAAGTTCACTTCATGCTGCCATATCCAATTTGAAAAATGCTTGGAAAAAGTTGCAAAATGTAGACATTTGTGGACACTGTGTTTTCCCAAATTCCAGGGTTAAAAGGCAGCGTAAGAACACCGTGCACATTGACTCGCGTAAGGTCAGGGCTGCTTTCTTGGTGTGTGGGTTTGGACCAGATGGCCTCCCAGTGGAGAGAACACAGACACATGGGTGGCTAGTGTGAGGGACACTCCTACGTCCTCTCTATGGTCGTCTTGCGTTAGTTGGCAACAGAAAATGATGTATTATTGTCATTTGTTGACTTGGTTACCAGGTACAGCAAAGTAACGCCAGGCTTTCCAGTCCCAAAAAAATGCGAACGGCGATGAGTGGCGCCGTACCCTCCTGTGTCCATTTCTGTGACCGGCGTGCGCACAGGGTGTGGACATGGCTTCAGCAAAGCAGAACAAATTTGACAGACGGGGGAAGGTAGTAGTAAACATGATATGCCTCTCTGATCCACAACGACACAGCCGTTCCAATTTACAAAGAGGCGAGCGGTCTTGGAACGTTTTCGGATCGTACTTGGCGAGTTCGCGAGCCGGTACTCTTGTCTTCTTCATATTGACAAACTTTGGCCCATGGCTGCCAGTGAGGAATACAGAGAGAAACAAGATGTCCAAGGTTTGAGGTCGCTTTAAAGTTTTAAAAAAAAATAAGGAAAAAAATAAGTATGTAATTATGGCAAAGCGGAGCTGGGGGAGCCTGGAGAGAAAACATCCACACGGAAATTTGTAGGAAAAAAGTAGGCATAAAAGGGGCGGGCGATTACTCGCGTAATGGATGGAATAATCGATGGGATAATCGATTCTAAAAGGATTTCTTAGTGACAGCCCTACATCCAATCCAATCATTCACACAAGGCTTTTAGTGTTTTATTTTTGTTTTAAACAAAGTAGTGTTGATAATACCTTTTAGACATGTGTCATCAATACTCATGACAGAGCTCATTAAGTTGTTCTTGAAACGGAGTTGATGGTCTGACTTGTGATGTGTGCATGGTTGATCTGTGCCCTTTTGTACTTTTCTAGAAACCGTGTTGTCCCCTTCTCTATTTTCAGTATTTCAACTTTTGGGCCTCGCTACTGTCTCATTTTCGTTGTGTACATCTATTCTGCTGAGTTGGCTGTTGGCGCTCTGTGATTGTAGCTAAGCGCAGTGCTTTTTGTGTTAGTGGCACTCGGCTGCGTCTGTTTGTCTTTGTGCCCTGCTGACTCTATGCCCGGTGGCTCACTGGGTGTGTGTCCACCTGTCACCTTATTCGGGACAAACACACAACAAGCGCCATCAGTGCACCGTTGCCCAGTACCTGACAAATAAACGACATCATTCAAAGTATTCACGCATGCAGGTAGAGCTTACACTAGGGCTGCTCCATTATGGGGGGGGAAAAAAAATACTAATCGCGATTATTTTGATGATAATTGAAATCACGATTATTCACGATCATTTTTTTTGGGTGGAAAATGTTTAAATGTAAAAAATATAGACAAATGTATGTTCTTTTTAGATCAAACCCAATGTAAAATTTGTTTTGTTTTTTTAAATGGTGCAAACGTATGATTTCCTTGTGTAAACAAATACAGTGCGTTGGATAGTAACACATTAATGATCGTTTTTTACGATTATGCCAATTTTGTGTAATAATCGTAATTGTAAGTGATTTTCGATTAATTGCACAGCCCTACCTTACACTTTTTTTTTTCATATGGCATCCATGCTACATGGACATTTAAAAAAAACTTTAGGCCTCACTCTTGGGTTTAGAAAAATCTATATCCACACTAATTGTGGTATTTTTTGTATTTTTGAAGAATTTGTCTTCCTGAAAGCGCATTTACTTATTGTTGTTGTTTTCCTCCAGCTCTGACTGGGTGGAGATCCTGGAGCCACGCTCCCGTGAGCGCATGTATGTGAACCTGACCACAGGCGAATGCGGCTGGGATCCTCCTCTCGGCGCTCCCGTTCGCCAGGCAGATGGCAACCAGTGGTGGGAGCTCTTTGACCCCCAAAGCGGCCGCTTCTACTACTACAACTCTACGGGGCGCCGTACAGTCTGGCACCGGCCACAAGGAGCAGATATAGTGCCCCTCTCCCAGCTTCAGGCCATGAAGCGCTGCAGCGAGGCCAAGCGGGCGGGAGTGTCCGTGGAGAGGCATCCGCATGGGACCACTGGGAGTATCAGCAGTGTGGGGAGCCAGAGCCTGTGCACCTCTCTGCCCGAGCAAGATGGAGATGGAGACAATCCCGAGACGGCTGAAGTGGCTTCCAACCCCGAGCTGGACCCAGCAGTGGAAGTCCGATCGCAGGCAGACGGATGCAGCAATGAACACAAAGAACCACAGAGGTAAGCCCGGATAATGCTGCAGTTGCCTGTAGAGTAAGTGGACTGGGAATTGGTGGTTTATCGTTGGTGCATCATGTTACCAGGGGAAATTGTGATCCTAGAATGTGCGTCATAATTGCTTTCAAATGCTTCTCAAATGAGAAGTCAAAGCATTATTTTGACATTTGACCAGCTGGGTCAATCTCAAACTGTGTTTCCGTCACTTATCTAGCAGTTCCATATGTTCCGTGCGTTCCTTTCGACTGCCTTTTGGACCAAATTCAACGTTTTGACAAATGGCTACCAAATGCTGAGAATGCTCAGTTGTACTCTAAAATCAGTTGGGTTAAAAAGCGACAAGATTTTGGGTCAAAAATGGACCGATTCTCTTTTTGGGTCAATTTCACCCACTTTCTTGCGTTGTTTTGTACAAAACAGTCCAATATTTGTAGAAAGCTGCCCATTTTTGGGTTGTTTTCTGCAAAAACAACTCAGAGCGTTGGATCATATTGACCCAAGTAGTAGGACTGCTCGATTATGAAAAAAATCTTAATCACGATTATTTTGGTAATAATTGAAATCATTCCTTAATTTTTTGGTACAAAGAAAGAAAATGTTTAAACGTAAAAGACACATTTCTTTGAAACACTATAATTATGCAAGTTCCTTTTGGACCAAACAAAATTCATAAAAAGTATTAGAAAATTTTAAAAAAGGTGCAAATGTATAAATTCAAGTATGATTTCCTTGGGTAAACAAACATAGTGCGCCGCATATAAGTGCATATTAACAATCGTTTTTTTTTTTTACGATTATGCCAATTTTGTAACCGCGGAGTGTAATAATCGTAATTGTCATTGAATTTCGATGAATTGCGCAGCCCTACCGCGTTGTGGATTGGTCCATTTTTGACCCAGAATTGTTATTTTTAACCCAACTGTTTTTAGAGTGTATGTTGTACACATTGCGTAACGCAACAATCGCCCCTCTAGCCTCGGTTCCCTGACGCAGAACGGCCCCAAACACTTAAGTCTTTCAAAGATCCCATCATATGCTTCGTGTTGTGGCCTCGTCTAAACCGCCATCTCCTCCCTTCAGATTCCGCGCATGCCACTTGTGTTTCGTCTGGCAAACGGCCACTGCGACTATCTTAGTGTCCTTCTGTGTGCTGACCGGCAACCCCGAGCCGCTCTGCTCCGCTGCTATTTTATTTTCCTAAAACAAATCTAGGCTCCAGGCCATCAAAGACTGTAAGGCCTCTTAAGTATGAGCGTCTGTGCGGTTACATGAGAGGCGAGAGAGAGAGAGAGAGTGTTGCCTGTGATTAATAAGAAGCCGAGCCGCTACATTCCAGCCGCATACAAACAAGTAACCCTGCTAAATTTTCAAAGGCTGTGCCTTGGTGACTTTGGCTTCTTCACACTCTTCGACTCTGTGGCCTTATCATTTAGGATTACATAGAAATAGAGGATGAGCTAATTGCTTAGTCATGGCTTGGGTATGAGAGGAGCGTACGGCAAACTTTGTCTTGCAGTGTGTGTGGGGACTTAAAACTGCCCACTGGGTCCCACTCAGCCCTGGTGACTCAGCCTTTCCCAGAACCTTTTCTGTCGACTAACCCGACGGTCAGCTGTGTTCATATTTCGCTTTATATGCTCACCAGTCAACCTATCTAGGCAAGCGATTCATGTCGAAAAATCGCCAAGATGGTGAAATGCGACAGCTGATCGTCGACATGGGTGACTGCGTGAGGGGGGGGAATGTAAATCAGATAGACGTCAAGTTGTAATTGTCACGGTGGTTTGTGGATTCACATAATTGTCTCATGCGCAGCCGTAGAATATTGTGCTCTATTGTCAATATATGTCTTTAGTATGACATTTCTCTTTTGCTTTACAAATCTTTACTGCTGAGATCTCAGTCGAGATTATAACTTTTGACAATCAAAGCATTTCTCTGTGGAGATCAGACATGTTCCACTACCAGCTTCCTCTGTTTTGGGGGGGAAAATAACATCTGCTCATGATAGATAAGACAGTTTCAAATGTTTCCAAACCGCACACCAGTGTGTTATTCTAAGTAACGTTTGGTGTCTTTCCCTTCTGCTTCCTCTCCGCGCCTATTAAGTGTAGCATGCTAGGGGACTACGATCTGTTACTCATTGGCTAAGTCTTATCACATGTCTTTGGGCACTTTGAGGTTCCTTTGAGCCTGTGGAGCTCCTCAGCGAAGCGCTGCGATTAGCGCAGGTAAACATGTCAGTCACACGCGGTTACTTGTGTACCTTTGAGCTTCAGGAGAGCTGCGCGAGCTGACTCATGGCAGTTCACATGTGGTTCACATGTGGGTCATGGTATTCTTTTGTCTTATGGGCAAGTCATGGGTGTATATGGAACCACCAAGGAGAACAAAGGCTCCCAATCAAAACCTACGGGTTCAAATCTGTGGTCAACTAATAAAAAGCTTTCTCCTTAAGCATGAAGACGTGGTATGCTAAAGACTGAAACATGTGAAAAATGTACTTGTAGTTTGGACTCCCTTTAGAAATCAGGCAATCGCGGGACATTTAACTCTACTCCATGACGAGTTTCTAACCTTAGATTCCGTCCTGATTTCTTATACGGGTACCACACTCTTGAGGTCAGAGTGTTTTTTACAAGGAGTATGTGTAAGAACGAAAAGGTGTCAACAGCCAAAACAAAACTAGCTACTCTCCATGTGCTTGGGCTTGTCTGGCAATGAGTCACAAAGTAGTACCGTAATCAGCAAGTGGCTCATTTAGGAAACAAGGTTTAGGTAGAGGTTTGATAAGTTCTTAATGAGTCACGTTTTGGCTACATGTACTGTATACAGAGGGACTCTCGGGGGCTTTTCATCTGTCGACACTGTAAGAATATAAGCGCGGTAGTTTCCTGTTGACGGGATTGTTTTATCGTGCAGTTTCTGGTGCGCTCGGCTCGTTTGCTGCTTTTTCCACTTTATGTTGTGAGCGCGT
Organism: Filicampus tigris; assembly: GCF_054856515.1. Taxonomy (NCBI): domain Eukaryota; kingdom Metazoa; phylum Chordata; class Actinopteri; order Syngnathiformes; family Syngnathidae; genus Filicampus; species Filicampus tigris. The sequence continues at coordinate 22,321,264 of NC_141225.1, read as the reverse complement.
CTATAACAACAAATGACGTTTGCTTTTTTTTCTCTCTCCTGTGACTAAGTTCAGTTTAACCTCATCCTTTGGTCCTGTCAGAGCTTTGGTCTTGTTTTACATCTTCATCGGGTGGGTTCTGTTGCGGCTCGTTCTTAAAAGTTTGAGGGGAAAAAAAAAAAAATACATGGCAATGTATCTTAAATACTGTTGTTCGTTATGGGATAAATTTTTTTTTAAAAAAGCACCAGGCAATGTGGCTGCCACTCTTTTTATAATCGGCCATTTCTATTTCTGGGTTAAACTGCTATTGAGAATTTCTGGAACTATTTTTGAATGTCGAACAGTGTGCTGTAATAGGATCCATCGTATGGGAAATACACTTTCAAATACCAGAGGTGGGTCTGCCGGGGTTTGGTTCCTGCTAACTTTTCGATATGATCCCGTGGCCCAGCTTGCCACTCGTCACACCGGCAGCCAGAGCCAAAGACATGCACAGCTGGTAGACATCTTGGCTCAAGCGGAGGTGTGTCACTTCAGCTGTTGCGTGACAGGTGGTTCTCAGGAGATGTTTTTAAGAAGGAAAAAGCAGCCTCAAATAATTGTATTTTTTAAAAGGGTCCTAGATACTACAACATTGTCCTCATCGAAACGCTTTGTGTTTTCCAGTTTCTTGATCCCGCTGGCCACGGTTCTGAGGTGTCGTGTAGCAGAAGCTTGGCCTTCACAAATTAATTTTCTTTCTTTTTAGCCAATGTTAATTATAGCCCCCCTTTTTTTCCAGACACTGGATCGTTAATGTTCCCCTTTGATCAGTTAAAAAAACCAAAACTATTATAATCTTTTATAGCCTTTTATTGTGTTTGCAAGATTATTCGGGCTGGAAATGAGCAGGGTGGCCTTTTTCGTAGCTGTTTTTGTTACCCAGAAATAACTGATTTTGGACATTTTGCCTTCTAACAAATATTCAATATGTGCCAATTATGTCTCGGTTCTTAATTAGATATGCAAAACAGGTTTCCTCGGATTGGTTAGTTCTCGATAACATGTCTCTTCATTGTGTTGGTGGGCAGGCGGCAGTAGTGATGGACGGATATGTTTTTTTTCTGGACCCATACCGATTATTAATAGTCAAGGCTGATAACTGATATTTGGAGCTGATATTCATTTGCTGTAAAAGTGAAAATATTCGCATGAAAATTCAAAACTTTGAAATGCCATTGCACGTGTTTGTTAAAGCAAATTATCAACATGTTGAAGATTTTCTTTTCATTTTAAACATACGGTGAATAGATGGCTTTGACTTAAAATTCCAACAAAAGGTTCAGGGGGGCTTCCGTCAGCATGTCTTAAGTTAAATGAAAAACTAAAAAAAGTAAATAGCCAAGTTTTCTACTGTAAATAGTTTGAGACGACCTGATCACAGCACTGCAGTGGCATAGCTAGCTGAGACTGCGTGGGCGTACGACACCAGAGCTGCTGAGACTAAACGAAGTTTGCTGACCGTTAAGTAGATTTGCTGCACTATGCAGGTTTTCAAACTAGCGGTAACTTCATTTCATCCTATACTTCTGCGTTGCGCAATGCTCTCACATGCTCACGTCAGACTCTGAATGGAGGTCATTGACACTAACTGATGTGGCTGTCATCTCTTGGCGATTTAAAAAAAAAAAAAAAAAATTGTGTGTTTATATATTCAAACATTTTATTTAGCTCGGGCCATATTTTTTTATATGTGCCAAGTCGAGGCTTTTTTTTTTTTTTTTTTTTTTTTTAGGTTGCTGGTGTTTAACAGCATTTTTGACCAACTCTGAAAGTGTTAAAAGATTCAGGTTCAGCTTCAGTCCTTTCCTCCCCCAGCTTGCGGGCCCGCTCGTCGTTGTCATTTGCAGAGGCGTCTCCGTGACGATGGCACAGCCATGCATTGTGTGAGACTCCCCACACAGCCACAGAGTCCACTTGAAAGAGCGCTATGGAATGCCAGCCTTCTCACTCATTCCCTGGCTGCACTCTCCCACGGCTAATCCCCACCCCTTCTCATTTACGCCTGCCCTTACCGTCCTCTTGTGTCTCTGGTCTCCCTCACCCGCACGTTTGTCTCCGATTACCCGCCGCTCGTATTTTCTCACAATTACAGTCTTTATAATTTCGGGTTTTTTTATAGGCTTTGTAATCATACGTTATTTGTCCGACCCCAAATTTGCTTAATTAAATGCGCGAGTTGTTCTTGATTCATGATAGTGATCAAATATGCCCAGCAAAGTTGCCGTTGGAGTGTTTTATTGGCCGCCGCGTGAGACTGATGAACATCAGGCTAAACTCCGGGCTGATATCCAGCAATGTTTTATATTCTCATCAACGTCAAAGGTTGCGCAACAATTGGGCCGAGAAAAGACACAATTCTTATTGATTGCCAGCAAACTCGATTTATAGATGGTGTATTTGCATTGAAAATGTATTCAAAATACGACACAAGAAACACACGTCTTTTTTTATTTTTGTATAACTTTTTGCTAATAATGACTGGATAGAACACACACACACTCTAATATATATCTATATATATATTTTGAGGTTTTCCGTTACAGAGGGATTCCGCGTGGCAATTTCGTAGTCTCTGTTTTACCGACTCACTGATCTCATCACAGAATGTAATTAGAATGCGTTCCAGCGGCTACCTTTGTCATTTTTGTTTCTGTACGCACAACAGCTTCTTTTCAAACGCATGTCCACTATAATTTGCTGACCATAGTGCTGACTGAGAGATTGTTTATGTTGTTTTGTTTGCCTATGCTGCTTGACGTCGGTACGAGTCTAACGCGCGTATTTGGTGACAAAAGTTTTTCTTTCTGATATTGCAAATGCACTTTTGGGCAGCCGGAAATTGTCGGCGACTTAAAGTTTGTGCTGGTCCGCCTGCCCAACACGGTGATGTATTGGCCCCAGGCCAATTTGAATGTCGAACCTACCAAGATCTAATAGCAACACTGTTGTTGTTGCCAATAATTTGTAATAAATACACACACACACACACTAACTATTGTAATTTACTCTTTTCCATTTTTGGTTAATAAAGACAACACAAGAAAATATATCTATTTTGATCACAGAATTATGGGTCATTACTCATACTCTTTTAAACGTAGCGAGTAAAAAACTGCATTGAGATTCAACCGTTGCCCTCCGCATCACAAGTGCGGTAAATCGAATCACAAAGCCGAGAGATTTCCGCCCGTGGCGTCTCCTGTTTATACGGCATAAAATGGAAGGCCTCTCGTCCCTTCTCCCGATGATTCTACTCCTGCAGGAAGTTGAATCTAACCCGCCCACCAAGAATACAGAAGACAGATTCATGTGGGCCGTCGCATGAGCCCCAGAAGTTAATTTGTTTGAGGCCTGATTTGGTTGTAGGTTTGCAGATTTGCTTATCGTGGTTTCACGTGTCAGGTCTGTTGTCTTATTTGGCCCACCAGAAGCGGAATCTTGATGTTTCTAGGATGAGTCACTCCCCCCGGCAAACCGACGCAGAGTTGTCAGCTGTATGTTAACTGCCAAGGTGGGAATCAATCTGTCATGTTTGTCTCACCCTCGACAACGCGACACGGCCGCGGCGATAAGACGCGGCGCGCTTCAAAGAGTACAACGGCGGCTTGTCAATGTCACGCCCGCCCCCTATCGACCTCCCTCACCCGCTACGTTAGCATACAATGTCACACTTACTTGCGACAAACAAACAGTGGCGACAAGGGGTGAGCCCCGTTCGATCTGATCGTTTTCACGCGTGTCTGTCTTGCGTCCTGTCGTGCATTAGGCGGTAAACTGTCTTGATTGGCGTCTGTGGCTTTGGTGCCGACTTGGTCAAGTGCCGGGCGGCGTGGACCCAGCTGTTTATCGGCATCACTTAAAACGGCGCGACCGTTTGAAGACGAGAGCCAATCAAGCTGCCCGAGTGGCGTGCGGGCCGAGAGCAAGAGAGAAAGGCCCGTTTTAGCTAGGGGGGGGGCTTAAAGGAAGTTTGCCGTTGGACTTTGGACCTCGGGGGAATTGTTTCAGCATTGTTCCAGAGATGTGGGAAGGAGCGGGGGTGTACACTTGGCCTTGTTCCCGCCTCCCTTTTGCGTCCTCTTCCTGCCGTTACGACCCATTTTTTTTTTTTCCAAACGATTCTTAGCGCTGCTGGAAAAAGGGAAGCCTTTGACTCGGAGTTTGCCGCGATTCTCTAACCGTGTTCACGTTTGGATTAACACGGCAGGAGGTGATCAACTTTGGTCTAATTAATCGGGTCAGTGTTGAGGACTGAGTATTAAGGTAAGTGTGTGTTCCACTTGTGACCTTATGTATGCTTGTTGATCACGTTTATTTCTTACACCGGACCAGCTTTGTGCTTTGTGTTGAGAGGTTGGTTTAAGGGGGCAAGTGTGTTGAATGATAAATCCTGATTTCTGGGTATGATTATGATGCTGCAGGCCGGAGTAGTAAAACCAGATTGATGGCAGACTGCTCAACCAAAAGGAGAAGAATTAACCTTTGGGCCTAAGCAAAGTCCTTTCCGGCCGAGAGCTCCCTACTTTCTGACTTCTCTGAAGGCCACCCTTTTATCTGTACTTTCCAAATGTTCATTTGGTCCTGGTGCGGTCTTGAAAAATAGATGAACCCTAAAATGACTGTCCTATCAAAAACCCCTTCGTTGAAATCCTGCAATGTACTTCAGTGCTGACAAAATCGATCACAAGAATTGACAGATTTCTTTGGTCGTCATTTTGCACCTGTTTTTCCCCTCAGGGACGCCCCTCAAAGATGGCAGCCTACGCCCGGCTCTAAGGCAGCCATGTTGGTGAAGGTAAACAGCATGAGTCGGAACCAGCCAAGTCCACCTTCGCAGCAGCAACAACTCATCCAGCACGGTGCACTCAACAAAGCCAACGCATTCACGCAACAGCCATCCAACATCAAGGCGCAAGGTGGATGTTTAAGCTCCACCCAAGGATATAAGACCGCCCCCTCCGGCAAAGCTGCATCCAACCCACGCCAGGCCCATCACCTGAGAAAAACCAGTAATGGCAGCTTTTGTTTGGCCACGCCAGACGGCAGTCAACCCAGTCCGCTCCTTCAGAGGTCGCAGACCAGCACACCACGCCCAGTCTCCCCCCAGTATGCTTGCAGTGCCCCAATCTATGATGAGCCAGTTACAGACTGTCCCATATACGATGAGCCGCCAATAGACATGGAGGTAGAAGGAGCGCACCTTTTCAACGGGCAACAGCAGTCTCGCCTGACTCCCTCCCATAGTCTCCAGAAACCAAGACTTCTCCAGCATCCTCCCGGTCCTTCCCTCCCAGGTTCCAGGCGCAGAAGCCCTTCGGCCTCGGACTATAGCCCAGCCGGTCTGGAGTGCATCAAACATATGATCAACGTCGACCCCAAGCAGCTCCTGTCCGGCTCCCCCGCGCCCACGCGCAGCCCCTCGCCGACGTCCCGGCAGGACCTGGTCCCGGCCCAAGCTCAGTCGCAGGCTCACTCTTTGCCCCAAGTGCGAGGCCAACCGCGCGACAGAGAAGCAGCGGCCGCCCCCGGCCCAAGTACGCCGGATAAGAAGCAGAGTTGGCGAGTCCTGGAGGCCACGGTACAGCGCGCCATGGAGGCACGGCACAGTCGGCAGAGCAGCCAAGCTTCGCAGGATTTCGCCTCTTCCGCCCCACAGGCAACGGGAAACTATCAAGACTCCGGCTATTCCACCGGGCCCTCTCCGAGTTTGAGACGAAAGAGTAGGAGAAGGATGGGAGGCGCGGGGGGCAGGCCCGGGTCGGTCGGCAGCAGCGGAGAGCTGTGTGCCCTCAATGAGAGGCTGATGGCCGAGATGAGGGAGGTAGTAAGTCGCTCCAACACCATGAGGGAGGTGAGAGTGGGACTGGAGCAGGAGCCGGGCGAGAGGGCGGCCGCGTCGCGGACGCGCTCCCCCGTGGACTCACTCAGGTGGTACGGAGGAGGGGGCGGGGGGCTGTCAGCCGGCAGGTGCGCATCCCGAGAGGACATCGCCGGGGCTTCCCGCTCGCTGGGTAAGGCGGCGAATGCGGCTGCGAGCCCGCTAGAGATACCGGGGAGACAGAAGAGGACGTATGAAAAAGTGGACACCTTGGAGATGAGCGTTACGAGCCAGGCCAGCCTGTCTTCGCCTGAGACTCCAGGACCACCGTCCCAGGTGAGGCCCGACACCGCATTAGAGCGTGTCGAACAGGGGGCAAAATACAACACCAGATACATCTTACTTTTGGGGTTACGACTTGTTGAGACGAACAAATATTTTGAGTGAACGCCTGAACTGAACTGATTGGTTCCTTTTTCGAAAAAAAAAAAAAAAAGCGATTGGCTCGGTTGCCTCAGGAGACTCAAAATGGCGACGGTCCCGGCGTTACCTGCCATCCTCCATCTGTCCTGCTCTGTCGGTGCTTTCTACCCATATGCCAGCTCTGCGCTTGGGCATCTGGGGGCCATGCCAAAGCAGCGATTCAGGACACGGCCTCCCTTCTTCAGGAAGGAGGGACGCTGTGGTCCATATGGTCCAGGCTTGGCAGGAAAATTCTAGAAGGGAAATGCGAGTATCGAGCCTTCTTGGCCAAAGTGCACCAGGCCTTTTACTAAATCCGTCCTGGAATGTTACTCAGACCTGCTGGCAAATGCTGCGCACACGCTCGCCTCACCGACTGTGGCTCACTCGTTACAAGATTGATGAATGGCAAATTTTCCCCACTCTGTGTCACTGAAAGCATTTCAACTTCAGCCATTTCCACCAAACAATGAATAGTTCCATTTTTTTTTTTTTTGGTAGTTGTGCGTTTTTCCAAAGTGTAATGCAAAAGTTCAACGGCTTTTGTCCCTTTACTAGGAATGTAAATATCATATCTTTAGAAGTGCTCCAGCTGACCGAGACACTAACAAAAGTCCAAAAACAGTTTTGACAAATCTGTCATGGAGCTGCTCTACATTACATCAGGATACAAATTGAGAAGACGGGTCATTCAAATTTCGATTCTGCCTCACTTTTATCGTTATCCGTGGCTGTGTCCGAATTTGTCTGGATCGCTGCTTTCTCCATTTTGGGAAGCGGGGACAGTTCTAATTGTCGTAAACCTCACCGCGGGGATCACAGGGAGGTCTTGAGCGTAGTTTCGGTTTTATAAGACCATGTGCCCATTAGCGCGAGGCCAGTCGAGCAGTTGAATTTACAAGTGCTTTTGTCAAGACACCTGCTGCTGAGACCGTTTGGAATGGTATCAAGAAAATGCAATGTACTTGCGCTAATATTCATTTTGACTTTCCATCTAAGGCTTCTGACTGATGTCCAATTGTCCATCTCTTGTCCCTTGCAGGTGAGCACCCTTGAACTACAGGCTCAGCTGGAGAGCAGAAAGAAAGACATGTTGGACGGACGCAGCGCTTCCCTTGGCCCGCACCGACCCGCCAACCATGAGAACAGAGCGGCATCGGACGGAGTAAAAGCGGCGGAGTCTTCCTACCAGCTGTCCTACGCCACCCTGCGACAGCCGCCGCCTCCGGACGTCGGCATGGAGGACTGGGCCAGCAAGCACCTCAACATGCACACGCAAGGCCTGTTCCGCCGCCGCGTCTCCATCGCCAACATGCTTTCTTGGAACCGGGGTTCCATCAAGAAGCCCATGCTGGTCACGAGCAACCGCGCTGTCAGGAAGGAGGCTTGCGAGATGTTCAAGCTGGTGCAGGCCTACATGGGCGACAGGCCCTCCCGTCTGGATCGCCGCCACTGCGCCCTCCTCATCGTCACCAAGTGCTGGGACACGCAAGGCCTGCGGGACGAGTTGTACGTGCAGCTAGTCAGGCAGACCACGGGGAATGCCAGCCCCAGAAGCTTGGCGGCAGGGTGGGAGCTGATGGCGGTCAGTTTGGCCTTCTTTGCCCCATCGCCCAAGTTCCGCTGCTACCTGGAGGGCTACATCCAGAGACACACGGAGCCCGCCAGCGACAAGAAATGTGAGTCTCAGACCGAGCAGCAGGGTGGGTCACCTTTTTTTGATGCCTTCTAAAAGTCACTTCATTTGTCTGCTTTACATCATGTGAGCTAGGGCTGTGCAATTAATCGACATTCAATTACGATGAGGATTATTAACACTACACGATTACAAAATTGGCATAATCGCAAAAAACGATTATTAATACGTATTTATATCCAACGCACTGTGTTTGTTAACACGGGGAAATCATACTTGAAATCATACATTTTCAACTTTTTTTTTTTCTTATTTTCTAAGAACACATTTTATACATTTTGTTTGGTACAAAATGAGCTTAAATAATCACAGTGTTTCAAAGAAATTTGTCTTTTACGTTTAAAGGTTTTCTTGTTTTGTACCAAAAAATAAGTGATCGTTTGAATAATCGTGATTTCAATTATTACCAAAATAATGGTGATTAATACTTTTTTTGATAATCGAGCAGCCCTAATGTGAGCCGAAACGTAATGCCATTCAGTTTTTTGCTCTCCCTTTTGTCCAATAAAAAAAAGGATGGATGGATGGATGGATGATTCAAGATAGTCTCATTTCAAATCAGAAATGTGAACTTCATAATCTTCTGGGGGGGTTCTTTTGTTTGTGCTTTTACAGTGACCCAGTTCATATTGGAACAGCAGGAGCTGAAATTAAAAAAGAATTCAAAGTCAAGGAAAAAGCGAAAACAGAACACGGATGAGGAAGAAGGTAATCTTAATTTCATTTACTCCCAAGTGTTTCTTTCTGATAAACATCCATTCCTCATTCCCGTTTATCAACACGATTCCAATGATTGTTTTTATGCTACCATCAACTTCCTTAAACGCAAGCTATCAGAAACCAAACCGAACGCTTCCTCTCGAGAGTCATCTCTTTGAGCGGGATGGAAAATTGCGCTGGATGCCGTTTGTCAGATGAGGCCACGATGATGTTCGCTATATGCAGACTTGATAAATGACTTTTACAGAACATTCATTTTTCGGGGGGGGGGGTCAAATGAGGTGGATGACCATTTCAGAAGGATCTGTTTACTCTCAGTGGCCTGTTCTGTGAATCATATCAGTGGTCTTGGCCGCCTCATCAGCACGTGGCCCCATTAGAGGAACCCACACGGGCAGCTGTGACGATGATGTCACCATCGGACCGCAGTCATCTCTGCAGACATCACAGCCTCTCACATTATGCTGGAGTGACTCACACATAGTGCTCTATCCTCACTCAGAAGTCGTGAAGATACTCAAGAAGACTTATTCAGAGGCTCCCTTCAATGACTGGACCACTAAGCTGGAAATCTCTGCATTGTTAAAAATGGCATAATGGTCTCTATTGAGAGAGGAGTTGTGGAAAAAACATTTTTTTCGTCCGGGAATGTATTAACAGGCGGACATATTGTTTCCACTTGGCAGTCACACACAATCTTGTAAACAAGCGCCAGATGAAACCAAAGCCACCTTGTCACACTCCCTTCAAAGGTTTCTGCATTTTAGTTAATTTTAGCTCAAGCCATATGTCAACAGGTGCTGTGTTTTTCCTGGTACAGTAAGTACACGACACATCCTAATGAGTTCACACCATCTCTGTGGACTTTGGTTGCCTGGTTGCAGTTTTCCTGCCGTTGAGCTTAAATATAGAACAGCAGCAGGTTTCAAGCCCTCGGCAACACAAGCCCTCGCACGTCGGAGTTTCTGTACGAATGATTCCCCTCGCCCACGATGGTCCGATTTATCTGGCTTGTAGACGTAATTACAGTCAAACGGATGAGTCAGATTAGCACCGCTGTCGGGGGCGCAGCATGGGAAGTCACCTGTTTGCTATAAATCTGCTGGGATTTGACAAAAGGAACATGCTGGAACATGTCTTGAACATGGCATCCAGTAAGCGTGTCCTTCTGGCTGCGGTTCAGGTGCCCGTTGCGGACTCCGGGACAGGGAAAAGATATATAGCTTCTATTTCTCTAGCTACATCCTGACCCAAGAAAGTCAAGGTTTTTATTTTTGGCACCAAGCGTACAGAATTCAGCTCCTTTTTCCTCCCAAGGGCAGATTGTGTGAAAGTCTGTACTGCACCCCCCCCCCCCAAAAAAAAAAAAAAACAGTTCTAAAATCGATTCTAGCCTTACAGTAGCTGTGAGGCACTCGTGTTTCCCATTCGCCTCATGGGCCTTTACATGTACAGTATATGCTGATGAATCACCTGAACTTTGGGTTTGGAGGCGGATCCGGCTTCTAAAGCTTTTGTTCAACAGCGGTAAATCTTCTCTCAACCTGACAGTTCAGCCAGGCCTCCTTTAATCCCCGTATGCTAGAATCACATTGTCAACACGTCTCCAGTTACCACTCCCGGCCGGCCTCTTGTTAACCAATTTGACGTTTGCGGGGGGAAATGACAAAAATGGCTTCCTTGTGGGAACAAGTTTTTAAATGATCTGTTTTTCGGTTAGGGTTTATACTTGAGTGTCTTGTCTGTTGGATGTGGGTGTTTTTCCATTGTGCTTCAGTGCTCAATGACTTCTTCTCTTGAATAACAGGCCTGCCTGTCAGCACATACGCCAAGTTCTGCCATAGGAAGCTGCAAAAGGTGGCCATCACAGGAGGGAAAAAGGTAAAAGAGCAGCACGCTGGCACCTCCAAGTGCCGGTTGACCTGTTTAGAATACATTTTTCGCCTTGGAAATAGCGATTACTTTGTTCAGGGAGACTCCACCATCATAAGGGGGAAGTCAGCCCCCAAATTTTCTGTACAGGACTATGTTTTATGCGGTCAAAACACGGCATCCACCCATTTTTGCCCATCTCAGGGGGCGGCCATTTTGCCACTTGCTGTCGACTGAGAATGACATCACAGTTGCTCAGGGCTCAGATAATGACCAATCATGGCTCAGCTTCAGAAAACAGGTGAGCCCTGATTGGTCGTTACCTGAGCCCTGAGCAGTTGTGATGTCATTTTCAGTCGACAGAAGTGACAAAATGGCCGCCCCCTGAGATGGCTAAAATCGGGGGCCGCAGACTAGTGAAGGCGCATAGAAGATATTATTGTAAATAACTTTTTGGGGGGGGTTAACTTCCTTCTAACTTGTACACTACATACATTGTTTTAAAGGAAAAACCTCCCCTTTCCCTTGTTTATAATTTGAACAATTCACAAGGGCACGCTTGCTTTTTCATTTGATTATATTTGTTCAGTGTGTGATATGTAAGAAGCATTCGGCACTAGTAAATGTATGTTACGCTTCAGGGCTATCAAAGTTTAGTCACACTGGATTCAGTCGTAGAGAGAGCGAGGTAATTACAGGTGCACTGCATCAGTCACCGGTAGACGAAGAGACCTGGCGCAGTTGTAGACCGAGCCATTATTGCTATAATGGTTCCTGACATAGTCGGGTCATAAATCTGCCGTTCTTGTCTTCTTTGTGGTCTGCCAGGGGCTACGTAAGCCCACCTTGGAAGAGGTCGACCACAGTAGACGGGCCATCGTCACCCCCTCCCTGTTTGGTAGCTCCTTGGAGGAAGTAATGGAGCGGCAGAGTGAGCTTTTCCCAGACAGGAAATTACCCTGGGTGCAAGTTCAACTTTCCCAGTATGTTCTGGCTCTGGGCGGGGCTCAGACGGAGGGCATCTTTCGGTAAGACACGACAAATCAGCCAATGACGTGCCTCAGCTTGAGCAGTGGGAAGAGTCCAGCAAATTTGAAGGGGATCTTGTTTTTGTGTATGTACTGTATTGTGTATGCAGTGCGCATCAACAAATGTGTGTGTGTGGTCTTCTTTAAAACCCTCACATCAAAGTAGGCACGTTTCACTCCTGAGAAACTGTTTAATGTATACACCATAATGTGTGTTTACATCATTACTGGAGCTTTCGAGCATGTGGGACCCGCTCCACTGCACGTTTGTTTGTTCAGGGCTTTCTCCAAAGCTGTTAATTGTTTCTGCTATTAATCACACAATCACCATCGATGAAATCTTGACTCATTGGCTTGCTCTTTGCTTACGTTTAAGTTTTCTTGCAAAGCGCTGTATGAAAAGACTTTGAAGAGTCATGACTGATGGATGCAGGGCTCCCTCTTGTGGCCACTCAATGTAACTGACGCGTTTTGTTTCATACGCCAGAGTGCCCGGAGACATCGATGAAGTCAATGCGTTGAAGCTGCAAGTAGACCAGTGGAGGATCCCTGAGAACCTGTCAGACCCAAATGTTCCTGGTAAGGAAAGGCTCTAGTTCACATGATCTATTTTTGTTTGTGTGTACTTAATTTGGAACGTGTCTCAATCAGCCTCTCTGATGAAGCTGTGGTACCGAGAGCTGGAGGAACCGCTCATCCCCATGAACTTCTACAAACAGTGTGTCAACAACTGCGACGACCCAGTTGCAGCCATTGCCGTTGTTCAGTCTTTGCCTGAGCTCAACAGGCTGGTGCTCTTCTACTTCATCCACTTCCTGCAGGTAAACGATAAACACGTGCTTTGTGTGTACAGCATTCGCGTGTCATATTTATAATTGGCTCAGACTTTTGCCGTCCCGCCTTTACCCTAACCAGGTTGACTTGTGTCAGTTAAGCCGGTTAACCCACTTTTCTAGGAGCTTGGCCGCACACTCGCGGGCAGACAAACTGTGCAGACAGTTATTATGCAAATTAGGCACAACCGTCCTATAATAGAAGCGCTTGCTCGCGGATACATTTGCAGGAATGGAATAATAAAAGAAAATTGACTCGGTTGTTTCATTTGGTACTAAATGAGGTTTGGCAGTCACTCCGGACATCCAACAATTTCTATACAAGCCATTAAAATGTCCATTTTCGCAAAAATGCCCCCCATCCGATATTACGTTTTGGTCACAGGGACAGTCGTTTCGTTTGTGTATCTCCAGGTGTTTGCTCAGCCCTCGAACGTAGCCATCACCAAGATGGATGTGAACAACCTGGCCATGGTGATGGCCCCCAACTGCCTGCGGTGCCAATCGGACGACCCGCGGATTATTTTTGAGAACACGCGTAAAGAGATGTCCTTCCTGAGAATGCTCATAGTTCACCTGGACACCAGTTTCATCGAAGGAGTGGTGTAGACTCACAGAATCGCTCTCTGCAGAATACACTGGAAACTCGCGGGATGAGGTATGACGCCTCATTGAGAGACAAAGCAAATCACCGGTGGGTTCCTTTTGGTCAAATGATACTAAACGATACAGCTACTCAGTGTTAGGGCCAAGGAACACTCACAACTGAGCCATCTTTTGGTGACCTCAACTTTTAATCGGTGCACGTGATGACGACCTAACTTCTTTTCCTGCCAAAAATAATTGTGTGTGGACAACAACTTAAGTTAAAAAAAAAAAAAAGTATAAGATTTATACAGAATGTACCAATATTTCAAGGTTTTCAGGATCTGCTGATGTTTATGCTCCCCTCATCATTCAAGTGCGCTTGCGTGTATGACCGAGACGTCTCATCATGCATCGTTTTATATTGAAAATACGAAGGAAAATCTATAAGATGCTTTCGTTGTTCATCTGGTCTATTAGACAAGATTTCGAGTACAGAGCGCAATTATTAAGTTTTGCTAATTTTCAAATGCTTAGATTTTCTGACCTTTGCCATTTGAGGGCAAACTGGAGATTTGTGTTTCCATCATATGTCTTTGTGAAGTGGGAGATTACTTATTTAATAATAATTATAATCTTTAAGAAATATTTCAGTTGGACTTCTGTTCTCTATTCTTGTGATCTGTGCGTGCTGTGGCGGAGATAACGGGTGTTTACTGTATACAGTCTCGCCACAGACTAAACCTGTCACCATTTTGTTGAAGCCCTTTATTGACAATGGACTTTTCTGTTCAACTGTCAAGCATTATGAGAATGTAGAATAAGCTGACAGAGTCCTCTCTCTGACTTTTCTAATGTGTATATATATATCGCATGTAAATATTAACAATTTATTCAAATGATGAAGGATATGCGTGGGAGTATCTGAAAAGAGCAATAGAGGAAACGGTTTTGTAATTTTTTTTCTGCTGTAACCGCCTGCCTTTTGAACATAGGACTGATTCAAACCACTCAACATGTGTATGCGTGTGTGTATGGTGTACTTCCTGTATGACTTTAGAACAATTGTCCTTAAATAAAGGTTTGTTCAGTTGTGTATTTGTTTGCATCCTTTTTGTCTTTTTGGATTGAGATGAAATGAGGGATGAAGACCAGTCGTGGATTCCCAACACTCATGTTGTATATTTGGCTAGGAGTCAGATGTACAAACAACTAGGCTACAAGTTTTGATTAATTACTGTTCCCCACACCCAAAAAATGCAAAACAATTTTTGTTGGCAAGCGCAGTACAACCTGGTGGCGCTTGTATTTGAATAAAGAAATTTTGATTGGTATAAGCAATGGGTGAGTGTTACATCAAAGGGTTGTCTCAAAACTTTTTTTATCCTTTTTTTTTCTTAAACTAAAAAGTCCACAATACTGCTCTGAAATTTGCTGCTGAAATATTGTAGAGTGGGCTAAAATGTCACCCGCCCATAATTCCCTTTCTGACCACTAGATGGAGCCAATTTTAATCCGCTGGTTTTCCGAACCATACGGTTTTGTTAATCTTGGTTTAGCATTGAAATAATTTTACTGGTCGGCGGGAATCCAAAGAACTGATTTTGAGGTGAATTGTTTTTATATTTTAAGACTGCAAAATAAGCCTCAGGTTGTTTTTTTTTTTAGGATGTGCATACATACGCTTGTTTTCAGTATTAAAATGTGACCATGTTGTTGAGTGTGATCATTTAGTTTGAACAAAAAAATGAGCATGAATTTGTGGTAAAGACACCCCCACCAAAATGGGGTAAAATGCCCTGATAATTTTGAAAATACCTACCCTTATATTTCTGAGAAATCCGCACCCAACCGTAATTTGTCGTCGTTGCCACAATAATAGCGTGTTAAACTATGTATTATACACGTGCGTTATCTGTTTAATCATTTCATTTGAAATGTAAATTTTATCGTAAAAAAAAAAAATCTGGACTATGACCTAGCGACCGCTCTACGCGCATGCGCAAATGCGATCCACGCAGCCCGCGCCGGTGGTGAATGCAAGTGAGAAATTCAACTGCGTGATCTGTGAGGCAGACAGGCGGAGGCGACGGTACCTGTTCTTCTAAGGATTTCGCCTCATATTTGACACCCAACCGGACTAAAGGTGACTGGGGAACAGGTAAGAAGCCCGAACCGTATGCCTTGCCGCACTTGTGGGTACCTAACTGGCGAAATCGACGCTGCTTCGGTGGAGGCATCAACATCGTAGCTGGCGTTGTGCCGCATGTCGGCTTTTTGAGTTCAAAACAAATGTGACGAAGTCGCCAACACAATGTTGCTTGTGGCTGTTGACGGCGTGATTCGTGTCATTGCTGATGTGTGTTAGCATGTCGCTCGCCGCTTGGAGCCTCGAGGTGGCATTTTAGTGTCGTAGTTGGGGAAGTTAAAATGCTTTGTGTTCCCACGCCGCCGCGCTCCCACCGTGAAAAGTATGGAGAAGTCAAGGCCTAGCGCGAGGCCCCAGCGCGCTATTTTGACTGACAGCTTCCCGGCCAATCCGAACGCTTCTGCCCGCCCACGTGAGATGCTTTCCACCAATCGGATTGGAGTTCGTCTTGACGTTGACAAAAGGGGTTTTCGCGCTACGCCTACTGGTTATAAAACACTACTGGAGGATAAAGTATCAAATCCTGGCTGTGGTGGTCAAAAATCATCACACCGAACACGTGCATTAAATTTAACATTAAGTTGATTTTATTCGACGCGTGAGGCTTTTCGAATGTCTGCACAGTCGTGCCTACGCGTTCAGTCAGTTTTATATAAGCGCACAGTGACATAATGGATCGTTTGTAATGGAGTGTGACTTTAATGAGTCATTTTGAACCTGCCACCGTGTGTCTTTTAATGGTGGCGGCATGCTGCGCCCCCCGCATCCGACCCCCCCCCCCAAGTCTCGTTTCCTGTGTCTGCCTTGGTGCTGTTATGTCCTTGATCTGACCATAAAACACACCCACTTCCATTGCTATGTTTGTGGTTGATCCCATTTCAAGCGTAACGTCAATGTGATATCGACGTCTTGCGCCAGACAGTGCGGACCGCGTAGCGGAGCCGTTACCATTGTCTCCTATTGTGTCTGTACGTGGGATCGGCTGCTCACAAAACACGTGGGCCGAGAAGCGTGAACATATCCGGTTTGTAGCTTGCAGTGCAGCGTCGCTCCTTACTCACGCCAAGAATGACCTTTTTATTCCCTAGTATATGGATACAATTCGGATATGGGTGATGAAATATCATGGTTGTGTGACGGTCTGTATTTGCTGCTGTTGGACATGCTTGGATACTACAGTTGATGTAAATTCTTTCATGGAGGTGAAAGGGGATGCTGATCCTGATTTGAAAATGAATAGCTCATCTCATTACCATTAAAGGGGCCTGGCTCACCTTAGCTTGTTATTTCCCCCCCTGCATCATCTTCAAAGCGGTTGTGCTTTGTCACTGTCCTATATTTTCCCCCCACACACAAGACGCCCAGTTGGGATACAGTGGTAGTGATGATACTCAACTCTAAATGGTGTCATTTTATGAGTAGTATAGTTTTTGAATAGTGCCTTCATGGGTGGATGTGTGTGTTTGTTGTGTGTGTCCAGGAAGAGAGCCTTGATGTGGGCAGTATGAGTAAGACGCCCCCTAACAGAAGAGGGATAACATTTGAGGTGGGAGCTCAGCTTGAGGCCAGAGATAGCCTCAAAAACTGGTGAGTCATGGCCTCATTCATGCCTTTCCATCCTTGAAAATCCTCACCACTTTCACATTTGCTTTATTTCCTTACTGGGACAGTGTTTGATTGTTGGCGATCGTGTACAAAATGACTTGGAACCTCAAAAGTTGAACACAATCTGTTTCGCGGTGCAGTTTGTTTATATTTTAACATCTAAAATAGTGTAACTTGATTCATCCTTGATTTTGAAAAAGGACTTCGACTGTACATGCATTGTTTTCCGTAAAAGGGGAAGTCAAGTCAAACATTGTCTTTACAAGAATATGTTCTATGCGCCCCCACTAGTCTAAACGTGACATGCTGATAAATATCGTGTTTGTGGACGATGAACCGAACAGCAAAATCCACCCATTTTTATCCATCTCAGGTTGTGGCCATTTTGCCACTTGCTGTCAACTGAAAATGATAGCAAGTCCCAAACAATTTTGACCTGACTTTCCATTCAAGCAGACAAATTAGTTGATTTAAAACAGTTCCCAGGTGTCCTAATAAAAGGTCAAATGAAACATTCTTTGGTTAAAATACACCAAGGATAAATAACTTAACACCGTTTTGGGGGTGCTTTTGTGTAATGTAAATGTTGAACGTGGCTTTTGTCCCCATGGTGGTTAGGGCGGAGCGAGGGCATTAGTGGCTACTCTGTTCGGCCAACTTGGCGATTTTGTTGCAATTTTTCGTGATATATATCGCTGGCAGTGGGCCGACACCTCGCATTTCACAGTTTGGTCCATTTTTTTTCACAATTTGATAATGTTGGCCAGTCCACACGTGTGGGTGTTATTTTTCTTTTCAAATTGTTGACTCATCTGACGCATTGAAAATGGTTTGCTGTCTTTGATGGTGCAATGTTAATGGTTGAACAAGCATGTTTTTGGGGTCTCGTGAAAAGGGAGTTTAGCCAGCGATATTTATAATTTTTCCAGCCGCCTTTGTTTTAAAAAAAAAAAAAAAAAAAGCAATGAGTAATAAGGCTACAACTTTATGTGCCATTATTTTAGACTTCTGGGGACTCTGAGACAAAGCCATCGCAAAAAAAGGTCAATAAAGCAGGAGCTCACCTGTTAGGACTTTTGGTACTGGAGTGCCACCGAACCCTCACAACCAGTCTCACCTCAGTTGCGCAGTGACCGTTCGCACAACTCATCACACTCATGTCTCCATCCATGCCTGTATGTGTGCGGTCTGCTTCTTGGCACAACGTCAAGTGGCAAAATGGCCTCCCTCTGAGACAGATCAAATCAGGGGGATTTTGCTTCTTAATTCATATCCCACAAACGCTATGTTAATCAGATGTTTAGATACATAGAACGTATTATTTTAAAGACATTTTTTCACTTGACTTTCACTTTAAGCAAGGCACTAAACCCCACAGTTGCTCTGAACTACTCGCTGTGCACAGCCCCGTCACTGTGACTTGCATACATTACCAAGTGTTTGTATTTGTGTATGGAGGAACAAAGATCACACCTGCATGTAGTCATTTCCTCTTGCATGATGAATAAAATATGTTTCATCATCTAAATAATACAAAAAAAACGTTGTGCACTACTCAGAAAAAGTTTGGGACATTAGGTGAAATCCTGACATTTTTTCATCAGCTTGACCATGTCCAACCGTTTAATGTTTGAGTACTTTTTGCTGAGTGGTAAAATTCCCAAGTGGCGTTTGATCATGGGTATCCCATCTTTTTGTGAGTGTTATGTAACAACTCAAAGACACTTTTATGAGTTATTAATTTTTTGGGAGGCAAATCAGTGAGCTAATAATCCTCACCATAGTCACTATCAACTCCATTTCAACATGTTTGGGTGTTATATAATGGTGATTTCTAGCATGTCACCAGCATTATGCCTTGTTGTTTTTGTAACCTTTGACTTGTCCCAGAAATGTCCAAATGGTAAACTGTCACTCGTGTAGCGCCTTTCTACCTTTGGTACTCAAAGCGCTTGACTTTTGTTGCTTTTTAGGTATGCTGCCAACATAGAGAAGATTGATTACGACGATGAGAAAGTTCTAATTCATTACCGTCAGTGGAGTCACCGTTATGACGAGTGGTTTGAGTGGACAAGTCCCTACCTGAGACCCGTTGAGAGGGTCCAATTGCGGCGTCAAGGCTTGCAGGACGACGCTCCCGTGCCAGTAAGCCAGAGTCACTTTTTAGTTTTGTTTTTTTAATACCTTTAATAAACCGTGTACTCTATGACGGATAAACCGGTTGGCTCAGGACAGTGGTGGTGTCTATTTGTCTGCGCCTTAAGCCTTAAATAAAAGGGAGTGACAAAAGTGTCACTTGAACAGGAATTACTTCTACACTGGACTTTTCTACGCCTTCAAAATTCCCTAGAAGCAAGGATCCATGCGATACTCAATTTCGGTGATGTGTGTTAGCTAGGGCTGAAATGTTTCTCTTTGGTCTCACCAGGGTTTTCAAGTGAACGACAAGGTTCTGGCAAGCTGGTCTGACTGCCGTTTCTATCCTGCAAAAGTGATCTCGGTCAACAAAGATGGTGGGTACATTTTTTTTTTTTTAAATGGTGCAATAACTTACTGTTTGTAAATCTGTTGTTTATTTTGAGTTGTTTGTCAAAAAACAAAAAAAACCCCATCTAAACTAAGTATCTTTTTTGTCCCTTGTCCCCTCTCAGTGTCTTACACTGTGAAGTTCTTTGATGGCGTCATCCAGACGGTGAAAGGAATTCACGTGAAACCTTTTATTAAAGAGGTTTGTGTTAAATGACCGTAGCCATTGTCTGTCTCTACTAGGGTTGGGCACCGATAACCAAGTGGAAGCGGACTAGCACTTCGGTTCTCCCGGAATCGTTCAGGTTTTAAAATGTCTGTGCCACATTTTGATTCTTTACCCGTCTTGTGGAGGGAGCCGGCCAAAACAAAATCACAATCGGTTTGATATTCATATATTTGTCCAAAATACCAATTGAGAAAATAATAGGACAATTCATAAACAGTAGAAAAGTTCATGAAACAAATATTTGACCCCCCCCCTCCCAAAAAAAAAAAAAAAAAGAATCGGAATCGAGAGTCATTGGGAACCGGTATAAAATCGAGGAATCGGAATTGCCTAAATTCATACCATGCCCAACCCTTTTATACTCAGCTATCAGTTTCTTATCCAATGTCTTTGTTTGCGCACAAATAGAGAGGTGCAGGGAAGTCTCGGAGTTCGGAGAGAAACATGGTTAGGAGAGTCCCAAACCGCAAAGAGCGGAGACCCCCGGTGAACGGTGAGCCGCGGAACAAGCGGGCGAGACGCAGCACCTCCGACCAGGAGAATGACAGTAACAGTGAAGAGGAGGAGCGGGAAGCCAGGATGGTCAACGGGAAAAGCAAGAGAGCAAACGGTAAAATGGAGGCCTCGCCCGCCCTCAAACAGGCAGAAGAGAAATCAGGGCAGTCGGAGCAGAAGAAGCCCAGTGATGCAGAAGATGGCAGCCAACTTACAAATGGCGCCAAAGACTGTCATGATGAAAAATGTCATGAAAATGGAGATGTGAAAAAGGAAGAGGAGGAAGTGGAAATGGAGGCGAATGCAACGCAGCCATACAGTGACTCAGCAAAGCCATACACGGAGGTGCCCGATCAACCGGAGCGAACGAGCGCCGAACCCAATGAAGATTTGGAGCAGAAACCAAACATCAAATCCGAGAGCGTACAGCCTGATGTGACTCCTCCGCCTCAGCCTGTCAAGCGTAAGTCTGTCAAGTACTAAAGTGGGGAAAAAAAATATTGACTGGACATTATAGTGAGCTCTTAGAAAGTCAATTCATATATATATATTTTTTTTGCTTTTAACAGCTGTGAGGAAGCAAGGTTTCCACAACCCAAATCGATTTAGCAGAGAACCACGTAAGTTCTCCTCTTGAATTGTCTTTATTTTTCAAGGCGCCCGCTGACTCATACATGTCTTGTGCTGTTCTACAATTCAGTTTACAGGGTGATCAAAAACCAACCTCCCCCCGTGCTTTCCATCAACCTGGACCATAACCCATTCAAATGCAGCGCCGCCGGCTGCACAAAGTCGTTCCGTAAGGCCAAGCTGCTGCACTACCATATGAAATATTACCACGGCGAGGAGCAGCCTCCGGAGGACGAGTGCAGCCCCACGAGGAGCAGCCACGCCAGGTCGGCGGACAAACAGGCCACGTGCACCGCTTTGGACGGCCCGAAGAGACGACGAACCATTTCTGCTTCAATGCGTGAGTTTTGTTCATGTTTCATCTGTCCTAATTGAGTTTGCGAGCCCGTCGGCTGATCGCGCAATTCTCACGCCGTATGCCCATCAAGCAGATTCAATTGTGTAGTCGTTTCCTCTCAAAGCATCTGCTGCCAATACCAATGAGAAGAGGCTAAATTAGTAGTATGGGGTAATTGATTCTCATCAATAATTAAAACCGTTTCCCCCCCCCCCCCCCCCCCCCCCCCCCCGCCCCCCCCTATAGAGAGAAACCACCGAAGAAAGCCAGCGGACGTGTTCCAAATTATCATGCAAATTGATTGTTTTTCTCAGATTTTTATAGTCTCTGCAAATGCGGCTCAGCATGATTATTAGTCATCAACTGCTAGAGAATCATTTGAATGTTTTTAAACAAGCCGAGCTCCCAACGATAACAGTATTTTATTTTGTCCGAAAATAAAAAGGTTTTGTTCAAATGCACTGTTCCAAATTACGCACAGCAGTGTTTCAAAACATGTTACATACCAGCAGTTTTGAAAATCAGATTTCTTGTATATTCTATATCAAGTAAAAAAATAAACAGCAGTGTACTTCAGTAAGCATATTTCTCGCACATTGTTACAACTGCGCTACTTTACTTTTTATTGCATGTAGTCGTTCAACTTTTTCCCCATGGTCAAGTGTTAACCCATTAAAGCCTAAAGCCTAAAAACCTGAAGTTTTCCCAGAAATTCAACACCTATAAAATAATGAATATCTCAGCCCCTGTAGCAGACAGAAACATAAGTCCAAAAGATGTTGAGACCTTAGACATGTGGCTTGCACACAGGCCCGAGGTTATTAATCTTTACTGTTTCAATCGAAGATGTAAAAATAAAGCGTCAGTGTAAGAGAAGCACTATTTTTAATTTTAAAAATCGAGTGGTAATTTCCATCCTCTATTTTGTTACAAAGACGTCGATATTGTCATTGTCTACAAACATGTATCTTGACCATATATCACGTTCGACTTGTTCAAAGTCCACAAGCGCATCGTCTATATCGCCACCGTCGCTCATTCCAAAGCTCCCGCGATCGATGGCGTCCGCCATTACGACTCGAAAGAATTCCAGAATATCCTCTGCGGGCTCACGACACCGTCACGTGTATATTCTGATGCATTTCATTGGTTTAAGGGAACAAAAATTGGATGAAAAAAGGAAAATGACGTATATGCTCTCCAGGCTTTAAGGGGAGAAAGACGCTGATGCACTCCCATCCTTAACGGGTTAAAAAGGTCAATTACAAAAGCGTAGAAACCCCAATTGAAATCGAATCAGCAGCCGTTTAAAGCATCAATGTGGCATAAAAAGAGATTGTCTCACACTGGCCCGATGCTTCCCATTATTTTGTGCAGACACAGTAGCTGCTGCGGCGGCTACTCGGGGCGAAGTGAAGGCTGCAGGCAGGCGCACTTCCGCTCCCTCTGCCATCAACACGCACGGACATCAGCAGAGGGTGCTACTAAGGGAGAAAAGCAAGGAGAACCAGCTTGACAGGAACGGATGCCAGCAGCAGGATAAAGAGTCAGACAAGTGTGCCTTCGACCTTGGTCAGTAACAATTCCCAAACGAAACGAAGATCGATTCGCTACGTGCAAATTCGCCTAGTCGCTATCTTTGTTTTCGTCTCATGTGGCATCTCGGTCCCAAGTAGCTATGGTTGAACTGAGTTGAGTAGCTTCGAAAAGTACATTGCTGCCATGCTGTGGCATCTACTTGCAGATATATTTGCTGAAGCGGGGGAACACTGTAATGATGTTTGATTGGGAAATTAAAGCTTGCAACCTCTCCAGGTCCAGTCAAAGATAGAGCAAAAGAAAAACCCAAACAGAAGGACTTCCTTCGCATTAAGCTTAAGAAGAGGAAGAAAAAGAAGAAGGCCCAGTCCGGTAAGCAGGGATTCTGTGCAAGCCCCATCGCATCGCATCGCTGCTGCTTTGCATGTGCGCTCGCTGTTAACATTGTGGAAGTGGCTTGGCTGCAAAGTGTGAAGCCCTCCATTTTGTCCTGTCGGCGTGGTTGCTGAGCCTCTCCGTGTGTGGGATAAGTGTTACATCTGCTACTGGACCCAGCAGGCCGACCCAATAACTTTGTAGCGCGGCCGTAACCGGTTCAATTCCATGACAACAACTCTGTATTGGTGATGATTACAAAGGCGGATTGTATTGTGGCACTGTTAATGACAAACACAAAGTCCAACATTTGTTAATTGGAATTAACAGTCAGTGAATTACAATGAAGTTGGGATTTCCAAAACGTAAATCAAATTAGAAAACAACGAAGAGCAAGGCCTTTTCAGCGTATATTCATATGGACTTTGCGACATGGACGTTTGGGAACAAACGCTATTTTTTTGTTTACCACAACGTTCCAACTAGATCGAAATCGGGGTTTGTCTGTGTGAAGTTATATATTCAAGGGTTTTATTTTTTTTTTGTCAATGCTTGATATATCCACGAAATACGGAACAATCAAAATGCTGTTTCTTGCTCTCTAGTAACAGATGACAATAGTATATATAAAGATACAAAATATGTCACATTGGAATAAATTGTAGTGTACGCAATGCAGTTATTCCCTGTTGTATAGTTGATTCAGGTGTGGAGTTCAAATTATATTAGCATCATGTCAGCAGTTCAACACCGATGTCTAACTGTACGTAAATGATGCAAATTCAAATAGCAGCTGAAGTAGAATCTTGTCAGTGTTTGGTGTGATGTAGGCGGTGGCCATGTTTCAGCATCATAGGATGAGCCAATACAAGAGCTGCATCAAATGTTCTACAATATCATGTTGACTTTTGGAAACTTTTTTAACAATCTTCAGGACTGTGGTTTGTCATAGTTGGCTGTTCCTAAATATTTTTGACAATGCCAAAGCAGCTTGTCCCCCTAATGGATCCCATTTGTTCCCCAAAATGTTTGTCTCCCCCTAATGGACATATGTCAAATGAAATTAACGTTCAAACTTGATCTACATCTGCTTTCCCTCCCCCTTCCCTGTATTAACAGACTGCACAGATATTGAGGAGAATATTGACTTCTCAGTACTGTGCCCTCCACCCAAATTGCAAATGCCATTCAAATATCCCCCCTCACACAATTACAAGCGTGAGGCCTACCGCTGCAGGCCCGCCGGATACAGCGACTCGGTGCAGATAAATGTGGATGGTGGGTATCTGACGGCGAGTGTGTGCGTGTACTTGTTAGTGTGTGTGTGTGTGTGTGTGTCTGACTGTTCATGGCTTTCTCTCCCGTCCCGTGTCTGCTATATCCGTCGTTGGATGCATCACACCTGATTTGTGTGTCCCAGTGTTGCTCATGTAGTGCACAACAAACCTGTTAATAATGTCACTGCTTAAATGCTTGATTAACTGACCGGCGCTCATTTACTCATCACTTCTTCGCCTATTCCACAAATAATTGTGCAAGTTCAAAGAGTTACAGAATAGGATAATCGGAGCAGAGTCGTTCAGGTTTAAATCAGGACATTTATACTGTTTGATTCTGGGGGAACTCCAATTCTTTGGTCTGTCCTTCTTCGTGTAGATGATGATAGCTTAAGCGACTGGTCCACTGACAGCTGCGGGTGGAGTGACGAGGACTACGGTGCGGACGTGGATGTGACCAGCCCACCTTTGAGCCTGGACTGTGGCGCTGAGAGCAACGACCAAGAGATCGTACGGTGCATCTGTGAGGTGGAGGAGGAGAACGATTTTATGATCCAGGTCATTATTTGGGATGATATGGGGGGGGGGGGGTGTCGATTTTCAAGGATTTTCTTTTGAGTGTTTCACTGTGCGTCTCTTTATCTTGTCTTTTAGTGTGAAGACTGCTTGTGTTGGCAGCACGGCACGTGCATGGGCTTGCTGGAAGACAATGTTCCAGACAGATATGCCTGCTATATTTGCAGGGACCCTCCAGGTGAGAGTCACAACGCTTTGTCCTTCTTTGTCGCCGTCACTGATGGTGTAGCTGCAGCTTGCCAATATTTTCGTATGCGGACATCCTACTGACATTTCGAATTGAATAAACGGGTATTCAAATAAAAAAAAAGTAATAACAGTTTTTTTTTCCCATGGTTAAAGATACAGAAGACAAAAAAATACACGTTTCCACTTCCTGATAAACGGCCAGCTTGTTTTCATTTTTAGATAATCAACATTTTATACGGTGCATAGCAGCACACTATTTTCCTGTGTAGAATCAGAATTTAGATACATTTCTCCCCATGAAATTTGGTCTATGAGATGAAGTGATATCAGATCTAAAGTAGCGACTATGCCAGCCCAAACAACAAAAGGAATCAAGCAACTGTCTAGTTGTGATATAATGCGAATGACCGTTTATTTCCAGATATAATACAAATGACCGTTTATTTCCAGGCCAGAGGCAAAGTCTGCGCTACTGGTATGACCGTGAATGGTTGAGCAATGGCCACATGTATGGCCTGTCCTTCTTGGAAGAAAACTACTCTCACCAAAACGCCAAGAAAATCACCACCACACACCAGCTGCTGGGAGACGTGCACCATGTGGTCGAGATTCTCAATGGCCTGCAGTTGAAGATGAACATTTTACAGTGAGTCCAGCAAAGGCCGCATGAAGCTAAATGAATATAAATTGACAGAGCGTGTTCCTCTTAACACCGGGTAGATGTAACAGTCTTCATGGTTGTCTCATCTTTGCTTTTTTTTTTTTTTCCCGCCCCTCCCCAGGAACAACACGCACCCTGACCTGAAGCTGTGGCGCCAACCTTGGAAGAGAGTTGCGAGGCCACCAACCTGCTCGGACTCTTCTCGGGGCAGCCACGCAGCTCCCTCTCCCGTCACCCCCGACGAGGACATGAGCCGGGGCGAGATTTTAATGTCCAACGCCCTGGAGAAGCTGAGCCGGGCCGCCGCCGCCGCCACCTCCTCCTCGTCCTGCTCCTCGTCCCCGTTCCCCTCCTTCCAGGACTCTTACATCACCAGCGAACACTGCTACCAAAAACCACGGACCTACTACCCGGCCGTGGAGCAGAGACTGGTGGTGGAGACCCGACAAGGCTCCGAGCTCGAGGACAGCATGAGGAGCACCGAAGAGCTACTGGAGCGCGAGCAGCGCTTCGGAAGCCTGCTGGAGACGGACAAGCCCAAGTCAGTCAGCGTGAGCAACAAGGTTTGTTCTTTGCAATTTGGAGACTGAAGGATTGACTACATTTTCAGCATATTACAGTTGAATTTGTATTGGATGTCTTATATTTTGTGTTTGGAGCTGTACTTGAAATTGCAGCGTAGACTCTGACCTCCCTAACTTTGACAATTTTTTGGGGAGAAGATTCTGAACATGTCTAGTGTAATACATGCTTTTCTACATCCAAATAGCTGTAACATACTGGTATATCCTTCAGTATTTATTTATTTATTTTTTTTAGTTTTTTTAAATTGAATTCTTAACATATCCGGTGCAGTACATGCATTTCAGTTCCCATACAGGGAGTTTACAACAAATAGCTTTGAATATGTTTTTTTTTTTTTTTTTTTCCTTGCCCTCCTGGGGGTTAAGATCAGGGGATGTCATGTATATGATCTGGTGCATATGTGAAGCCCTTTTAGACTTTCCTGTGATTAAGGGCTATATAAATAAATTTGACTTGACTTGAATATTTGTAGGAAAATCACTTAAGCTGTAAATATAAACGAAAACATTTAAGTACAGCTCTCTTTGTATCTTCTTTGACTTATGCATTTTCTTTTTTTTTTTTTTTTTTTCTTTTTTTTGCCCTTTTACAACATGATCATCTCCAGGTTACGTCTGGAGGTTCTTGGCCTGACGTTGAGATGAAGAGAGAGGTTTGGAGTCATCCCGAAGAGGCTTCAGATAACTGCAAGCCCCAACAGCA
This sequence comes from Filicampus tigris, assembly GCF_054856515.1. Taxonomy (NCBI): domain Eukaryota; kingdom Metazoa; phylum Chordata; class Actinopteri; order Syngnathiformes; family Syngnathidae; genus Filicampus; species Filicampus tigris. The sequence continues at coordinate 22,294,351 of NC_141225.1, read as the reverse complement.
GTGGCAGCTCAACTTGCTGGATCACATAGACGCAGTTCAAGACGAAGTCTCGCACAGGATGGACTTTATTGAGCGAGAGTTGGACGGTAAGACGTTTACCGGCCTTCATTTACTTCACCCGTGTGAACTTGCATTTCACATGCAGTGGATATAAAAAGTCGTCATCCCTGGTCAAATACAAACAAATCCATATGAGCATGTGTGAAAATTTAATCGGGCGGGATGAAGATTGGCTTCCTTTATGCTTATTTGTTTTGTGCTTGTGCTCAGTGCTGGAGAGCTGGTTGGACTACACGGGGGAACTGGAGCCTCCCGAACCGCTGGCCCGTTTGCCTCAGCTCAAACACCGCATGAAGCGGCTGATGTCACAGCTGGGAAAGGTGCATCAGCTCGCCCTGTTTAGCTCCACATGAGGGCGCCACAGAACAGCAGTGGTTGGAGTCTCACTGAGCTTGGCAATGCAAGACTGACCTGATGTCTGCAGCTGCTTCTCCTTCCTTTAAGGGTTCTACGTGGTGAATTCAGATGCTACAGCCACTGACGTCCTTGTATGGAAAGTCAGCATTATGAATCAGGATTAAACACAATAAGTAACCTCGTAAATGCAGGAGGAAGTCCTTTGGACCAGATTACGCAATGGTTCCCATGCAACTCGATATGATGCCTTTCGTATGCCTGTACAGCTAAAGGTGGCTTGTAATTCTCTCAGTGCATAGTGCATTACACACAAGCTTTATATTCAGCTTGCAGTTAAGTTCCGTACACAAATCTGAAAATATTTTTGAACATGTTCAAATGTATACGTTTGTTCTCCAGTCGTGCGTTTTAACTCTTCCTGTTTGGGGGGGGGGGGGAGGCTTGATCCCTTGAAGACACCCAGTATGTAATGGCACTTTACAACCATCTTGACAAACTGACTTCCTGGAGTCTTTTTTTTTTTTTTATTTTCTTCTACACTGTGAAGTTATTTTTGTCTTCAATCATAAATTTTGTATTTTTTCTTTCAGCTTTCAAAATGGTGACAAGCGCAATTTATGTCTTAAATGGTCGTGCTTATCTGCGAACAGTGTGCCGGTTTTGTTTGTTAGTTTTTATTTGTGTATCAGTTACAGTATTCCTCACTACCACTGGGTCTGCATTATTGTTGCTGTAGCACTTAATGGCTCACTGAAGACTTGTTCTGGACTGGATCGTGTGCTTTTGCCCATCTCAAATACTGTTTAGAGAAGATGAAATTGTCTTTTAGTTCCAGTTGGTCTCACCGTTTGTTTATAGTACTTTGTAAATAAGTCAATCTAAATGAGCTTTTTTTTCCTCAAACTTGTTCTCCAACACAGATGTCCTTTGCTACTGTACTGTATGGCTTAGAGCAGGGAAAATGTTGAACAATGCAAACAAATCTGCTGGTACATAAATAAACCATTATTATTAACCTTGTCAAGTTTTGTCATATTCAGCCTCCAACCCCATCCTGTTTATCCAGCTGGCGACACTGTCACTAAATTGAAGTTGCATCATTCACATTGATGTAACATGTGTTCTTAGCCGATTTGGCCTCTTACACAATCGGATCAGAATTGGGGAGCAGCAGTCCTTTTCTGACGAAGTGCTGCTGAGCAAGGCGATAATGCTCACCGACAACCTTGAAACACTTGCGACTGGGGAGGAGGAAAAGCACACCGTAACAGGCTGCATGCATACTTGATATATTTCATAGCCAAATCGGGAGGTTATGTAATCCGATTGGAAATGTGAAATGGCTGGCCGTTTTAGTTAATCGCTCAACATTTGCCCGGCAGAGCAGCAGTTGTCCAAGCAAAACACTGTCATCTTAAATAACAGCTGGACGGGAGTTTTCGCAAAGCTGCTCTGTGTTAAAACCAAAAATACAAATTTTCCGGAAACGATTACGCTTTTAAAGCTCGGTTGTCATCAGTATTTTACTACGTCTCGCAGTAGGAGGAGCAAATTTACAGCTACTGTATTCTAAACCACAGTATCAATAAAAGCGTATTTGTTAAGTAATAAATACTTTGCGGTTTCATTGTTCTCCCTCCTTTTTTTTTCAAATTACTAAATTCCTTAGTCGTCAGTATTTTGATTTTTTAACAAAGCTAAATAATCAAAAATAAAAAGTTTACGAAGAAAAAAAAAACCCGGAAAAAATGACCTCTATGTCTTCTTCCTGTCCCTGCTACGTCGCGTCTGCTCTGATTGGCTGGCCGCCTGTCTCCGACGCAGCGCGTAGCTCCGCCCCCAATCACGTCGAACTACGAGTTGGAGCAGAGGAAGCGGCAACGCGAGCCGAGTGCGGCGAAGCTTACGTTTGACGATAAAATAGCACAACGCTTTTCATAGTCTACCCCCAAAACCAACAGCGGACTCGACTGAAACGCTACTATTGCATCGTCAAGGTAAGTCTAGCATTTGCCTTGCCGCGTTATCCCTTCGCCTGATTGCTAAACCCCCCCCCACCCCCCAACCTGTTCGTGTTGCTGTCATGGACGCGTCGTGACCGCCGTCGCTATGTAGCATTTCCATATTCATTCAAGCAAATCCATTTAGGTTGAAGGAGAGTAAGCGAGGCGCTCCGCTGCAGTTGCAATGAAATTAGTTGCCAGTAGCGCTGCTGCTATGTGGATTCCTTTTTCCTCATCGTGTCGCCACTTTTCAGCCTTACTTTTGTCTTCTGTCACCTTCTACGCAAGCTAATGGAAACGCACGCTTGGCAGTTTCTAATAAAACGAACCGTCACCATGACATAACCTCGGAAGTGTGCGCTTTCGCTATAAATAGTAACATTTATTCTTGATCTTATACACTGCATACATTCGCGTCAAAATGCGCATTGCAATATATTGAATACATGTTCAGTCATGTGGAGTGGAACGGTACGTTAGCATTTTAATGAAGTGTTCCTTTGGGTGTCATTCAAGCTGGTGTTGTGCTGGCCACTTATCTATGGAAAAACTAGGCACAGGAGTTTGTGTAAGCGCTCTTACCTTTGGATGGGATCACTCCAGATGTTACTTTTCCACCGACTGGCACCTGTTCCCCCAAACTGTGTGTGTCTGTGACAATTCGTGTGGTCACATCCATCATTTTATGGCCCGATCACTTCAAATTGTAGAACTGCTGTGTCAGCACATTTCGGTGGGCAATGTCACTGGTGGCACCTCGAAGGTCACACAGGTGGGAAGCAAAGCGCCAGGTGTTGTCCTTTATCTATTTGCTATGTGTTAAAGGGCGTTTTAGGTATGATTCAACATTTTTACAACGATATTCTATAGCAATATTTAAAAATGAATCTTAAAATTATGTACAGGCTATTTTCACTGATTTTTGTATTGTGTCACTCTCAAAGTACAGGTACTGTACTCCATAATGACACTTTTGAGCTGCAATAAGTATTGGTCTACCACTGCCAACTACTACGGATGAAAATAAAAATCTTTTATTTGGTATATCATAATTTGTGGCATTTGTAATCTGTGGGAGTCCGTTTTTAAGACGTTTTATTAATACGCAATGTAAAATTGTACATTGTGAAAGCAACTGTGACGATAATGTCAAGGGCAATGTATTAACCTTCAGTCTCATACCATATGTCACTCCTGCCCTTTCATCTGAAATCTTCCGTTGTCCCCTTTTGATCCTGTGTTTACACACACACTTATAACCACGCACATCAAGAGCAACATTTAACGTACAACAAGTATACGCAACAATTTACAAGCATGCTGGTGCTGAGTGGACCTAACAGTACGATCGAGTAATGCACACCCCCTAAGATTTTTATAGGGCCTGTATTAATCATTTAAACCGTACTCCTACCATAAACTCTGAATCCCAAATCACTTGAACATAATTTCAAACTCATTTTACATCAATATCTCGACAAAGAATCGACTTTGAGAAGTTAACCACCCTGCTTTCACATGCAGCCTCAGCTGCCTCTATTGAAATGTTCCATTATGTTTTTATTCGCTAGTAAGGAGGGCAAATGGGCAATTGCAAATCGTTTCGCTGTACCCTGACTCACCAGAGGGGCCTTTGCTTAACATGAAGTACTTTACGTAAACATCATTATCTGAAAGGCATTATGTCTTCACCTAACATGTTTCTTCGTTGAATTCCAGTTTTCATCTCCCACGATTCCTTGAGCAGTCACATGACCAGGAAAGTTTGACCTGAGCTTTGACAGTCAACAGCCAGCAGACATGTGTTGCCACTCACAACACTGTCTTTGTTCAGACTGGAAGAATACATGGCTAACTATTGACAGAACTGCCCTTCTGCCGCTGCTATTAACCAGCCTTTTGTTTACACAGCGGAAAAGGTTTATTGCCGTATCCTAGGAGGGGGTTCTTCTCTTGGTTGATTATTGTGGAAAACATATGGTCCAGTTAAGATTTTCTTCAGTTTATTTGGGAGCTCCTTCAGTGGGAGATAAGAGCCGATTTGAATGGATCCGTGGACAATGAAACACTCCCATTCATTTACTGGAGACTGCCGATTTGGGGGAATATCACATTTCTGACAATAATTGATGAATAATAATCACACTTTTTAGAATGGTCCACGCAAGCCTTCGAGGAAACACTAAATTGCTTACTGACCGTGAACATACTTGGGTAGGTGACAGACACGGATGCCATGGCAAATGCAGAGGGAGATTATTGTGTGCATGCCACGTAATCGCTTATTAAAATAATCGTTATTTGCAGCCCTATTATTATGTACTTTTTTTTTTTTTTTTGCACTATGCAGTTTCCGCAGGCATTTTAATGTTGTGCCCTAGTGGAGGCCTTAAAATATGCTGAGTGGTGATGAAAGCTAAACCGGGTTCTCGTTAGATCAAAAAATATCTTTCTTTTGGAGTCCTTGACAGTGAATGTTGCAGAGTTTAAATGAAAGCGTCGACAAACGCTACTTGCGTTTCAGTAGGCATTACAAATTGCACATAATGGATTACTGGGATTAGAGCGTATTATAAAGTGAGAAGTCCTATTTGGGAAGGATTGGCAGGGAGAATGTCGGGGAAGAATATTCACTGGAGATATGGCGGCAGTAATTAAGGCAATGTGCTGACTGCTTGTCATTCTTGTGTGCCATCACTTCCACCTACAGTAACTGTGCGTCTGCGTGCCACCAAACGTTGCCGTTTAATGCCACGTTGAAATGACAGGTACTTGTTGGTCCAAGGTGTTGGATTTGAATTTGAGATGCACCCTTGCATAAAAAAAATTGAATGGAGACGCTGTGATTAGGTCCATAATACCAATCCAAATCCTGTTTTTTTCCCCAAGGAAGCATGTATGTGGTAGATCCTACGAAATCAAGCGCCCCTTAATTTGTCCAATATTACCAACGTTTCCTGATTGCCTCAGTCGCACAAAACTTTTTTGAACGGCTGTCATAGTGGTTAATTCATGAGATGTACTGTATTTTTCGGACTATAAGTCAAACTTTTGGTATATAGTTTGATTGGTGCTACGACTTATACTCAGGTCCTAGAAAAACACATATGTCCAATTTTGTCTTTTTTTTTTTTTTTTTTTAAATGCACCTTAATGGGATGTCTGTGATGTGAAAACCCCATTAATGTAAAAAAATAAAATAAAAATAGGGAGAAAAAAATATCAAGGTAAGTATTTCTCACAGCACAACAACGCTAATATTAAAATTAGAGCTCGGACTGTCACCCAAAATCTCTGGTCACACAAGAATTCTGCACGTTTTTCTTTTTGAGACACATCCACCAAAGTTGAAATAATTTATGGTGGTTGTTGTTGCTGTGACTTCCCTGAAGACCGGAATGTCCGCAACCCTCCGGCTGTATTCCTTGAAGCACTTCCGGCAGGACAGCATCTGTCGAATTGGGCCACCCAAAAAAAGATAATTTGCAGTCACAAGTATACATCTTGGTAATTCCGATTAGGGATGAACGATTTTGAGAAATGATCTAATTGCGCCCAAACCCAATATTGCAATTGTGATTTAATATGCGATTATTGTTTTGTCAGGGCCTTTTCCCATGTTTTTTTTTAACAAACACAAGCAATAGATTAATCTGTATTACACTATACAATATCAGATTTATTTTAAATATTTTATAGGTTAGGTTTAGGCTAAAATAAAGGCAAATGAACGATGAATAAATATGAAAGACCCTTTACCGCTATTTATCTACTTCAATTAGGGTTGTTTACGCACTTAAACACTTTGAATTGCAGTCTTTCAATCTGTCACTATGACAAATTCACAAAATGTTGTGGCTTTAACATGAGTCAGGAAGTCATCAACCAGATTACAACAATAATGCAAACAAATCTGTGGCTTTATAACTGACACTTTTCGTGCTTCATGTTGCAACGATATGGAAACTGCACTTTTTAAGCACTGAACGACTGTAGACACGAGAGGTAAAGAGAAATTAAACTGAAAGAAATGATTTGAAAATTGCATTCTCCTACATTGTTAGTTCCATATTTTGATGAAAAGAAATGGACTATTTATTAGAAGGTTATTGCGCTTGATTCTTGTTGAGCAGAAGCTGTGGTGGTGTTGCAAAGGTTTGCTGTGACGAGATGAGACCGCCTTCATTTGATGGTGGTGAAAAAGGTCATTCGATCTCAGCAGCCGCACCATCAGCTGAGCTGGGTGTTGCCAAGGACACCGTCGGCCTCCACCGCGGATATCTGAGAGGGGCAGCGTCAGAGGAGCCACCCCCGTGTTTCTCAGAGACGTTGACTTGTCGGCATCCAGCCTTTCTGACAGGCGCGCTGACCACATGCGTCGCTCCGTTAGCCGAGGTTGTGTTCTTACGAGCTAGCAAGCCTCTCTGCGCCGTGGCGGCCATTCCCGGTCCGAGGTCTTGGCACACGACCTATCATGTCTCTGGACTGCGTTCATGTTCAATGAATGCAATTTTCAAATGTTTCCATCCAGCGTGCGATCTCACTCGAGTGCAAAGCTTCATGAGCTCGAAAGGTTCACGCCGTGCTTGAGACGCAGCTCTCATTTCATATTCTGCTCTAGCCTTGTTTCCACCGAGGCTCTTTTGTACGATTCAGCTCGTCATGCTACAGTTTGGAAGCCTTTCGCTTTCATTCCACTCTAGGCAGCACAAATGCAACGGAGCCAAACTTATCGCCCTGTAAAAAAAAAAAATAAATAAATTATAGACTAATGGGATCTGCGGTATTTGAGGGCATCATCACATAGCAAACGTTTAACCAGCTAAGCTATATAGCCGCTGTAAACCGCAATTTTTATTTTCTACACATCTCAACCGTTAAAAAAAAAAAAAAGATGAAGAAGAAAAGAAGAAAATCAGCCACTAGTTAAAGGGTGCCTCTTATGAAAAAATGACTTGTTTAAATTGCCGGTATCCAAAGAAGCGACTCTTTGGAGTGCCAACCCGCCTGTCAAGTGTAAAATTAATCAACTAAGTCTTTTGTTTGATAATGTGTCAGTGAGCAAGCCCTTCATGTAGAGAAATGTCATCCCAATTCTGCTAATTCAACATGATGACCGCCCCCACACTGAGTTGCTCTGCCCTCCTCCCCCGCCGCTTTCAAGCCACATATGAGCCACAATATCTGATACCACTGTCATGTCAAATCCAATAGGTAAGCAGAGCTGCATTGTTGGATGCACAGATTGGTGTTAGCTAACGGTATTCGATTCTCATAAATGCATATAAATACTTCCTAATCGAGTATTTGTGCTAGCAGGGTTAGCCGTTGCTCATTTTTGTGAGACAGGACCAACACCTCACAAAAATTCTTCGGCTTAAAAAAATTGGATAATCTGTCACGATAATCTTTCGAGCCACCAGTTAATCGGGGTTTTGCTGACTTTGAGTTACAGGGGGAAAATCAGGCTCAAATTGTATGTGCGTTGGATCATCTTTGTGTACGTAGCGCTAACTTGGTATAACAGGGCATGGGCAGTTGCACTCTTAGCAGCCCGTTTAGTGAATTGCCAGCACAGCCAGACCATTCCGTCTTATTTATAGCCAACCAGCAAGACAGGTTCATTCAGCTGGCCTCACACCTCTTGTTGACTTGTCACAGTGTATTTATCAGGAAAGGCTCATTGATGCCCTCTTAATAGTGATGGTCTTTTATCACATGCTGCAACCTTCGGTACCTTGAAAAAAAAAACAAAAACCATTGCTGTCATCCGGGCTGCCTTATAGAAAGAGCTTGAAAAAATTGCTGCTACTCTCAGAGGGCCTGACCCCCTTATTGTTAGATTTTTGGCCCTTCGGGAATCGTTTCAGCACTTCCTTTAGAAGGGGAATCATGCCTGAAAGTTTGCTTTAAGATTGGAACAAAACTGAGAAAGATCTCATCCAACTTGGGGCTCTTGAGCCCTTTAATTCAGAATCGGGATGGTTCTTGTGCACTGAAATTTGATGGGAGTGGGCCAGCTGGGCATTCACTCACCCCACACTGCCTTTATGCGCTTCTATTGAGGTTTGCTCATAATGGGTATATGCATGATTAATATATTACTGATCAATGAGCCATAAAAAGGTTGTATAATATTTTTTGTGGTCTGCGTGTGTTTGGAGGGCAGGTTCTGCAGACACATTGGCGCTGCCGCTGCTGTCTGAATTTATACTGTGGTCTTTAATAAACCCGGCTGGTCCTCGAACACATTCATCATTTTATGGATGGACAATCACTTTAGAATGTCCCCTATAAAAAGATGCTATTGCCCTTGTTCAAGAGATGTGCATCAATCCTACCCCACAAAAGTGTGTGTTGCTGTATTGTATGTGCGCCCTTTGTGCATTTTGTCTTGTGTGTGTATGTTTGTGTAATGTGCATTTTCACATATTGCCCCAGTATGTAGTACATACCATGTTTTGTTTCAGGTACAACCTTTACATTCTCCATCAGGGATGCATAACTTTGAGGATTGCGAAGACCACTTATGTTGTGAATTCAGCTGTTTTTTTGTGTTGTTTTTTTTTTTTTTGTCCAAACATGAGATTAGACATGTTTGAAGATAACTGAAAACATGGAAGACTTCCATTCTACTCAGTTGTGGAGATATAGTCCGGCATGTGTCCAACGTCATCCCGCACTTCATAATTTCTCCTGTTTCCGTGTGTAGTTAGCAAGTAGCTATGGCTGTTGTTATATCTCAGTAAATGATTAGCTACTTCTCTGCTCTTCTCTCTATGGTGAAATAATGTCACAGCGGAAACAAACTGATGTTAGCAATGCTAGTTAGCCATGTTATCTGCCTGTATAGCAAGTCGATAGCAGGCTATTTATAGCACCAACTGTTGCTATGCTAACTCTCGTAGCTGGTTGACTTGCTAACGCTCATTTTAAGACAGCATTATAGTAATACAATATACCTTGAAACTGGTAATCGGCCCATGCCTAGTGAGAAGCGCGTTGATGTTGTAATAATTGAATAGCTAACTTGTGTTTATACTTGTATGAATTTCTTCTTAGAACATTGCCTGAACATATTGTGTTTGATTTTGGTGGTTCCACTCTATCAATTCCAAAAATCAAATGAAAAGCTAGCTGCTGTCTTTAGGGACCTGTTTTCAGTTTCAAAGCCACTATCAGATAAGAATAAACCGCTACGTTAGAGTGTAGGCAGATGAAGACATCAAAGAGATATTTCATCATTTTTTGTTATGCTGTCAGTGCAAGAAAAGGGATCAGTCAGCGTGTAGCCATATAACAATGGAGTCTTCGGAGAAGAGCCTGACACAATTAAGCTTGGGCTCTTTGTGCGAACGCACGTGTGTTTGCTGCAGGGAATTCTTTGCGCTGTGGGCCACATTTTACATGATATGCGAATGATAAGATCAGGCTGAGTTGCTTGATAGGTTTTCTTTGACCAAACAGTTTAGGTTAAAGCAATAATCTCAGACTGAGCTTTGTCATAGTCCATCAACGCTACACGCGCACTGCTAGCATACAGCTATGCCCCTTATCCATTGGCACAACTTTGCATGAGCGCCTGCTGAACTGGAGTTCCAAGCTTCAGTCATGATGTCATTGTGACTTTTGAGGACACGTGTCTCGAAATATCACAAACAAACACATGCCTTCCCGTTCCCTTTACCCTTTAGCCGCTGGACCCAGCAGTGTTCTCTACTCCACATTTTTCCATTGTGCCACAATGTCAATTTTTTTCGCTCCTTTCTTTCTTTGCTTGCTTCTTGGCTTCATTCTCTTCCTCAGTAAACATCTATTACCATATGCCAAGAAGTAACTACAGAAGTTTGTGAGTGCCTTGGCATGAGAGTGGTTATTAAGATGGAGAATGGCATTTTGAGTGAGTTTATGTGTCACCTCAGCAGCGCACAGATAATTTGTGCCAGCACTGCACAAAGAAGAAAGGACATACCCGTTAGGCTGTATTGTTGGTTGGCAGCAGCAGCAGCAGCATCTCTGGAATTTGTTCTGGCCTACTTTCTGTTGTGGTGTGAAGTCTACTAGTTCCTAGCTAATACGGAGGCTCCAGTTGAGCACAGACATGCTTGTGTTCCTTTCATTCCGATTTGTTGGACAAGAATTTTAGCCCATGGAAAAGGCAGACAGACATGACACATGCCTCCTCTTTCTGGAAATGAATAAATGCTGCAATTCATCATTCGCAAAGTTGCCTACTCGCATTTATTCTATGGAACCGAACTAACAACTATTTATTGAGAAACACGCCGATCCGCACTTTGTGCAACGCCCTACGGTGCCACCTAATTGCCCTGCCACTTTATGGCGCCATGTTAACGGGGGAGTGGCTTGCGTCGGCCGCCGGCTGTCGACGGCAAATGGCAGCATGCCATAAGATTTCATGAGAGGTCCGCCAGTAAGGCAAAGCTCCTTGTGGGGTTGACGGCAAAGAAAGCAAGGATGTAAATTTCCACAGCGCTATTGGGAGTGGTGGAAATTTACATCTGATTAGCTGGTAATGGCTAGCTGCTTAAAGTAAGGGCCAATAAGTGCAGAACAAAAGATGAAGAGCATTTTTATTTAGAAAATGAGAGTATCTATCATCACTGAGTTAAAAATGTAATAAAGTGAGTATTAGGAAATTACGAATGTGTATTTTTACATGTTGCAAAGTGGGGACTTGCCAGCATTTATTTTGAAGTATAATGTTGTAAGAGGAGTTTGAAATTCATATTGAAAGGTTTCCTGATAATAGCTTGGAGTATATTCAGAGTTTAAACTACTGCTATAGGTGATGCCATATGTAAACAAACACTCATGTAAATGACAACTTATCAAATCTGGAAAACCTATCGTGCCAATTTTATTGATCAAACGATAACTCAATATTGTTTTTGCTGTGACGGGCCCATAGTAGACTGAAACACTGAGATGGCAGATGATATAGTGAGGTTATTTCATAACAGTAGCTTCCTGACACAAAGACATTTGTGAATATAGGTCACCCCGTTTTCTCTGTGATTAAAACAAATCCGGGCGACCGATGAGTACAAACTGCGTTCATGCATGGTCTGTTTTAATTCTATGACCAGATAACTCAATCCTCACAATACATTTGCTACAAATAGCCCTCTTGTGTGAATGCCGATGTCAAAAATTATTGATTTCATCCATCCATTTCCATGGCAATATGCCAAAAGGATTGACTGCAGGGAGGACCGCCGGAGACAGAGAAGTAGGTTAATACAAGGTCACCGCATTGCCATCAACCTTGATGAATCTGCGGACAACATGTTAGGCTAAAGCGCAAGCGCGACATGCATGAAAATGACAGAAATAATCCGCGCGCAAGGACGAGGCTATTCCTCCTCCAATGATAATACAAAATAATAGTCGTGTGTGTTCACTGATCCGGCGCGTTCACTTTGTATGGAAGTGGCGGAACTGACTGAAGTGAACACTGGCGTCACAGGAATTGTTTATGAGAGTGATTTGCCTCTCAAGACAGCGCAGTAGTCAAGGCCACCGAGGCATGTTCTACACCATTAGCTCTTGATCAGCACTAACGGCGGACACTTAAGATGGGGAAACCACAGCAAACGCTCTAATTTGCAAATGGGATTTCCCTCCTGTCGCTGAAAATGGACATTTCCTAATATTCTGCTGCTTCGCTGTCATTTTGAGTGGCTGTACATGACTCCCATGAGCCTCTGCGAGGGCTGAATGTCACCCGCGACGCATGCTCTAAGGAGCAAAGCGTTATTCATTCCTAATCCCAACCACGATCTATTGGCCTTCTTTCTTTGCTTCGCAGCTTTCCCCGGGGGATATCCCATTTTAGAATAAACATCAGCAACAAGCTTAGTCTCCATGACGACGGCTGCACATGCTCAACAGTCGAGCAGCCCACTGTCGATTAGTGTCAGGTTTATTAAGTGGGTGGACGTACACGATTTCGAAAGTGGTACTCACCCCCAAAATCAACTTTTTTTTTCTGATAAATTGTATGGTCATTATTTTTGACATTTTAGTGTTTGTTTAAATCTTGAATATGGGGCAAAAATCGCCTGTGTGGCGCCATCTTCAGGTTAGACACTGCACTGCATGTGAATTTGGCTTTCTGGCCTCCTTTTTTTTTTTCTTTTCTTTTGGCTTTCTGTCCTCTGATTTCACCAGCAAGGAATCCTGACGTCACTTCCGGAATGTTGACATGGTCACTATGGCACCGTGGGGTATGCAATCAGCTCAGTCTTGTACTCGGGATTTTGGAGTTGGAGTTGGATTAGTAGTGTTTGCGACCATCTTTTTGTCAATTTTTTTTTTAGGTTACTGATTTATTAGCATAGCATTTGGTTAGTTTATTCAGCATATCCTTGTCGTATTATAGAAATTATTTAGGTCGTAGTTTAGCCAGACCACGCCCAAACCTCTCCCCCCTCAACAGTCCTCCCGGCAAATTGTCTTTCTTTTGGTCATCTGAGCTTGCTAGGACGGCGTCGCCCCTAATTGCAACATTGCACAGCTGAGCATCTACAATTTTGTAATCGATTAATACCATTGCCCTTTCACAAGCGCAAGGAAGTGTTGGATTGATGAGGTCAATCTGCTCAAGCACGCAGAGTATTTGTTGTTCTTTATTCCTTGTTCACCTGTCTAAATATTATTTAGTCCGCAGCTGAGCCGGATTTGTCAGCAAGGATTTTGCCGGGCTTGTTTTCCCTCTCAGCCATGCAGCTTTTTTAGGCTTTTTTTCATGTAGTTACAGCATTGCGTCCTGCTGCTTTCTTGGTTTTTCTTTCAGGGCAATGACACGATCCCTTGCTAGAGCAGGATGACCTCTGACCAGATTCATGCGTCACCGGGCTTCTCGTCTGTTCGGGGTGTTGGTGGATGAAACGGAGAGCAACTGACAATCGGCCGTTATTATTGCTGCTACCCCACACTGTTTTTGGGCTGATGTACCTCACCAGCCTTCAAGGTCATTTAATGTCTGCAATCCAAGGTCGTCGCAAAGATTTTCTCACTGCGCCAGGAAGTCTTGTGGCTGGCCTTTTAGTTGCCGTTGTCTTAATGTTTTTCTGTAAAATCATTATCAGTTGATGTTATGAGTGGGGAGCTCAGTCTGATTTGACCGTCTTCAATTTGCAAGTACTGACCTAGAGGAGAAATGAGGCTCCATTTGTGCCAGGTGAGCCACTCTGTAAGGCACAGCTTAGGTAAATCAATAGTATTCCTCTCCTCACCTGACGTGCACGGGCAAATGATAATTTCCGGGGCGAGGGCGTAGACAGAAGTTTCGGTGTCTGTGATCTTGTTTGCTAATTATGAACAGGAACAAACGTCCAACTTCCAAGGGTAAAACTAATGAGGTAGGGTGTGCAGCTTCTTGTTAAACTTGGCATGATTCATTTTATTGTGAAAGGGCGTATTAGTGTGTCTGCACACCACCTGTGAAAATGAAATGTGTGACCTTTCTTGTGGAATTGATGTGAGAAATATCACTTCACGCAGAAAAATCACTTCACCACAGGTCATCATCGCGGTGCTACTTGAGAGCCATATATTTTTGGGGGTGATATTAGGCAGGGTTCTACATTAACGGTGGCCCGTTAATTTATTGATTATTTTGTGTTGAATATTTTGCGTTTTATCCACTTAATTTGATCCGTCATCTTTTTGCCGTGCTGCACACATTTATACGGTTAAAAAAAAAGTAACTACAATTACATTTTCTTAAAGGCTTAAATGATATCGTATAAAGATGCTACATGTGAAATAATTATTGAAATTGATTGTATTATCATACCGGTTCTGGCTCATGTTGGCCCCGCCTAAAAGGCTTAATGTAGGACCCTGCTTGGCATCAAAAATTTGAGTTAAATGTCAATATTTAATGATTGCTACGTTTGGCTTTTAAAATACTAGAACCCATTTGAAGCTCTGTCCGCTGGCCTTTAATTCCGACAGAAATAAAGATAAGCGTGTTTGCGATAGTTCAAAGTGATGATTTTTCTTTTTTCCCTCTTTGCCTGAAGTATTTCAGGGTGACCGAAAAGGATAATGGATGAGCTCCAGGATGTACAGCTGACTGAGATCAAGCCACTCCTGACCAATAAGGTGCGTTGTTGAAAAAAGCTGACGGTAACACCTGGCTAAGCCAGCTAGCATGCAACTCTTCACTGAAGCACAAACACACGCTGCAAGTAAACAAGTAAACTGACATGGGGTACACAGTTAAAGCCACAAATAGTTCTCTCCTTCAAATGCACACACACTATTTGACCACAAATTCATACTCTGCAGTACTGTTCATCAAAGTGAATTATTTATATCCTCAACAGTGCGGAAGAAAAATATCAAAGGCAAAAGTGGGACAAAAAAGATTTTTTTTTTTACTTTGCGCTGCGACAAATCATAAGTGTGCTGGGGCGGGGGGGGAATTAATTATTTTCCTCTGCCTCATCCACATTTGTCAGCTTCTGATATGATGAAAAAAGGTTTGTCAAGGGACCCGCATGGAGTGTTAGTCATGCACTGCAGCCAATTGAGGCAATTACCACAGTTCCAGAGAGCGCAGGAGGTTGATATATGAGCTCTTACCTCCTTGGTGACTTACATGGCTGAGCTGGCGAACACTTTTTATTGTGAGAAGGCTGTGTGCCAATCTTCTTTGAAAGACAGGCTGGGAGAATGCGGACACTGGCACTGTCCTCTCACGCCACCTAGCGGCTAGCTCATTTTAAACAATAAACACAAAACAAAAGAAAGGCGATCATGTAATGCACAATGCAGTCGCGCAAGAGGAAGTGCATTATAAAAATAGATTGATGGAGCGCACAAACAGACTTTAGTGCAGTTAATTAAACCCGAGCAGCATCACAATCTGCCTGTGCAACACTACAGTGTGCACCCCACTGATTCCCAAAGCTCCCTTCTCTGATGTTTGCCGCTCCTCTGCTGCAGCATCCATTGCGTCGATTTAAACACAGATGGTGAGCATTTACAACATGAAAAAGCCAATAGCCTTAATCGTTACCTACATACTGGCCAAAATAGTGCTACAGTTTCTAATCCCTGACAATCAAGTGAACAGGAAGATTAAAGAGGGGGGAGTCATCTCAAAAATACTCTCTACAATATATGTGGCCGCACTAGTCTAGTCTCAACACGGTGGTCCACAATAAAACTCCCACTTTAAGATATATTACATGATATTACATTCCTTCCTTACTCTTTTGACAGTTCCTGACCAATTCAATTTCACAATTCAATTTCAAACCGGTCAAACTTCAAAGTATTTAGTCCATTACCATTCCCCAAATTTGCAAGGTTTTCAAACTAAAAGCCCCCACTTAAGACACTTTTATCACATTTATCTCTGATTTCCACATCTCTTGACCGATATAAACCATTCCAACTTCAAATTGTTCAACTCTTTCAGGACATCTCACATCATTCCGCAGCATTTCAGTTCAGTGCCAGCGTTTCCGCATACACATGCAGTTTCTCATGAAATTGCATTGCCTCAAATTTTTGGACGAATGATTTTAAGTAACAAAAGCCTCATTTTACCTAACCCCCAAGATTCAAGATTCTGATCTGTAATCAGTTAAAAAGCATACTACTTCTTTAATATTTTGTTTAACATTGTTAAGCACCATACACTGTTTTTGTTTGTTGTTTTTAAATCTGTAAGCAGCTGGTTTATAATGTTTTTTGTTTTTTCCAGAATGCACGCAACTTTCAGGATTTTGACTGTCAGGTGAGTCTCTTGTCTGTCCATTATTATTGTTATTTTATATATATATATATATATATATATATATATATATATATATATATATATATATATATATATATATATATATATATATATATATTTTAGGGATCTGAAATTAGTGCCTTTTGTGTTGGGTAATTTGTGTTGATCTAGATGTGAACAGACAGACTGAGTAAAAAACGTTTTTAAAAAGAAGTAGAGGAAGGGGGAAGAAACTATTATTATTTATAGCTCTCCTGTCATCTGTTGACAAAATGGATTGTTACGACAATGGGCTACAAAACAGGCCATTGTTAATCTTGTTTTAACAACCTGGAACGTGGACAAATATGAATATGCTCTTCCTTGGCCCATATTGTTTTCCACAACCATGTCTTTGTTAAAATTTTCCGGTTAGCTACTACAAGATCCTTACATGAAATATCATAGACATCTTTATGCACCTCTGTAGCTCACAATCTGCCATATTTTTCTCTTGTGCGCAAGCTTGTGGTGACCTCTTCATAACCTTTTTATTCATGTCCAGGAATTTATTTTCATTATTCATTGTGTGTGATTTAGTGCAAAATTAGCCAAATGCAATGATTAGGCCTCCTATGGACAGGAGTCGTCATCATTAATGCACCGTCCCTCTGTGCTGTTGCTGTGATTAAGCCAGCAACTCAGTAGGAGAAGCAGGACCCGCTTCTATTCATGTTTGTGCCTCCAAAGATCCGCTGATATTGCAGTGTTCATAGTGGAAGCTGCCTGGAAAGACGTGAAGGCAATATGACTAAGAGAGCACAACCTCTGTCGAGGGTGTGGCGCTGCAGTCCTGTGCTATTTATGCCGTCTCTGCTGGTCTGAGGGTGACGTGACTCAGCCTCCCCCACCCACAAGACTGCAGGACTTTACTTAAGAACACAGGGCCATTTCATGGACGGATTGTACACTCAAAGGCATTGTCACAGCAGTGAATTTGAATATTACACATTTTTCTGTGTTCTTAATTTTATTATTTGAATTGTTCGTAATATGTTTTTCCCAGCTTAATTTGTCCTGCTTTATTTGTGGTTTATTGACCTGGCACTTTCCACCTGGGCCAGCAGAGGGCACCATTAGCTAGTTTATTGTGGGGCTAAAGCGTTGACTTGCAATTGCAGTGTGCTTCGCATTCATCACTTAAAATAAAACATCTAAAACGAATCAACATCACTAAAGTCGGACAAATCTTAATAAAGCTCAAATGTACATTCACGTCTGCAGGGTGCAGGTCAGAGCTGAAAAACTTGATAGCTGTAAAATGAATTGAGTGGAAGTAGCAGAAAAGGTTGTACCTCTGTTCTCAATTTTAGTTGGTGTTATGAAAGCTGTCTTAATATTTCTGCCCAAACAATTCTTTCGGGCCAGGAGCGCCCTCTATTGGCTAGTTTAATGTATAATTGAGCTAGTGTACAACCAAGGCTGATGACGCATCGCGTGACCAATAAGAGGCCAATGATTTCCTTTGGACCCACCCACGCTGCTGGCTATTGGCTGTAGAGGGTTGCCAGGTTTGTCTTGACTAGTTTTAGACCAGCGTCCTCCAGTGTTCTCAACTGTGCAGAGGACAAAGAGAGTTCAAAGTCAGTTAACGTTGTCGAGCAAATTGACTCCAAGATGGCTTCAAATGAGATTCCTCCTCTCATATGTTGTTGTCATTGTTTTATCAGAAGAATTTTATGTTGTTTTATTTCCTGGTGAACCTGTAACACTGTCATTTTGCTAGGTTGCTCACGCACAAATTCCAACTTTAGTAGGGGCTATTTCTACACTAACGTATTTGTTTACATGGTAAAGATACTTTACGGAAGGTGAAGTGCATTTGAATGTGTACACACAGTTCACCCCTTTTTGCTGATGTAAGGGCGAGCGCTCAAAGTCACTGTCTTCTCCTCTATTTTGATTTCCACCAGCGTGACTGCAGGATGTCAGCATTCTTGCTTTTTTTTTTTTTTTTTTTTCCTGGATGGCCTCAGCATCCTTTGCAACCCCGTCATCACCCCCCAATTCTTTTTCCCCCATGGCTCCACCCTCTACCCACCTGACCCGCCACAATCCAATTAGACGCACTGTAGGCTGAATGTGCGGACGAACTGCGACTACTAAGCACAGTCTCCGTGCTCCCACTCCTCCTCCTCCTCCTCCTCCCCCTGGTGTGTCTTTGCCTGTCTTTCTCCCTCCCCGGGTCGATCCGCATCTTCTGCTTTCATTCACATTTGCCCATCCCTTCCTCACTCCCTCTTGCTGTGTTCCTCCCCTCCCTCGTTCCGTCTTGTTGCTTTTACTGCTGCCACCAAACCTTCTCCCTGCTTTCCTTCCAGCCCCTCCTCCTTTCGGAGCTCTTCAAAGCTGCCTAGCACATACTCATACATAGCATAACACACCACTCTCCAGTGTGGGGGAACAATGTCAGCTATTCTGGATCTGGACCAGATTGCATGCTCTGGGAATGGAGTGGTGAGTGACAAATGCCTCTTGATACACCTGACTGGATGCTTGCATCTAAGCAGCTCGGGGTTTTTTTTTTTTTTTGCTTGCGACCGGGCTGGGTTAATGTGTGATTTCCCCATAGACTCAGCAATAGCAGCTGGGAAGGACAAAGCTCTTGGTGGTCCTTGTCACCACCTCCGGGAGACAGCAGAGACTTTTTCTTTTTCTTTTTTTTTTTTCTTTTTCTCCTTCCCGTAGGCAGCTGCTAGTTTGGCATGACCATTTGGCGTGTGTCTGTGTGTGCGTGTCCATTCTCGGAGTCAGCTCAGCTCTGTAAAATGCCAAAGATGAAGTGTCGTGATGCGTATGTTCAGTTTAGTGCAACTAAAAGATGCGTACGTGCCTGCCGGGGAGAGTCTAAGAGCAGGGTCATGTATGTTTGGGTTCATGTCTGAGGCTGTATGCGTGTTTTGTGTCAGTACCACGTGTGTTTTTTTTTTTGTTGTTGTTGTTTTTTTTTCTTCACCGTGCTTCTTTTCCCGTTTTCACCAAAAAACGCAGCGAGGTCACGCACCCCGACACACTGTTGCAATAACGCACTCCAATCCACTGTAGCAGCTTCTTCCCTCACCTGCGGAGACCTTGAATCTGGACTTGCAAGCAAGCTTTGATGACACGCGCTTATTGACCGTGCTGCGGCTTGGAAAAATTGTCACTGGCGAATAGAGTAACAAAGCATTATTATAATTAGTAGTAATGTAGTATTAATCCTGTGGCGCATAAAAAAGGCTTAATATACACTCGGTGCGTGCGTGCATATGTCTGTGCACGTCATTTGGCAGTTGCTGACTGGTCAGCCTTTTCTGCCCTGTAATGCTGCCCTCATGGGTGATTGATATAATTCCAGGCAGGGTGGGGTGAAGAGGCAATGGGGGGATTGATAAGAGGCAGAGGGACAGCATGACATACTGCTCGTGTTTTCCTCCACGTCACCCCCATTGAATGCATGTCTTAAACTTCCAGTTGCCTGTAGCAACCTCCTGAACCACAAAGCTCAAACAGCCACACCAACAAACAGCCATTGCCATGTTTTTCTCTTGAGCTGCAGTCATTCAGCCCCACCCCGAGTATGTTTTTGCCCATCATGATGCTGCACAATCTCTGTTGACGTCTTGGACAGGAAATGACTCGAGAGGCATCCGGCAGATCGATGGAGCTTCCAAAGTTAAACCTTGCCAACAGCTAAGCGGGTAGAGAAGGCCTTGGCCTCCCCTCCTGCCATTTTGACAACCCCTCTGCTCTCTTCTTACCCTCTTTTTTTTTGCAACAGAACTTTTTAGGGAAGGCACGATAGATTAAAATTAATGTCTCCCTTCCGTTTTAGTTAGTCACACCAGACTAGATGCTCCTGCCTCTGCTGTCAGTGTATCTCGTCTTGCTTTCACGCTCTACTTGATCTCAACTTTTTTTTTTTTTTCTGCCGTACCCAGAAAAATGTTCTCTCATTCTGCTGGTTGGACATGCAGTCCTTACTTCGTTTTATTGGCCCGTATATTGTGGGCAAGGCGTGTCTTCTTGTGTCCTTGTCGATGTCATTGGCTAAAATACTTTAACATAGCAAGTATGTACTGTATGTGCCTATAACAAGTTGTTCAGGCTTCATCCATACAATACAAGTTAGTTTGATATGGACGATAAATCGATTGATCGTCAAGTAATCGATTATCGCATTCATCGATCATTATTTTTGATAATCGGTCATTTTGAGACTTTGTTTCACTGTAAATGGTCCAAATCCTCAGAATTGCAGCCTCTCACCGGTAAATATTGTCAGATTTCCGTAGTCCGCCAGGAAAGCTGGACAAATGATCGATTGTGCCTATTAATCTGACGTGCTATGTGGACCAAATCAGCTACTGAATCTTATGTATTTGTACATTTTCAGCACTGCCGGTTTGAAATAATGACCTGTTTGTGTAGATAGCGATTTACATTAAAACTTGTTTCATTTTTGTCTAAATTCATCAATTAGTTGATTCCTAAAATAATGGTTGGTTGCCGCCCTAACTGTATGTGATGAGGCATGACAGGAGTAGAATTTCTTCGTTTTATTCCATCTGTGTAGCAGAGGTTCTATTTAGCTGTCGATTATAGCTTCCACCTGCTGGCACGGAGCGTTGCTCCCTCCATGGTGTTTTGTTGCACGTAATTTAGTGAGCCAGACCGTAGCAACAGCCACGCAGGACGAAGGGATCTCATTCGCTTGAGCAGTGATGATGTGTCCATCACTGATTTTTCTCATTTCAAATTACTGCAGCCTTGTCCTTGAGACTCTGGCAACTAACCTTCGGCACCTGTGTCGAGGTTGCGACACATGTCCATCATCTCAGCGTATTCAGATATGGATGCGCAAGTATGGTGGAGCTGTGTCGCGTGTGTGTGTACCTGTTAGGGCTGCTCGATGGTGCAAAAAATATGAATCGCGGTTATTTTGGTCATAATGGAAATCACGGTGACTCAAACGATCATTTGTTTTTGGGTGCCAAACGAGACAATGTTTAAATGTAGAAAACATATAGACAAATACATTTTTTTGGACACATTATAATTGTGTAAGTCGATTTTGGGACCAAACAAAATTCATAAAATGAGTTATTACAAAATCAAAAAAGGTACAATGGTACAAATGAAAGTATGGTTTCCTTGTGTAAACAAACAGTGCAGTGCGTCGGATGTACTGCAGGCATATTAATAGTTTTTTACGATTGTGCCAATTTTGTAATCGTGGAGCGTAATAATTGTCATTGATTTCGATTAATTGCACACACAGCCCTAGTCCCTGTCAGTGCCTGCTCTGTCTACCCAGAGTCTTTCTCTTGATTGACATCCGGGAGCCTTGAGACGCAGATCGCGCAAAGACCTGCCCTCTGTTTCACGTACATCACTTCTCAAGATATATTTTTTTGTTTTGTTTTGTGTGTGTGTAATGAATGCCTGAATCCTCCTGAGTGCTCACCTTCCACATGGTTTGAACTCACCGTTTGAATTCCAGTGTCTTCAAACCACAAATGCGTCGACCGATCTATTTACTCTGATGTTGTGTGTCTTCCCTGTGCTCAGTCGAAAAGAAAATAATGAATAGAATAGAACGAATGTGGCGTGAGCGCTCTGAGTCTGAATGCGTCCCTCTGCGAAGACGCGCTGCAAAGCAATTTTTGCACTGTCATCCTTGTGAAAGGGCTGCAATTTCCAGTCCTCACCTTTTCAAAGGACATTTGTCTTGATGAGAAATCTTTGTCCGACAGCTCCTTCGGCGTTTTTGTTTGTCCAAGGGCACGGGGGGGAGCGGTTGCCGGAGAGGAGGTGCATGCTTTGCATCCTTAAAAAGAGACTCTTTAAATATGCAAATGCCTTGCTCGAATGGGACTTTTTCAATCATTTATCCTGTTATTCTCAGACGAAAATCACTCTTCCGCTCAAGTCTTATAATGCTTGGGAGTGGAATATGTCGCAACGAAAGAATCAGGTCCCATAAAAATGTCCTGTTACTGTATTTTTTAAAAAATATTTCCTCCTCGTAATAGTCATGTAATGCCTTCAGTGTTCCTAACAATCTTTTAATGCAGCGGTAATCGTAAACTCTTCATTTATCCTCATTTGCACTTCTTAGCTGTAGCGATGAGATGCTGAGCGAATGATGCTATGTTGGCAGTTCTGTATATTATTAAAAAGACCTTAATTGTGTTGTTTGTGTGGGTTTTATGGCATTGATGAAGAGGCAACAGAGCAGCCGTTGGGCACACTTGCATCAATTTAATTTTTTTTTTTTTTTTTTTCCTTTTCCTTTAAAACCAAACTCAGTGCCTAACTCTGCCCGCCTCCCGCTTGTTTGCGACAGGAGCATGACATTGAGACTCCTCATGGCGTTCTTCATGTGACAATGAGGGGTGTTCCCAAGGGCAACAGACCCATCATCCTCACCTACCACGACATCGGCCTCAATCGTGAGTCGGCGGAACGCGACGCCCGTCAAAGCGTTTTGAGGCCTTAACTGATCCCCGTCCTCCGCTCGCGCCTTTCCAGACAAGTCGTGCTTCAACACCCTGTTCAATTACGAGGACATGCAGGAGATCACGCAGCACTTTGCGGTGGTCCACGTGGATGCACCTGGCCAGCAGGAGGGCGCGCCCCCCTTCCCCAGCGGGTACGACTCGTTTTGCATGCGATGACAGCGAGAACCAAATGGCTTTAAAGGGGGAAGTCAACTGCCCCCCCCCCCCCCCAAAAAAAAATCTTTGCAATATGTTCTATGCGCCTTCACTAGTCTAAACATGGCATTGTAATTGACCCTAGAACACTGTTAAAAGGAGTAACCCCATCACTAGCGTCGGGTACATTTAACCCGATTTATAATATCCCAGATAAAATAGTTTTCATTCATTTATGTGAAAGTACAACTGTATGCCGAATTGGATGTTCCCAATACAACATATTACATTTTTAAAAAATGCTAGTTCTAGGGTTAATATTGCGTTTTTGGAATATGAGTTAAGCAACAAAATCCACCCATTTTTAGCCATCTCAGGCGGCGGCCATTTTGTCACTTCTGTCAACAGAAAATGACATCAAAGTGGCTCAGGGCTCAGGTAACGACCAATCACAGCTCTCCTGTTTTCTGAGGCCGAGCCGTGATTGGTCGTTGTCTGAGCAACTGTGATGTCATTTTCAGTCAACACAAGTGGCAAAATGGCCGTCCCCTGAGGTGGACAAAATCGGGTGAATGAACTCTTATTCCACAAATTCATCAGAATGCCGTGTTTCAACTAGCGGGCCTGCTGGGAACATATTCTTGGAAAAAAAAAAAAAGTGTTTGGGTTGATTTCCGCTTGAAGCGATCTGTTCATTCATTTGCTAATAGAAGTACATGCTAGTCTCCGAACTGTGTACATCCATTTCTGATGAACTCAACCTGCCCTATGAATTCCCTCCTAAAGAGGACGTTGGTATGCTCCGCATGTGATCAGCTGTGTCATGTGTCCCCAGCTATCGCTATCCAACTATGGATGAGTTGGCTGAAATGCTGCCGTCTGTGATGACCCAGCTTAAGTGAGTAGCGCCAGATGACGGCTGATGAATAAATGTGTGACAGTCTTGCTGTAACGGGCGGTTTCCTCGCAAGGGTCAACAGCGTCATCGGCATCGGCGTGGGAGCAGGCGCATACGTCCTCAGCCGCTTCGCCGTGAGTCCGAGCCGCCGTCCGCCTTGAGTCTTTGATGGAGTCTTTGATTTTTTTTTTTTTTTTTTTTTTTTCTCTTTTGTTCTATTCACGCCACCCGGGTTCCCACCTCTGGTCATCTATCGCCTCTCCCGGGCCGCACTTTTTGTTATACGGAATAGCCGGCCGCCCCCGCCAGCGTAATCTGTGCTCATGAAAATGGGAAGCACCAGAGCAGAGAAACGTCGACGGCGGGGAGGGGTGAAGGAAGATCGCAGCTGCTCTCGTCGCGTTAAGAATTAATGAGGGAAAACTGGATTCGGACATTAGCAGGAGTCTTTTCCCAGCAAAGAGTCAAAGCAGCTGTGGCGGCACGACATTTGTATTTTGTTGCCCCCACACACGCGCACACACAGGCGCGGATTTTAGATTTCCCCCGGCATCATCTTCGCTTCAGGCAATCTCTACACTGCTTTCGATGGGGTACAATTTGCACTGTGGTTATTTTAACAGCATTGCGACACTTACAGTCCTATCAGATGATATGAAATCCCACTTCAGGTAGTTGTGCTCTAGTATTGATATTTTTCCCTCTAAATGTGCAATCCATTTTTTTTTTTTTTTTTTTTTTTTAATAATTTACCGCTAGCTTATTGTGCTAGCTCCACAAGAGCAAGTATCCCAAAGACTAGCCGCCATCCTTGTCCGACCAAACGGGCCGCCTCTGATCCGAGTTGTTCCACTTGCAGCTGAACAATCCCACGCTGGTGGAGGGGCTGGTGCTCATCAATATCGACCCGTGTGCTGAAGGTTGGATCGACTGGGCGGCTTCAAAAGTCAGTATGACTGTGCTCGCCTTTGCAGCGTTTGAATTATTTACCGGCAATCCCTCTGCGCTGGCTTGTCTTTGCGCGCCCTTTTATTGTCGCTCGCTAGTTTCTATTTTTGTCATATACGGTACTCATGTGTCATACGTTATAAGAGCTAAAATGGTTGTTTCCTCCAGAAAGCATTTCTATAAACCCATTTTGCCGCTCAATGTCATGTTTTAAAGTCCGGCCTCGGAAGTCCTTTGAAATGAATGTCAGGTTCGCTGCAGCAGCTCGTCGGTCGAAGATGTCAAGACCTGCGTCTTGGTTTAATGGCGTTCTTGTTGTGCTCCACAGCTGTCTGGATGGACCAGCAACCTGGTTGATATTGTCATGGCTCATCACTTCAGCAGTGTGAGTTTATGCCACGTTCATTTTTTTTTTTTTTTTTCGAATTCCGCAGTTGCTTGGTTGTACTCTGTTGCTTTTTTTAACCCACAGATTATACTTAATTAACGCCGCAGAGCGAGCAGATAGTTGAAGTCGTTCTGATTGACTTTGGCCGAGGTCATTCTACTAAATACTTTTCCATTTTTTTTTTTTTTTTTTTTTTCCTACCGCGCATATGACCCACTTTACCAAATTTCCCAGGACAGTTTCACTTCATCTTGCTAATAGACATTAGCTAATTATTCTCTTTCTGTCTTCTCATGACTCATACGTCAGCTGGACAATTCTCTATGCGCTGCATTATTCTTTGCTGACGCCATTGCACACAGCGGCCGGTTCGACAATGTCCTCTGTTCTCCAGGATGAGCTAACAGAGAACCAGGAGCTGATCCAGACTTACCGGTTGCACATCGCCCAAGACATCAACCAGGACAACCTGGCGCTCTTCTGCGGCTCCTACCAATAGTACGGTGCCACATTCGATGGGAGGTGTCAGGCAACTCTTTTAGTAAGGCAACTAACCTTCCCTCGTTTACGCCCGGCAGTCGGCAGGACCTGGAAATCGAACGGCCCATCGTAGGCTTGAACGAGCACACCGTCAACACGCTAACGTAAGCGCCAAAGGTTCCAGTTTCATTGGGGTCACGTGAGTTGAGGGCGTCAAGATGACGTCTTCGTCCTTTCCAGGTGCCCTGCTCTGCTGGTGGTCGGGGACACGTCACCTGCTGTGGACGCTGTGGTAAATAACACCCCGTCACCAAGGATTTGCCAAAGAAGTTCCGTTTATTCGTTCATTTTTGGGGGAGTTGAGAAATAATCCCAAATTTGCTGTTTCAGGTGGAATGCAATTCCAGGTTAAATCCAACCAAGACCACTCTGCTGAAGGTGAACACTTGTTTTCTGCGGTATTTACTTTTTTCTAGCAACAGATCTTGGAATGCAGTTTTTTTGTTTTTTTTTGTTTTATACATTTTAGCTCATCATAAAAGTGTCAAAAAGACAAGGCTGGTAAAAGTAAATCTTAAAAAAAAAAACATACTTTGTGTGCTGTATTTAGGTACCCTTCATATGTTTTGAGAATCTTACAAAAAAAAAAACGGCATCCAGGCCCTCACTTGGACAGTACCAACTTTTGACGTTTTGAGGTCATAAATGGCGCGCAATGAACTCGTTTTTGCAGTGGCGCAGGAATACGGCGTCATGCGGCACTTACCACCGTACTTACTGTTTTGTACTTGATTGTTTTTAGATAATTATGGCCTAGATGTGTTTTTCATTTACATATGCATATAATTATGCCCTTTTTTACGTGTTTCTTGGCCCTTTGCAAGGCACATCAACTGTCAAGTGGAAAAACGACATTTTCACTCATGAATGCTGAAAAGCATTCACATGTAAAAATGTACCCCGAAAAAAGGATTTTACTGCTTGTTGCCCCAATTTTATTTCACCTCGTATGATTCCTTCCACATTTCTTGACCTCGCCTCGTTTAGGATATTTGCAGAACTATTTTTCGCTACTTTTCCGCCGATTCCACGTTTCTCATGAAAATCAACACGTTTGAAATAAATGGAGACATGTTTCATTTAGCACTTCCATATTTCAGCGGGTTAAAATTCCAACTTCAAACTGTTCGGCTCATTCAGCTCATCTTTGACAACTGCTTTTCACAATCCCAAATGCTGACATTTTAACAGTCAAATTGACTTTCATAGGAACTCGGTTGATGCTGTGGGAACGGAACTGTTATAAACAATTATAACCAATTCATTCTTACATAAATTGTTTCGGACAATTGTGCGGAATTACCTGTTGTGGTTGACTCCAGTTGACGGTGTTTCTCAATTCTCTCAGATGGCCGATTGTGGAGGCTTGCCCCAGGTTGTGCAGGTACCAGTTTTGCTTCTTGAGAAACATCCATCTGTCATCTTTTCATTTTGCCTTCTAACGACTCTGCAATGTTATCTACCGGCAGCCGGGAAAACTCGCTGAGGCCTTCAAGTACTTTGTTCAGGGAATGGGCTACAGTAAGTACGCATGTCTTTGATTTTATGGAACATCTTCTGACGTAAAAAAAACCGATTCAAACCAGCAACAACGAAGTCCAACACCTCTGACGTGGATGTGGTCACATTGAGCGTACTTCACTGCACTTCCTGTTGACATGAGTGTAACGTCTTTTTAATGTACCTGAGAGTCGGATTGCTGTCACTTATGCGTCTTGCCCTGATGATGCCTTTTCAACTGCGGGCAATTTTTTTTTTTTCTTTTTTTTTTTTTTAATTCTTATTCCCAAATGGCCCAGTTTTGCTGGCAGCACACCAACAGGCGCTAACGTGGTTTCCCCCTCTGCTCTCTGTAGCGTTCGGTAGAACGGCTAACGCTCAGTAGGTGAGGCGTCGACTCAAAGGACGCAATTCTCTCTGGGTTTTGTCCGGTATGCTCTCATTTTCTGTCTCCCGTTGCAGTGGCGTGTGAAACAGGCCTCCAAGTGTTTGTCAGCAAAAATAAAATAACTAAGATGCGGTAGGTGCGCTTGTACGCATCCGGAGCGATCCAAGTTGGGCGTACTAAAGCTGCGTTGAAGCACGCAGTCATTTGGGAAACAGTCGGGAGGGCAAGTGAGCGTTCAGCTGTTCCCTCAGAGTGAGACACTTTGTACTCGCTTGTATGCCAACTGTCCCATACGCTCACAGAACACGTATTTATTTGAGATACAATATTGTGTCTCTCTAACAGTGATTCTCAACCAGTGTGCCATAGGAAAAAAAATTCTAATTAAAAAAATAAATAAATTAAAAAAAACTGTTTTGTTATTTTATTTATGCCAAGCACATATAGTAACAGGCAAAACAATCACATTTTCTTCCACTGGTACACCACAACCACTTTTTGTGAGTTGTGGTGTGCCGTGAGATTTTTTTTTTTTCCCCCCATGTGAAATATGTGCCTTGGCTCAATAAAGGTTGAGAAACACTGCTCTATAACAAAGTACCCCAAATATAATACACTTGCAGTTCTTGTATTAGAGTCCATTCAGGCAAGTGTACCAAAAAAGGTCATTGAATGTAACATTGTTAAAATGGCAAAAAGAGCATGCAGGGGTCCTGCCAATAAATTCACTTGTTTGCTTTTTATGATCGAGGGCTTGATCATGTGGGAAGCTGCTCATGATCCTACTTTTTACAGATAACAACATTTTTGTGGTTCAATTTCAATGCACAATTGACAGTAGAGGTGTCGCAACATCAAGACAGCCATCTATGCATGTCCAATGTCTTTTCCGACACGCATACATGGCTGCATTTTTTTTTTTTTCAATTCACTCCAAATGACTGGGAACACGTGGAGGCATGTTCATGTCAGGTGTGAACTTGTGTTTGGGACATTGAACAACAAATGTGAACTTCTAAATCTGCTTCTGCTCCTGACTGTGAGAGAGGCACCCATTGGTGCTTTGCCCGAAATGCCATTGAGTCCTCCTGTTGAGCAAAATGCCACTGAAGGATTAGCTGAGATTAAAAAGAGTGTTTCCATCCTGAGAAAGGGCGGAAAATAAATCTTAACACCTCAGCATGCTTCTGAAAGCTACTTTTCCCCTCATTATTAACACAATGCTACAAGGTGGAATGTGGGCTGGGAGGGGGCTGGAAAAAAAAAAAATCAAATGTAATTTGCACTTACTTTATGATTTATTTTGGTGTCCAATATGCTGAGTCACAAACAACACAAACCTTGCTTCCTCTCTCTGTCCTTCTTAAATCATCGCCGACAGTTCCCTATGTCCTTCTCAGTCACCTGAGCAACGAATCAGGTACTGGGGTCTTAAAAAGCTGCCCGACTAGAAAGCTTTGAAGCCTCGCAACATCCCACGGCGGATGAATGGCATGCAGAATGTACGCAGAAATCCTGCCGATTTGACACTTGACTAGTTGGCTGTGTGTTATTCATACAGGAGGATTTCTGGCATACTTTGGTGCTCATTTATCCCCCTGTAGAAGACTAGTTTTAGATCCTTTAGCATGGATTTCTTTTGGATTTTGAGTTCTTTTGCATGAGCCGATGGTGTTTATTTGAGTGTAAAGGCTTCATTTTGTTCTTGTGATACCTCAATATGTTTTCAACGAAAACATGCGTCACTTTTCGTTGACAGTTTATTTTCCTCGTCTTGGCAAATTGTGTGCATGTTTGGCACAGCACTTTGTCGGTGCTATTGCATCGGACAACGCGGCCTGGCTCCTGCGCTCTAAAAACAGTTGGGATAAAAATAATACAATTTGGGGTGAGAAATGGACCGATCCACTAATTGGGTCAATTTGACCCACGTTTCTGTATTTTTGGGGGTTGTTTTGTCGAGATAGACCGATATGTTTTTTTTTTTTAGTAGTCGTCAAGGCGACCGATAACCGATATTTGGAGCCGATATTAATTTCTCGCAAAATGGAAAATATTGGCATCAAAATCTATAAGAAAAAAAAATGTCTTAACTTTGTCGAAACGCCTTTAAGCATATGTTTATTTAACAATTTTTCAGATTTGCATAATGTCGATTTTTTTTTTGGGGGGGGGTTATTATTACTATAAATGTTTGACAATATACATCTTTGTTACCAAATTCTAACAAAAAGTTCAGGGAGCACCCAGGGTCGTCAGCATGTCTTAAAAAGTGAAATGAAAACACTTCAAAAAATAGCTCCATATAGTTTTCGACAATAAATGCAGTTCTTCAAAATTTCAAAATGACAGAAAATGTAACTTTCACATATCTTTGTTTTGATGTTTTGATTCCAACACAGTTTTAAATTGATTTATTATCGGCCCTCAGATCTTTTAAAAAGGCCGATGCAGATATTTGTCAAAACGCAGAATATCGGCCCAGATAATCGGCCCGGCCGATAATCGGTCTATCCCTATTGTTTTGTACAAAACTACCCATTTATAGGGTTGCTTTCTGCAAAAACAACCCAGAAATTTGGGTCAAATTGACCCAAGTAGTCGATCGGTCCATTTTTAACGCAACTGTTTTTAGCGTGTGCTTCTGAGTGGTGGGGATTTTCACAAATGTCTTTTTTTTTTTTTTTTTTTTTTTTTTTGCCAGTGCCGTCAGCAGGAATGACTCGGCTGGCTCGCTCCCGCACCGCCTCCTCTTCCAGCACCACCTCCATGGACAGCAGTCGCAGCCGCCACAACTTGAACAGCCTGCTGGAAAACAACGCCCCCGCGGCGCTGGACCGCCAGGCCGGACCCCAGACCATGGAGGTGTCCTGCTAAACTTCAGTGCCCGCCCATGTGCTCGCTTTGTAACTTATATGCCCTCTCTCTCGTACGCTTTCCCTCCCTCAATTCAATGCCCGCGGGTTCCGTGAGGAACCACGTGATTTAGAAGAGGATGTAATAACTATATAAACAGAAACCTATTAACTATTATATCGTCACTAAAAGAAACACATTCCTTAACCATTACTACCACTACATTCAGATGTCTCGTATTTATTCTTTTTCATGTTTTTCTCCCAAAGTACACCCATCAATGTGGTTAATGTAACATAACTTTGCTTTTGTTGTTATATGCTATATCACTTACCGGTACTGTGTTTTAATCCATTTCTTTAGTTTGAGATCTAAAAGATGCTGCCTCCGTGAATTGTGAGTCGCTGTTTATTTGCGTGTTTTTAAATTGAAGACTGCACTGCAAATTGCCGCGTTATGAAGCAGCGAGCGTATAAACACACACAAGTCGTTAGCCTAATAGCATAACTGCCCAAGTCATTTTTGAACTTTTTGAGGGAAATCAAGAAAAAGACAACAAATTCAACAAACAAGAAGAGTCCAGTTGCCTTGATTCAACTTTTGCAGATTCCAGGACCTGGAAGACTGTGAATCTACAAAGACATAAAAATGCACTTTTTAGCCGCACGTTGGCATTTTAATTTTTTTTTATTACTATTATGACAAGTGAGTTAAACATAGCTTGGGCAATTATGCGGTTAGACTAGCGAAACGTAGCTGCAGGAAGATGACTTTATGTACTTTAAGTAAACGGAAGATGCCAGGTAAAAACAGTTTAAAGTAACATTTAGCGTTCAAGACAATGTGTACTACTGTCTTATTAACCTTGTTTACACTGAATTAGTTTCCCCGCCCCCCCATTTTATTTGTGCATTGTGTTGATTTTAATGCAGTCTTTAAACAACCCTTGTCATGTGGCCCAGGGGTTCCTCTCACTTGTCTGCTGACTTTTACTTACTACTCAATAAAGAGGTAGAACATGACAAGTATTTCATTTTTTTTTTTTGTTGTCGCTGACTTGTCCTGCATAAAGCTGTCGGCGTCATGTAGAAGAAAGAATTTGTGCTTCAATGATTGCTTCTGCCACCGCTCGTGGAAAAACAAGGTGACTGTGGTGAGTTGCTTTCAAGCCGCATTAATTTCCGGAGCATGTTCACCTCTTTTGTCACAGATGAGGGTGACTATTTTTAGCAGCGCGTTTGGCTTTTCTGCGAAACAGATGATAAAGTTGACGCGGGTGTCAGGTTGAGATTATCACAATCTGCTGTCTCATTTGAGCGGATCAAATTGAGTTTACACATTGTGCATGTTTCCGACTTTTCGTCACCTCACAAAACATTCAGTAGAAAGTTTTTGTTGCCATTAAAGTTGCACCTGTAACATGTATGCTGTACACTGGGGGGGAAAAAAATGAATTGACTCAATTTTGTTTCTTCAAGTGGCTGCATGAAATAATATCAGCTCGATCCAGATACATTTTTAAGTAAATAAAAAAAAATTTTAAAAAATCTGGATCCAAATGGTTTTATTTTGTGCAACCACTTGATGGAATAAAACTGAGTAAATTCAACAGCATTTTTTTTTTTTTTTTCCAAAACCACCCCTCCCACCTGTTTGCAGCTGCAAGAACATAGCAGCCTTCCTGGTTGCACAGCAGTCACTCCGATTGACCTTCTGTCAGTCTGAAAGAGCTTCCATTTATATGCCAGCATCTATATGTACATGCACACATACATTTTCATCAAGACACCTTGGTTTTGCTTACAGGATAACCTGTAAACTGGTGGATTTATTAAACATTTAAGGGTGGTAAGTATGCTTTAGCAAAACATTTTTTTGTAATAATTATATGTCATTCATGCATCTTTTATGTATCACAGTGTGTCAAGGCATGTTGTTGTGGCTTACTGTAGCATTATGGTGCTGGTAAAAAAAAATGGTGGCCACAGTGAGGAATAATCTGATTAAGAATAAAAGTTTGAAAGGATTTGAATGCATCTTCCCTATCTCCGCAGCAGTTTTCGCCATCAGACCGCCAGAAGATCAAACAACATGGGGATCTGCCTCTCCAGGTGCACTTCCAACCTGACAGTGGTAGAAAATCCACCAGAACCTCTTCCATCAGGTAGACTTCATCCACACCATCCGCAAGACTTTCTTGTCCTAAATGTCGCTAATCCAAAATGTGTGCAGTGCCCGAGGACACCTTGGTTGTATCCCTCTACAACTTTCCATCGTTTGGTAGCACAGAGTTGGTCATGAGCGTCGGGGAGAGGCTAAGCGTCATATCAGAGTACGCTTTTAATCTCTCACAATTGCAAATTCATCCCCAGTTTCGTGTCGTTGCGTGAAAATGCTCACAATGGCATTTTTTTTTTTCTCTCTCTTTAGCGATGGTAATGTTTTGATGGTAAGGTCCACTACCACAAGGAGAGAGATCTACATTCCCACCACCTACGCTGCCAAAGTCACGCATAGGTAATATGTTATTGTTTTTAAAGCGGAAGTCAACCAAAACGTAATTTTTTCAAGAATATGTTCCCAGCAGGCCTACTCGTTGAAACACGGCATTGTGATTAATTTTGCGTTTGTGGAATATAAGTTAAGCAGCAAAATGCACTCGTTTTTAGCCATCTCCGGGGGCGGCCATTTTGTCTTCTGTCGACCGAAAACGACAACACAACAGCTCACAGCGACCAATCACGGCTGACCGGTTTTCTGAATCTGAGCCGTGATTGGTCATTGTCCGCTGTTGTGATGTCATGTTCAGTCGACAGAAGACAAAATGGCCGACCCCGGAGATGGCTAAAAACGAGTGCATTAACACTTATTCCACAAACGCAATGTTTATCAGAACGCCCTGTTTCAACTACTGGGCTTGCATCGAACATATTCTTGAAAAAAAAAAAAAAAAAAAAAAACATGTTCACGTTGACTTTCTCTTGAACTTTGCAGGCAAATGTGTTTTAAAACAACATTTTAACAGTCAATGAGCAATTGATTCATTTCTATCTGCTGTCCCCTCTCCTTCCATCCAGGTGGCTGTTCACAGGTATCAGCAGGCACAAGGCAGAAGAGCTCCTCATGCGACCTCAAAATCGCATCGGAGGCTTCTTGATCCGAGAGTCGCAGAATAAGACAAGTTAGAGAGACGCGGGTTTCATGTTAGAAATGAGTGGCATCGTTACCGCCCGTTGTGTAACTTACTGTGCTCTTCCTCACTTTAGATTGCTTTTCCCTCTCCGTCCGGTGGCGAGTCAATGTTTTGTACTCGGATTGTGTCAAACACTACCTCATCTCTCAACTCCAAAATGGCCGAGTCTACATAACTCCGACGCGCTCCTTCTCCTCACTAAAACAAATGGTGGAACATTATTCAGGTTTGTAGGCTGCATGGGATTTGCACACTCTGAAATCCATACTGCTTTTGATCATTTTACGAAGCGGTCAATGCTTATGTTCGCCGTAACAATAAGAGTACCGCCCACGGTGTTACAGAGTCTGCGGATGGACTTTGCTGTCGGCTGAATAAGCCTTGCTTCATTCAAGGTTTAGGCGTCCCCAGGGAGGACGGGCTCGCCGTACCAACGGCCAACAGAAGACCCGCCAACAATTGGAAGGACGTCAGCAGGTGGGTGAAAGTCCAGTTTTACTTCTACTGAGGGCTGCCATTAGTGTCAAACCCTTGAGGGCACAAAGCATCACGTCACGAGAGCCAAGCCGTCCAATTGCCATTAAGTCTTGAGTACCACGAAGCAATGTCAAAATTGTATTCCAGATCCATGATTCTAAAGAGGAGAACAGAGTCGTCCAACTCAATGTTGAGTGAAGGCCTGAGGGAGGCCATCAGCTCCTACCTCCAAATGACAGAAGGAAACAATCACGGCTGTGACGCTTGAGCTCAAAAGTTCAAGAAAGACTGATAATCTTCCGAAAGCCCTTGACTGCACATGGAGTGGAAGATTTGAGACACGGTTTATTTTAAGATTGATCAAAAATCCTGTTCCTAATTTATTATTTACTGCTGTTTGAATGTAAAATATGTACGTGTTTATTATCATAGAATGTAGGATTGGGCTGACATCAGATTCTGATGGTATGATAACCGTGACTATCTTGGTTATAAAATTACAGCTCTAACATTTCTTTTTCTGAAATATTTAGGTACATAAAAACATTTTTTTTAACCAGATCCTGAAATGTAGATGTGTTTTCTGAATAAAGAGGACTAATATTTACAATTCGGAGTCATCATTTTGATCATTGGTGCTTTGTATCAATGTAACAGTTCTAATACAGGCAATCACTGGAGAGGGAGTAACAAACAGCCTTCAGATTCCCACTACTTCTTAGCGGGTTATCTTTGGAAAATCGCATCCTGTGAGATATGTTGGCAACAAACAACAATTGTTACTTTGCGACAATTTTGTTCAATAGTCAACACTTCTCTGTTTGGAGGCGAGCTTTACCACTGGACTTCACAGGAGTCTGTACAAACTGGACTTAACCGTATTTGCCGCAAAGTCAACAAAGCGTTTTTGTCAAATTATTTGATAACGGCCAAGTACAATCAAAATGCTTAATCTCTTGATGTCTGGCTTTGCATTTAAAACGGCTGCAACATCTCCAAGCTCCGGTGGCAATGTTGATGCACAACTCAACACTCAAGGCACTGTCTGTTCTGTATGATGTCATGTATGATAGTAGTAGTAGAACAGGAAATACAAGGAACAAGGTGACCTATTATCTCTTCTGGTATATATCGCTGCGATTGCCAACTCATTTTTGTTGTGGTGAATGATTTGGAGACACAATATAGGAACACGACCAGCTCCTCTATTTGTGTCCAGGAACAGTTGCCAATTTGCTGACTAATATTCAAATAATGTTACGAAAGGCGGGTCTACTGTATTTTTTGCTGAAAGTTTCTAAATAAATTTGCCGTTCGGTCATTACGTCATGATCACTGAGCGCGTGTGTCCCAACCTTCAGTGAAGCCATGCACATTAGGGAGAAAAAATCTCGCGGCACACCACTGAACAAAAATGTCACAAATGTGGATACTTTTTTTTGTTTTATAACTACTTGTTTTAATTTGTAAAAGTTCTATAAAGACAGCTACTCACAATTAATGAATTTATGCATACAGACAGACAGACTGTGTGCTTTTCTAAAGACGTTATTAACTCATTCACTGCCAAAGATAAATTTGTCTTTTCACAGTCCAGCCAAGCCATTCAATCCCGGGAACGTATTTATAGTTTTTTTCATTTTTTTTCCCACAAACGATAGGGTAAAAGGGGGTCTGAAAATGTTTGGCAGTGAACTACTTAAAAGTAAAGACAATTTTCATTTTTAGTTCAAACTTTTAGCAAGAAACAAAGTAGTCGACATTATTTATTTATTTATTTACTTATTTATTGATTTGCTTAAGCAGAGCACTTTATTACAACTGTGATTTAGTTTCAAATGTTGCTAAAATTTCGAAACACATTTTCTTAGTTTTTTTTCTGGGTGCTTTTTGGAAGCCTTTGCTGGTCTGAAAAGTTGCTCAATCAAGCAAGGAAAATGCTAAATTGGCGTTGTTGCGCTGTTCCCTCCTGCGCCAGCAGATGGCGTCCAATTGCCCTCCAGGTTGATGATAGCTTGCATCCACTTCCTGCCTGGAAAGCTCACTTCAGGAAGAAGAAATAATGGCGACGCTCAAGGGGTCCGAGACCCACTGCAAGGGGGCAAAACAAAGAATTTACAAAAGTAATATCGTGTTCAAGTTCGCCGAGAGTAAAGTCACAGGGAAGACTTTTAGTCGTGGGACACAGGTAAGCGACACCATGTTGCGTTTGGACAGAAAAGACGTCGGAAAGTTGCTCGCCTCAAACCAGGGATTTGCGTTCTGGAGAGCTGCCTGAAAAGCAAGACGCAATCGGGCAGACGTGATTGGCGACGCGTCGCCTCGTTTAGTTCAACATTTTTGCCACATTTGGGGCAATCCCCGAACAATTGAGTAGAACACGCAGCTCTACTTCTTGCCTTATTGCTGATAGGGCAGAAATGTTGTCTTTTGTTGTTAGCACACATTAGCTTAGCGTAAGAAACAAGGAGGGTTCGGCTGACTAATAACAGTTTGGTTCATGTTCCGCTGTCTGGTGAATCCTGTTTGGGAGCAATGAGATGGCAAGAAAATCGTTAGCCGTTTCTGTTTCGCGTTGCAGTAAACGAAAGCAGGCAGGCAAGCTAACTAGCTTAGCCAGCCGAACGGCTCAGGCGATTACGTAATGTCCACCTACCCCTATAACAACGGTTCCCATAAAAGGACACGCTGGCAACAGCTGTTTTGACAAATTTAACTTTAACACGTTCGCAACTACTCTTATAATAAACATGCTAAACTGGATTTATATCCTTGTTTAGCATATTTGTGCTGTTCAGTCAAACCACAGTGCAGAAACACCTGTCATGACATGTCTACACATGGCAAACACATCACTGCGGAACACTTCATTAGGTGCATCCGAACTTTAAAAAAGATGTAATCGACTCAACAGTCACATGCGAATCAGTACGGTTGCATATTTCATGTTGGGATAAGCAGGATGGCCCAAATGAAAGTTCTGATTGTGCTGTGTAGCTTCCAGGGGGTCTCCTTCAGGAGAGAGACAAGCAGGCCAAGTGGCAAGGCATTCCTACTTTGCTCCAGAAACTCTACCAGAGCAGCCATCCCAACAGTGACCTTTCGCATGCCCATGGCCTAATTAAGGTAAGCAATCACACTGCAGTAAAGTACTGTATGGAGAGAACTTTAAAGTGGAAATGATGGGGCTGCATTCGTAATCCAACGCGGCATGTAACTACAGTGCAAAGTAATCTACTGTACATGTGTAGAAAAGTACTTCATCCACCCCATCTTGTGTGCCTGCTAATGGACTAAAGTGCAATAGTTTTGCAAAGTAATGTGATTTCAGAATGATTATATTTTGCCCATAACTAGAACTGAATGATTTTGGGGTAGGGGAAAAAAAAAAAGTCTAATTGCGATTCCCTTCAAATGATACGACGACAATATGGCTTTGTTTCCCAAGGTGTTATCGTCCCAGCTGTCCATGGAGGCCATGTCTTTTGTTACAGAGGACAGAAAGTCTACTCAGGAATCCAGCTTCCCCAACACGCACACCTTTGACCTCTTTGGTGGAGTCCATGTAAGGTTCACGCGTTTCACCCCGGTGCATTGTCGTGTGTGTGACTGTGACAACTTTGCAGTACAAATAATAATATAACAGCAAAGACTCAGAACACTGACCGTCACTTCCATCTTCTTGTAGCTGCTCGTCGAGCTCTTGATGAGACCCACGCTAACTATGCAGAAGAAAAAGCCCAAACGTAAGAATACACGCCATATTGTCTATATTCTATGGTTGAATTCCAAGGGGAGGCCGTTAGTAGTCTAATTCAAAATTGATACCTTCCATTATTCTGTCGCAACAGTGAATGATGATTTGGTGAAAGACTGCCTTAGTGTTCTCTACAATTGTTGCATCTGTGTAAGTATTCCAATTTGCCGTTCACATAAGCCGTCTGCATTTTGTGCACTGCCACAGTGGTAATATGAACCAACGTCTAAACGGGAAATGTTTTGTTTGTCAGACGGAGTGGGTGACAAAGAGTCTGGCTGCGAGGGACGACTTTGTTCTCTTCCTTTTCACGCTGATGACAAACAAGAAGACCTTCCTTCAGACCGCAACGCTAATTGAAGACATACTTGGAGTTAAGAAAGTATGTTTTTTTTTTTTTTTAACTGTCTACAGTCTTTTACTATCGGCCCTGAAAAAAAAAAACAAAAAAAAACAGCGGTCCATCTCTAGTATTGACACAGCATCGTTTTCTTTTCCTAGGAGATGATCCATTTAGAGAGCATCCCAAACCTGTCGGGCCTGGTTCAGAGCTTTGACCAGCAACAGCTGGCCAACTTCTGCCGCATCCTGTCGGTCACCATCTCAGAGCCCGACTTGGGCAACGACGACAAGCACACCCTGCTGGCCAGGAATGCCCAGCAGAAGCGAAACTCAAGTCCCTCGCGTGCGGAGGTCAATCAAGGTCGGCCGTCCTCCGAGCGCGCTTTCGCTTTGTCCCGGTGACGACCAATAACGCGCAGTCACCTCTCGCGACAGTCACCTTGCTGAACATCCCCGGCTTTATCGAGCGTCTGTGTAAGCTGGCCACTCGGAAGGTGTCGGAGGCCATGGGCGCCAACTTCCTGCAGGAGCTGGAGGAGTGGTACACGTGGCTGGACAACGCCCTGGTGCTGGACGCGCTCATGCAGATGGCGACGGAGGAGGCCGAACAAAGCAGCACGGGCAAGATGGCGCTTTGAGCTTTCCGCGCGCCGGCGTCTGCGTCAGCCCCCGAGCACGCCGCCGACATTTTTGTCTTTTCGGGCTTCAGAGTCATCAGATGAAAGCTCCCTGGCCACCAGCCCGCTGAGACATCGTCTGCCCCCGTCCATGAAAATCGTCCATGAGATCATGTACAAAGTGGAGGTGCTCTATGTGCTGTGCGTGCTTCTCATGGGCCGACAGAGGAACCAGGTGGAGTGCCGGTGCGCGTTTCTTGTCGGCGGGCAACAGTGGCCTGCTCACCGTTTTGCGTCTCTTCACAGGTCCACAAGATGCTGGCAGAGTTTCGTCTCATCCCAGGTCTCAATAACCTGTTTGACAAGCTCATCTGGAGGAAGCTGACACTGTCAAACCACGTGGTGCACGGCCAGAATGAGAACTGCGACTGCAGCCCTGTACGACACACTTCCTATTCATTTAAGATAAGATAAGATAAGGAGGCCTTTATTGATCCCACAGTGGGGACATTTTCAGTGTTACAGCGGCAAAGATATATTTAGGTAACACAGGGACGGCGGCATAATGTAGCCATTAATGTATAACATGAACGGCAAACATTCAGGATCAAACCGATGTAAATATACGCAGTAACATGTGTATATATACATCGACAAAAAAAAGTCTGAGGAACACTCATTTTAGCCTGTACATAGTACAGAGGTAAAATACTCTAAGTAAGTGACTTTTTTCATTTGGCGGACTCCAACATGTTGGTGCGCTGCATCGTGCTGTCCTTTCATGTAATTGAATGAAAAGGTCGTTTTCTTGGAACTATACGCAATAATGTTGTCTTTTTCCTCATGCCGCAGGAGATATCTTTCAAAATCCAGTTTTTGCGGCTCCTTCAAAGTTTCAGTGACCACCATGAGTAAGTCATCCTTCAACGCGGCTTTGCGTGGCTCGACATTCCAGACGCGGTCCGCCTAAAGCGTGTGACGGTTGTCTTCTCAGGAACAAGTACCTCCTGTTGAATAGCCAGGAGCTGAACGAACTGAGCGCCATATCCATGAAGGCCAATATTCCCGAGGTGGAAGCGCTGGTCAACACTGACAGAAGTCTTGTGTGTGACGGCAAAAAGGGCCTGCTCACGCGCCTCCTCACCGTTATGAAGAAGGAGCCTCCAGACTCGTCCTTCAGGTCAGCCACGGAATCAACAAAGATGCTCATTGTTCTTTTTTTTTTTTTTTTTTTTTTTAATTGACACGCTTGTCTTCCTTGGCTATAGATTCTGGCAGGCAAGGGCAGTGGAAAGCTTTCTGAGAGGAGCCACTTCCTACGCAGACCAAATGTTTCTGCTGAAGAGAGGACTGCTGGAGGTAATCCAACCGGTCAAGGAGACGTCAAGTCTTTTTCGGACAACGGTTGACTATAATTGGGACTTCACTAGAATTTTTTATTTTTTTAAAAAATTACTTTAAAGTGGAAGTCAACCTCCCAAAAATATTTGCAATGATATGTCCTATGTGCCTTCATAAACACGGCATTCCGATTAATATTGCCTTTGTGGAATATGAGTCAAGCAGCAAAATTTTTAGTTTGCAGCCATCTCGGGGGGGGGGGCGGCCATTTTGTCACTCCTGTCGACTGAAAATGGCGTCACGGCTGCTCAGGTAGCAACCAATCGTGGCTCACCCGTTTTCTGAAACTGGGCCGTGATTGGTCGTTATCTGAGCAACTGTGACGTCATTTTCAGTCGACAGGAGTGACAAAATGAGATGGCCAAAAACGGGTGGATTTACTGTGTTTCCATGTCAAAGTTGTATTTATAAATTGTAATCATCCAAATGACTCAAATGTACTGCCGCTAACTCTTCTTCCCCTCCTGTGACAGCACATCCTGTTCTGCATCATCGACAGTGGCTGCACCTCCAGAGACGTCCTGCAGAGCTACTTCGATCTGCTGGGAGAGCTCATGAAGTTCAACATCGACGCATTTAAAAGGTTCAATAAATACGTCAACACGCCGGACAAGGTACGTTTGTGTGTCTTACAGGCCACCGGTGTGACTCTTATTCTGCTCTGTATGTAGGTGTTGACAGGGTTGTATTTGTCCTGTGCAGTTCCAGACTTTCCTGACCCAGATCAACAGTTCTTTGGTGGACTCCAACATGTTGGTGCGCTGCATCGTGCTGTCCTTGGACCGATTTCAGAGCCAAACTGAGGACGTTAAAGGTAAACCACAATGGAGCAGTATGCGAGACTAAAAGGCTCCTCGGTTACCACCAGACTTAATTTTTCATATGATTGTTTTACATTCCTGGAGTCAAAAGGGTTTTCATACAAAGATTTGCTACAATAACGATTTTTCTACGATGAAAATCAGCCGTAAGCCGATGACCGCCAGTATTTGAACACAATGCGTAGTTCGGTGGCATATTCAGATAAACTGTCTGAATTTGTTTTGCGCAAATGGTTGTTTTACACTTCTTTGTATTTCAATATTTGAAGAAATGTAACTTTCCCCCGATGAATAGGATTCTGTTTCAGCACAATTCGTCACAACCGATGAATCGCTCGCCATGCCCGTCGCTGTTATTGGTCTTTACGTTAAATGTTTCTAGTCCCCTGAATTCAGAGCGCGTTTTTTTAATTTTTTTATTTTTCGCCTTCACTCGGACCATCGAAAATGATTTTCCCGACTGCCCTTTTGCTTTTTGTTCCTCAACAAGTGGTGGAGGTGCTGTCCGAGTGCTGTCTGCTGTCCTACATGGCCAGAATGGAGAACAGGCTGGCCTTCCTTTTCCGACTCGTCAACATCATCAACGTGCAGACGCTCACGCAGGTCCGAGCGCAACTGAGGCATTTCGAAAAATAGCACCCCTGCGCGGTTGACTTTAAGCCGCTCACTTTGGCATGTCTTTTTCTCAGGAGAATGTGAGCTGTTTGAACACCAGTTTGGTCATCCTAATGTTGGCTCGCCGAAAGGCCAAATTGCCCTTCTACCTTAACGCCTTGCGTGAGAAGGAGCACGCCGAGAAGTATCCCGGCTGTCTGCTCAACAACTTCCGCAACCTGCTGCGCTTCTGGCAGTGTCACTACCTCAACAAGGACAAAGACAGCACCTGTCTGGAGAATGTGAGTGGAATGCCCTGAGCGATTCC
Source organism: Filicampus tigris (assembly GCF_054856515.1). NCBI lineage: Eukaryota > Metazoa > Chordata > Actinopteri > Syngnathiformes > Syngnathidae > Filicampus > Filicampus tigris. Next base: position 22,252,426 of record NC_141225.1, on the reverse strand, counting down.
CAAAACGTGGCTGCGGTCGGCACAAACCCACGCGCGCATTTCCACTCTCTTTATGCTTATCGGGCCACACACCGGGTGGCTATTTTTATTCGAGCGAGTCCAGCGGTCGGCACAGAGAGTTCGGCGGACGCAGCCCAGCCTAGTCGCGAGCCAGATGTTGCTCGCGGCAGTTAGCGAAGACCAAAGCCGAGCTAAAAGGGGAGTGAATGTTGAACACTTGCCAGATGGAACGTAACACCGGTTCGCATGAATGTGGCTGTCAGCTGCTTTGTGGCGGGCCAACTGTTTGCCTACCAAGGTGAAGTCAAGGTTGTGTTTTGACTTTTGCCGCCGCCGCCTTCTCGCGGCAGTTTTCACATTGACGGCGCCACGTCATCTTTTCACGACTATTTACACGAGCCTAAACATAGCATCGTAGCTCGTATTTTTTTTTTAATGAGAGTTCGTTGACCCAGCGGATCTCTTTTTACTCTCGTTTCGGATTGGTGTGCGCTAGTGATGAAAGAGGATGGAAGCCATATCACGGATATCTGTTCGAAAAGGAATAGAAGCAGAAAAACGTTGGATACGGAAACCATATTTTGAATGCAAAAAATATCAGCAACCCCATGTGCATTTTGCGGTTAGAAATGATAAACAACCAACACTAAAGCGCTGTTGCGTCTTTGTACCATTAAAGCCGGGAGAGCGCCGTATACCTAATTTTCTTTCTTTTTTTTCAAAATCCAATTCTCGGCTTCTTAGCCAATGAAATGCATCAGAATATACGCATGACGGTGTCGTGAGCGCTCGGAGGATGTCTGGAATTTTTTCGAGCCGCATTGGTGGACGGCTCTGAAATAAGTGACGGCAGTGATATAGACGCTTGTGGGCTTTGAACCAGTCGAACGTGATATATGTTTGTAGACAATGACAATATCGACGGCTTTGTAACAGAGGATGGTAATTACCACTTGATTTAAAAAAAACGTTATTTTTACATCTTCGATTTAAACTCGGGCCCGTGTGAAAGCCACGTCTAAACTCTCAAATTCTTTGGGAATTATGTTTCTTAACTGCCACAGGGCCCGAGATATGAATTCTTTTGTAGGTGTTGAATTTGTGGGAAAACTTTGAGGCTTTTGAGGGTAATTCCAAAGACGACCTATGAGCCAGGCGCTTTAGGCCTTCATGGATCAAAGTGTTAACACGTCAAGCGACCGCAAGCTTGTGGCCGCGGCTGCCCAGAAGAAACAGGAAGATGACTTTTTTCCCCTCAAATGCCATTTTGTCTCCGCAGAGCTCATGTGTCCCCTTCAGCTACTGGAAGGAGACGGTGTCGGTGTTACTGGGCTCGGACAGGACTTCTGCGTGCGCCATAGCCAGCTACATCGACGAGCCCTTTATGGATCTGGACAGAGATCTGCTGGAAGATTGACCACGGGCGGGTGCACAGTGCGGTTTGCTTGGGAGAGGGGGTCGCAGGCCGCGCGGGCGCCCAACGTCGCTGTGGACTCCACTGAGCTGCTGAGCGGCGGAGGCGCCCCCGCCGGCTCACCTGTTTGCGCCGCCCTACCGTTGAGGCCGAAACCCGCCCGCCGTCTTGTCACTATAAAGGAAAAAAAGCCGGCCCCGGCGCGATGGCATTTTATGGACCTTTGGAAATGACGCCTGCGTTGATTGTTTGCTTTCGCCGGAACAAAATAGAGTCTTTTTTTATATAATCGTTACAAAATGTTATGAAAAAGTTCCATTCAAGAAATGTTTGCAAGAAAAAGACTTTTCACCGATGTGTTGTCAAACGGCTGCGCCCCGCAACCGCGCGGTCCCGTCAGTGCACCTCCATGGCCTCACGGGGGAAACGGCAAGTCCTCTCTGCGGACAACATCTTCATTTCCTCCGTCTCTCGTTGCGTCGCCGTTCCTAGTTGACGACTGTTGATTGGTGCTTTCTGACCTGACCGGCACATTTTTAATTTGCCTGGGGCTCTTCATTTAAAATCCTCCATTCTGTAGAAGCTTCTTAAGCTTCTACTAGGGACTCTTTTTGTTTTTGTCTTGTTAAATGCATTGGCTTTTAGCTCTGGATTAAATGTAGATTAAAAAAAAAAAAAACGTTGCACAGATCCACTTGTTTTTATTGTTATAACACCTTTTTGTTGATTAAAGATTTTCTTTTTGTAACAAAACGTGTATGGTTGTTGTGAGAGATGTTTTGGGAAGAGAATAAACTATGCAGGCACTCGAGTTCAGATAGCCTTTTCATTTGATTTGTTTGTTTGCGGCCAACGTGGCTCCGCCACAGTTGCTCGCGTGTTCTCTGCTGTCTTTCTGACCGACCGCAAACCGAAATGACAATCTGGCAGTGCGATGGCTCGTTTTCATGGTGCCACTTGATTTATTTTTTTTTTGTGGCAAGTAAGAGAGAAGCGATGTGCTAACACGACGTCCAGTCTGAATGTGCAGCTGTTTGGTCTCCAATCATTCACACACACACACACACACGAGTACAAATGAATGAGCTACCTCATTACGTCCTTTTGAAAAAGAACAATTGTGGACAATTTTGCCTCCCAGTGTGTCATGAGTCATAGCGCATATTCATGTGAATGTAAAATGGCGTTTCCACAGTTGTCCCCCTGATGCCTTAGGATGCAAAACCACATCAACAACCTGTTGCACTCACCTAGCATGTCTTCAAATAAAATGTGATGGTGGCGCCAGTTCTTTAACTCGCTTGGTTCATCTTTTGTGCTTTTGCAGTGACGTTTTTTTTTTTTTTTTTTACTTAACCACAACAGGAAGTGATGTTTGCTCGGTACTATAAATCCTCCATGACTGGGCATAAAATGTCACTGGTTCCATTGCTACTTGGCTTTCGAGTCAGCCACGCAGCCGCTTTAAAAACAGGAGTTGTTGACTGTGGCTCAGTTGAGTTGTAAAATTCACTTCTTAGGTCTGACCTTTAGAATTTGATTTCTTTTATTGTCATTGCTCATGTATGCTGGATGGTTCGTTTAAATGTTTGACTCCCATAAACTGATTGCATAACTATCCGGGCGGAGGACGAAGCTGAAGAAAAAAAAATACTTTGTCATGTGAATGTTGCACCCTTTTGTATTTAGTTGATTTAATGGATGACAATTTATCTTCATGTAATATCCAGCACAATGATTCAAATTAGTCCTACTCAAACACTCAGGTAGACTTTTTTTTTTTTTTTTTTTTTTTTTTTCCTGTGGTCACTGAGGTGTTTGGCTCAGGTCGGAATCGTATCGGCGCATCGTGGAAAACAAAATATTGAGGCACGCTGGTAGTAATTATTGATTAATAGTACCGGTACACAAACAATCATGTCTGTTTGACTTCTGTAACAAAACGTTCAATTTTGTTTTCAACTTCATTTTGCTTCATTGTTTGTCCAATAAAGATGAGAACAAATTCTTCTTTAGGCATTCATTGTGGGCTTCTTATATATTCACACTGACATTTTGGAAAGTTTTCATCAAGTCTTTATTTGGTTGCTCGTACACGATTTATTTGAGCTGTTGCAGCTGCTTGTCCGTGTGACGTCCACATGCGGCCTCATCATCACTCAGGAAGCTGAAACGGAAAAGTTGAGACTTGATTTGCACGCACGTTCATACACGTATCTTTACCTGAGATGACTTCTGGAAAAGTGATGGACCAACCTTTCCGCCTTTGTCACGCGTGCGGACGCGTAGCTTGTTGACTTGTGTTTCAGCCATGTCAGCCCTTTCCTCTGCATCGTCCAGCTCGTGCTGCAGCTTCCTGTATTTGGACAAGTTGGTGTTGGCCTGCTCCTCCTGAACACAAGAAAACACAGGACAAGCATTCAAGAAAAAAACGTGCGGAGCATTATATTGACATCCAAGCACTGTTACATCGTTATTTGTGTAACGCGCTACGATTTACACGTCCAAGCAAACCAGACAACAGTTTTCCATACTAATTGTCAATAAAGAGAAAATGCCAAAAAGTGATTCTGCAAATAGTGCTTTCCAATTTGTAGCGTTCCCGGGATGGAGCCAACCTCAGTGGTTGGTGAACCACTATTTAAATTAAAAAAAATAAATACATTTAAAAAAAGAGAAAAAGAAAAAAAACACTAAAAAAGAGAAAAAGAAAAAAAACACTACTGCACTGGACTTAATCCAGGAGAATCTTATCCATGCTCTTATCTCCACTAGACTTGATTATTGTAAAAAAAAAAAAAAAAAAAAATTAAAAAAAAAGAGAAAAAGAAAAAAAACCCTACTGCACTGGACTTAATCCAGGAGAATCTTATCCATGCTCTTATCTCCACTAGACTTGATTATTGTAAAAAAAAGAAAAAAAAAAGAAGAAAAAAAAAAGAGAAAAAGAAAAAAAACCCTACTGCACTGGACTTAATCCAGGAGAATCTTATCCATGCTCTTATCTCCACTAGACTTGATTATTGTAAAAAAAATTAAAATAAATAAATAAAAACTCTATGGTATATAAATCGCTGAATGGCTTAGGTCCTTATTACGTGAAAGAAATACAAACGGAATATATAAATCCAGTCGGGCTCTGAGGTCTGCAGACTCGGGTCAATTAGTGGAGCAAACGTGGTGAATCTGCATTTCGCAGTTATGCATGGAATTAAGTGCCAACAGAAGTGAAGCCAGTGAAAATGTGCTTGAATCCAGGTGAAAACTGCGCTCTTTTCCCATACCTACGATTAAGGTCTTTCAAAGCATTTTATTTATGTTCTTCACTTTTAAACGTCTTTGACTCTCTTGTTTGTAGATGCCTTTAAATGTTGTGCTTTTAATTATGTGACGCGCATGCAGCTACCTTGCGAATGAAACGTAAATAACGTTGCCTTCGTGGCTGATGAGAGCATGTGATCAACTCACCGCTTCCTCAGCCACTCTCTTGTAACTCTTCACTTTGACCTGCAGTTTGTCGATGAGGTCCTGCAGGCGGATGAGACTCTTCTTGTCCTCCTCGGCCTTCCCAAAAACAACATTGAAAAGACATAGTGAAGACTTGATCCTATACTAGCAATGTCAACATTCCCACCCTGATGTGTTTGTGCTGACGCCGAAGTTTACCTGATAGCAAAGCTCTTTGACTCGTCTCTCGTACTTGCGCACCGTCTTCTGCTGATCCTGGTTCTTCTTTTGCTCCAACTCCATTTCACTTTCAAGTTCTTTCACCTATTAACAAATAAGGAGTCAGCTGAACGCCCAAAAAGTCGCTCCGCCGCTTTGGAGTTCGACCAAAATGTGACGGAGACTGCGCCTTGTGTTCTACTTTGGGAGTTCCACTAAACGGATATTGGCGGCACATCGGGGCACTCACCCTGGCCTCCAACTTCTGGACCTGCTTCTTGCCACCCTTCAGGGCGATCTGCTCAGCCTCATCCAGACGCATCTGGAGGTCTTTGATGGTCTGATCCATGTTCTTCTTCATCCTCTCCAGATGGGCGCTGGTGTCTTGCTCCTTCTTCAGCTCCTCCGCCATCATGGCTGCCTACAAACACACACGCGCGCGGCATGATTGTCACGGGAGCTCGACGGCCGGCTTTTCCATCCACTTGCACGCGCTTACGTCCGTGATCGCCTTCTTGGCCTTCTCCTCGGCATTGCGGCATTCCTGCACGGCATCGTCCACCTCACCTGACAGCACGGAGAGATCACTTTCCAGCTTCTTCTTTTGGTTGATCAGCGCTGTGTTCTGGAGTCAAAGTTTCAAAAAGGAAAGATATATTCAGCAGGTGGTGGCCATGGGGAATTTAGGGGGGATTGCCGAACGGCCGGTCCATGACCAGTGCCGCAATCGCACGCCTGCTTGTTACCTGCGAATGCAGGAGGTTGACTCTCTCGCTGGCTTCGAGCAGCTCATTCTCGGCTAGCTTGCGGGCGCGGTCGTTCTGCTCCAGCAGAGCCCTGAGCTCCTCCACCTCGGCGGCCAGCAAGTTGTTGCGCCGCTCGGTCATGGCCACCTGCTCTTTCAGCTCCTCGTTCTTGTGAACGGTGTCGTCCAGCTCCATTTGGACGTCCTGGCAGAAGTCGGGAGTAAGTCACATATGTGCAAGTCATACCCAAGTCTCAAATATTAAATGTTAAAGATTCAAGATTGAAAGCAAGTGAGTTGAGTCTAAGTTTATTATAGTTAGCAAAGACTCAAGAAGTAACTAAAACTAAAAATTGAAAAAGGTTTTTAGTTTAGGTAAAAAAAAAAAGAAAACTGACACTACTATCCTATACTAGTTATAACATCCAAAATGTCCTTTGTTATATTTATTTTGGCATTGTTGTAGGCCCGTACAGAAGAGGGAAGATCAGTCATTTGAGAATTGTAGTTTAATTAACTTTAGAACAAAATATTTTGTGAACTTTTGTAGCTTGCACTTGACAAACACTCCATGTATTAAAAAAAAAAAAAAAAAAACTAAAACTATTTTTTTTTAAATTAAGCTAAAATGAAACATTTTCCCCCAAAAATCAAAGCTAACAAAACAAACTTGCTCGAAAAACTAATTAAAATTAACAGAACTTAAAAAAAAGTTAAAACATACTATAAAGTAACTATAACAAAGAATCCAAAAGTATTATAACCCTGTTTGAGTCCTTGCTAAATTTCAATGTCAAGTCTTGGAATCTTGCTCGGTCACAACACATTTTCACATTAGCAACTTTGCACTAAGTACTACCGGAAGTTCATTTCACTAGTTCATGATAATAAATTACATAAATGACAGTCGGCAGAAGGCAAAATGGCCGCCCCCAGAGGTGGCTAAAAACGAGTGCATTTTGCTGCTTAATTTATATCCCACAAACGCAAAATGAATCAGACCGTGTTTCCACTAGTGGGCCTGCTGGGAACATATTCTTGAAAAAAATATGTTTGTGTTGACTTCCGGTATAAGAATGACGCCTCTCCGAAGCGAGAACATGAAGCAACTGCTTGGCGAGGTGTGGCTTTTATCACCTTCAGCTGAACTTGCAGTGTTCTCAAGAGTTTCTGGGACTCGGCCGCCTGCCTGTTGGCGTGGTTCAGCTGCACCTCCATCTCATTCAGGTCTCCCTCCATCTTTTTCCTCAGGCGCACTGCCTCGTTGCGGGACCGGGCCTCAGCATCCAGGGTGGCCTGCATGGACTCCAGCGCTCTCTGGTGGTTACGGCTGAAGCGATAACGGCAGACGATGACGAGCCAAGACCGTTGCAGAATGTTCGTAAACAATTGGCGCCAAAGGATACGTCAAAACTGAGCGACTACTGCTGCCTGGGAAACGACGATTAAAAAAAAAAAAAGTTGTCTTGCGTTTGGGCTAGATATACCCCAAAAGGTTAAGATATTTACAGAAGGCAAACCAAACCTCCATTATCGGGTTTCTGGAAGACATTTTCTCGAGAAAAAAAAAAAAAAGTGAGAAGTGAATATGAATCATTCCAAGATTAATCCAGGAAATCCAAAGCCAAAATCCAAGCAACAAAAAAGTCCAACGATCATGTTAACTGTCGGGATTGCCATCGGAGAACGCTTCGATATGATCCCAATGATAGGATTTTGGGCGACAACTTACCGGAGGTTGTCGAGTTCTTCATCCTTTTCTGCTAACTTCTTGTCAATGTCAGCTTTGATCTGGTTCAGCTCCAGTTGGATCCTCAACGTCTTGCTTTCTTCGTGCTCAAGTGCGCCCTGAGACACAAACACACACACGGTTCACTGTAGCTCACCTCCAATCTGGAGACCTCAGTGACGTCTGTCTACATAATTTTCTCCCAACTTTGAGCCGTAATCCGATGCCCTTTTTTCTAATCATACTGTAAAGTAGGAATGTCCAATTTAACAGTTTTCTGGAACACATTAAAAAAAATACAGTTTTCCCAGAATTCTTGTCATTTACGATACGAAATGTATATAGTGTATGTAATATCATCCCTCGTGCTAGCTAGCATAGCCACAAGTGTACCTCCGCTTCTTCCAGCGCAGCTTGAATCTCACTTTTCTCCATGTCTAGACCCTTCTTGATCTTCTCCAGCTCCTGGATGGTCTTCGCTCCTTGGCTGATTTGATCGGTCAGGTCTGCGATTTCCTCTAAGGGACGACGGACAAGAAGCAAACGTGACCTTCCCGATGTGTACCAACAACCCCAAGCGTCGCTGCCGCCTGCGCCGCTGACCCTGCAGGTTCTTGTTCTCTCGCTTGATGGTCTCCAGAATATCCAAGGTCTCCTCGTAGGAGTTCTTCAGTTTGAAGAGCTCCGTGCTCAGGCAACGGGACTCTTTCTGAGACGCTTCCAGGTCAGTCTGACACTCCTCATACTTCTGCTTCCACTCAGCCAGCACCTGATCGAGAAAGGAGGTGGAATTTTAGACGGTGGATCTGCTTTATATGTCACTCTGTTCGCTCAGTACCTTGTCAAAATTTCGTTGCTTCTTGTCCAGGGCGGCGGCGGCAGCGTTGGAACGCTCCAAGTCGATCATCAGGTCCTCGATCTCTGTCTGGAGTCGATGCTTGGTCTTCTCCAGAGAGGAGCACTTGGCATTGGAGGCCTCCATCGTCTCCTCGGCCTCCTGCAGGCGCGTCACCAGCTTCTTCCTGATAGCAAACAAGGATGTCGAGCAGTGATTCAATTCAGTCACGGTGACAATTGTGTGCTCGCTTCCACTGCAACTACTGCAGAATTCAGCCGCTCGGGTGCTGACGAGAACCAGAGGGCGGGAGCACATTACGCCAGTTTTGAAATTGCTGCATTGGCTCCCTGTGTGTTTCAGGATCGATTTCAAAGTACTTTTATTAGTTTATAAATGTGTTAATGGTCTTGGGCCATCTTATTTATCTGATTTGCTTTTATCATACCAGCCCTCGCGGATCCTGAGGTCCTCTGGCGCCGGCCTTTTATTTATTCCAAGGGTGAGGACCAAAATGCATGGCGAGGCTGCATTCAGCCGTTTTGGTCCTCACCTTTGGAATAGCCTGCCAGAGGACGTCAGGTCTGCAGAGACTGTTGATATTTTTAAGAGGAAGCTCAAGACACACCTTTTTAGTTTGGCTTTCAACAACTTTTAAATAATGTATCTTTTCTTTTGATTGAAGATAATTCTATGTTTTGCTTTGAATGTTTTAAAGCACTTTGAGTTGCATTTTTATGTATGAAAAGTGCTATATAAATAAAATGTGATTGATTGATTGATTGAAAGTTTGCCACTCACTTGGCTTCCTCCAGTTCTTCAGTCCTCTGGATGGCGTCGGTTTCGTACTTGGTCCTCCACTGCGCCACCTCAGCATTGGCCTTGGACAAGGCTCTCTGCATCTCAGCCTTGGCCTCCTGGTCCTCGTCGTACTGCTCTCTGAGGAGGTCGCAGTCGTGGCGAGATGACTGGAGGGCGTGCGCCAAAGCGTTCTTAGCCTGGGGAGGGCAGGCTTGATGTGTGAGCGGAGTCACAGTGGAGCTCTGACGCATTGCAGCGGCAGAGAAGAAAGGCTGCGGTGATCAGGAACTGACCTTGGTCTCCTCGTCCAGCTGCTTCTTGAGATCCTCAACATTTTGTCCGAAGGAGGTCTTGGCACGTTGGAGCTGGGAGACTGTGGAATCACGTTCTTCCAGTTTCCTGCCCAGCTCGGCTGTGTAGGTCCAGGTACATGTGTTACCAATGCCGGGCTCACGCCGAACAATTTTCAGTCTCAGACTAAAAACTTCGGAAGGACGTCTTTGAGTTTGACTGAAGTCGCAACGCGCTGCCGTCATCCCGATCGTTTAGCGTAAAGTGGTACTCGTCAATCAGCTTTTCCTAGTCTTGACCTCACGACAATATCAAAGGTGATTGATATCATCACAAGTCTTTCGGTCTTTGGCGGTGACATGGCACGACCAACAACCAATCGATGAGCTCTCGGCGGGAAACTTAACAATTACGAGAGCGGCGCCGACGATTTTATTCACAGACTTTGTAAAATCTCAATCTGAGACTAGGCTGGGACTAAAAAAAACCCCGTAATACTTGCTTGTCTTTACATGTGAGCAGATGCGAGATAACTTCTCAAAGTCTTATCTTAAGTCTTAAGGTATCTTAAGTGGTCTTTGAATTGGGCAGGAGGGATTAAATATCTTGAGCTAGTTTGGTTTTTGAATGGAACCACTGAAACAAACGATCATTTCTAGGACGTTCGCATTTTTTGCGATGCAGCTGTACCGTTCCTTACCGCTCTCAGCCTGAGCACGGGCCTTGTGCGAGGTGCTGTCATTGAGCTGCCGCTGAAGCTCCTCCACTTTGGCTTTAGCCTCGCTCAGCTGATCTTCACAAAGACGACACGTCTTCTCCGCGGTCGCCTGCGGGCCAGAGAAGGTCACCGCCGTTGCTAGCTAAACGGCGTAGCCCCGTACGCTCTGTTCCCACCTACCTTGCCTTTGGAGAGTTGCTCCACAGTGGAGGCCAGGTCGTCGGCCTCCATCTTGGCCTCGCTCCTTTCTTTCTCCAGCTTCTGCTTGACTCGCTGCAGGCTGTCGATCTGCTCGCTCAGCTCGGCCACCGTGTCGGCTTGCTTCTTCCTTAAGGTGGCCGTGGTGGCCTCGTGGTGCAGTATGGCTTCCTCCAGGTCCCGCCGCAGCTTCAGGAAGTCGGCTTCTCTCTTTTTGTTGATCTCGATCTGGACCGAGGTGGCCCCGCCGGCCTCCTCCAGGCGCTCGCTCAGCTCCTCCAGCTCGCGGGCCACGTCGCCACGCTGCTTCTCCACTTTGGCCCGACAAGCTCTGTCGGCTTCCAGCTCCTCCTCCAGCTCCTCTGTGCGAGCCTGGACCAAAAGGACTTTATGTTTGGCTTTGTTCGCATAACCCCAAAAAAAAAAAAAGATGCCTACCAGTAACTCCTTGATTTTCTTCTGGAGCTGGCTGACCAACAACTGCTCATCTTCTATTCTTGCGCTCATCTCATTCATTTCAAAGTCTTTTCTGGTAGACATTGACATGATTGTAAAACGGGGTGTATTGAAACCTTAAAAAGGTGTCTTTGCGAATATTCCAGTCCGACTTACTTTTTGAGCCGCTCTTCCATCTGCTGTTTGTCGTTCTCAAGATCCATAACAGATTCCAAAGAAAGTTTCAGATCTCCTTCCAGTTTCCGTTTGTTCCGTTCCAGATCCAGACGCAGCTTCTTCTCTTGTTCCAGGGACCCCTCCAGCTAGTTTACACAAAGGATGAGCAATGTCCAATAGCAATAATTCATGGGCGTTTTTTAACAAAATTACAATGTTGAAACCAACTTGCATATGTTATGGTGTTCAAAAATCAATAAAAACAAAAATCCTCAGAAGAGCACTTTCCAATTAAAGTGTTGAGGCTCACACTAATTTAATTTTTCTGCATGCGGCCTTCAGGGTAAATGTTTCGACAGCCCTGAGTAGCACGTACAGGACTTTAAAGTCTCGTGTCTCGGCCACGTTGATATAATAAATTATTGGGTCCTTGACACAAGCTTATTTGAGTAACTATGTTCATTGCATACAAATGTAATGACAAAAAGGGAGCATTTAACTTCAAGAATAAACAACCGAAAAAAAGACATAAATCAGGGGTGGAAATGAGTTTGGTAATATTTTTGGTGTGACCTCAACGTACACTTGAGCAATAGCAGCAAAACGTCAAAAACCAAAATGCAATGAAACCCCATTTTCATTCGACTTTCTATTACACTGGTCAACGGCAAATTTTGATCAAATTTGAATAATTTTATGTGAACCTAAAACCTGAATATTTTTTTGATACTGATAATTTCACTTTTGTTTTTGTCTGTCTTATAAAAGCTTGCGCAATATGGATTTTTTTACCATGCGTTGTAATTTCAGGAAAGAATTCCACCTGTTGCTACATTCATTGATATGACTAAATATATGATTATTATTATTATTGTGAAAACCTGATGAGCAAGAGAAAATCAAGGGCAGATTCGGAATCAGACCAAAAAAATAATCTGATAACGTCTACTTGCGTTTCAGATTATAACATTTTGTAAAAAAATTGTTGCGTGTAAGTGTTATTATTCGTTCTTTTAACAATGAGTGCCATGAAAAGTGTCATGACAGGTAAGCCGGTGGTTTTGTCCTACAGTACGTGTTGTAACTGCGTGCTTGTTGTACTCCACTTACATCATCCACTTGTTGCTCCAGCTTGACTTTGGCTTTGGTCAGACTGTTGACCTTGTCTTCTTCCACCTGAAGGTCATCCAGCGTCTGCTGGTGGGCCTCTTGGAGGGCCTTCTTCTCCTTGGTCAGCTTCAGTATGGTTTCATCCAAAACTGCCATTTCCTCAACGAGGTTCTTCACCTGTAACAGGAAGCAGATGGGCCTGTTTTTGGGTGAAAAAAAGACAAAATAAAATAACGCCACATTGTTATTTCCCCTTATTATGTTTGAATCTCTGTGTGGGATTTCTTTCCACGTCCTGGCCCGTCATATGGGGGGATATATGGATGGATGCTTTGTGTGCCCTGTTAGCAGCCGTGCGTTCACCGTTCGCATGAGCGGCGCGGCGTCACCTTGTTCTCAAGGGCGTGCTTCTCCTTCTCCACTTTGGCCAAGGTCACCTCCAGGTCGTCTATGTCCCTCTTCAGCTCGGCGCACTCGTCCTCCAGCTTCCGCTTCTTGGCCATCAGATTAGCGCTGGTCTCCTCCTCGTCCTCCAGCCTCTCCAGGAGCTCTTTGACTTTGGCTTCCAGCTGGATCTTTGTTTTGATGAGCAGGTCACAGCGGTCCTCGGCATCGGCGAGATTGTCTTGCTCCTGTTGGCGAGGCGCGGGGGGGGGGGGGGGGGGGGAAGAAGAAACGCGCGCTCCGTGACATTCCCGGTCTAAAAGCAGAATGTGCGAATAGGCTGGGAATAAACACGTACCGCCTGCAGCTGTAGAGAGAGGTCGTTCTTCTCTTGGGTCAGGCTGACCTGCCGCTCCTCCAGCTCTTTGCGCTTGACGTCGGATTTCTCCAAGGCCTCCTTGAGCTGCGCCATCTCCACCTTCAGGTTAGCCAGCTCCTTCTCCGTGGCCGCGCTCTTCAAAAGGGGCTTAATCTTGAAGAAGAGCTTCATCCAGGGCCAGTGTTTCACGGTGTTGAAAGCCCGAATGTTCCACTGGATGATCATCAGGGCCTCCCTGTCGCCGCGATTGGATTGTTGGCGTCGTTATGTGCAAGCCCGTCGTACAAACGATGTTGCTAGTTGTTAAGAGCGAGTGTAGTAATCCCTATTGAAAATATATATATTTTTTATCATAGTTAGATATCGTCACTGTCCTGTGAAAAATATGAAAAAAAAAAAAAAATGTACATAAGTGTTTTTCACAGGACAGCGGCGTTATAGTTATAAAGTCTAATATTTCTAATATGAGTGGATATTTAATTGAACTTCCTGTTCATTTATTATAATATCAAATTGTATATTATGGTAACAGTTTATAAAAATAATAACGAACTTTTGATTTATTGGTATTTTTATCTTCCTGCTCCTTTTCGAATGTATGTATGAGCATCTAAATGATTACTAATGATTAAGTTGAGGTGTTTTTACTTTTAGTTGCTTTTGTTCAATGTTTTGTTTTGTTTGTATGTATTGCCTTTTTTTTTAGTCTACTTATAATAACAGTTTTTATCATTTTATACATGTTCAAAATAGACACACACCCCCCAAAAAATATCATTTGAAATAGTTCAGATAGATAAATAGTCCAAACAGACAAAAGTAAGAGATGATTTTTTATTTTTTTTATTTTTATCACCCAGTTATGTAGAATTAGAAATCAATAGAATTAGGGTTTGACTGAATTCAATAATTACTTTTCACTTTCATTTTCTAACCGAACCCTCACTGAGGTTAATCAATAACTAAAATATATGCGGTTTTACATATCAATACCCCTTCTATACTTGTACAGTAGTAACATGAAAGCAATATTTGGACCATGTTGCACTGAAATGTGACCAGTGATGTCACGCCGATGGCTTCCGTCGACGGGTCAAAGCAAGACGGTTCGAACGTGTAATTCTAGAGTTGCCTATTTCTTTATTTAGTGACTTGCCCTTGATGCTTAGTCGCTCTAATCGCACGCGGAGCGACGCGACGGTGTGAAACGATACGGCCGACGCCGCTTTTGATGTTTCATGACTGACCCAACTGGGTTAGCGGATTGATTTAGTCTCTGCAGGATGGCTTCTCACAGGCCTAAATATGGAGCCACGACCCATCGCTCAAGGTCTTGCCGTCAGTGTTTAGAGGGTGAATTTTAGTGGGTGAGCGCAATGGGGGGGGGGGGGGGGGCACGGGGGGGAAAGCTGATTGCATTTTTGCCATAACTCCGCGCCGGGTGCCCCTCGAAGGTGAGCGTCTGTGTTTTTTTAGCAACCTAAACCTTCCGCCCGGCGGCAGGCTTTAATCCTCTGTCACCCGCCACGCATCCCATCAATGCGCTCGCTTGGAAGCACAGGCGCCGTGGACAAAAGGGGCCAGGGGCCATCGGGCATCCAAGAAGGGTGGCCGCCGGTTGTATTTTTAGGGAGGCCCCCCGAGCAGCTGCCACTTGACACATGTCGCCATGTGGCTCCGAGGGCACCGTCAGCATTGTTTGCTTCGCCGAGGGCTAATGGCGAGAATGGCCGCAGAAGCGAGGGAGCGCGTGTCGGCCGTTTATGAACAGAAGGGCCGCGCGGGCGCGCGCCGGCTAGCCGTAAAAAAAGGGGTACGCACGCGCCTCACACGCGCGGACATCACTGCCCTTGCAGCGCAAGCGCAAGCGAGTGAACACCGACGCCATCACATTGAACGTGTTTGACAAAATCTCTGCCAATTACCAGGATGCTCGTTTTTTTTTTTTTTTTTTTTACCTCCTTTGATTCATAAGCCTCCGTTGCAGCCTCATGAGCGTGCCTCGAGCGACCGCCTGCAGCAGCGTCAGAATCTTGGCCAAACGCTCATCCCTCATTTCCTCCAGATGACCCAGCAGGCCTGCCTTGAAGAACACCTGGAAACCAGAGAATAGTCACAACCCAACGACTTGACGAGGACGTCCGAGAAGGCGGTGAGGAGGTGCGAGCTACTTTTGTGTGTCCAAATCGATATTGGTTATGGTCGATATCCAAGGAGGCCAGCAGGTTCTCTGCACCTTTCCTGCTATCCACAAACTTGTCATCTGGGATGGCTTGTGGGTTCAGGATACGGTAGCTGGATGAACGCAAAAAAAAAAAAAAAAATGTAAATGATGAGATCATATGATCCAGAAAACCACCTGGGCATGTTCAAGGGTGTTAGATTTTCTTCGTTTTTATTTGATTTTTTACGCTTAGTTAGGTTTTATTCGTTTTAGATTTCTTTTAATACATGGAGTATCTGTCAAGTGCAAGATTAAAAAAAAAAGGCACTAAGTGTTGTGTAGTACAGTAAAGTAAACTACAATTCTCAAAGGACTTTGTTTGACCTTCCTTCTCAGGACGTACAGCAGTACCAAAATAAATACCTTCGAAATGAGCCTCGAAAATTCATTGATGATATTAACAAAAGGGCATTTTCAATATAAGCTTAGTTAGTTTTACAAATGTAAAATGCAGTTTCAGTTGATTTTTGTTTTTCAAAAGAATTTTTGATTTGGTTTTATTTCGTTAACTCTTTTTTAAATTTTTTTTTTTTTTAATTTTTTCCCCTTAAAGTAAATACATAACAGAACATTTAACCTGTTAATTTCCACTTCAACAATAATTCGTCAGCACACATACTGGAGTATATGACAGTAATTCGCAATGAATATTCACAAATCATACGTATAATTTGGGATTAATTTGTGTGTCTGTTCTGACTTACCGCTGCTTGAACTCCCCATAGAGGATGCGATTAGGAAAGCCCTTTCTGCAGATCCTGATGCCCTCCAGAACCCCGTTGCAGCGAAGCTGGTGCAGCACCAGGAATGGGTCCATGATGCCTGCACAATATCAAAAAAAAAAAAACGTCAAAAGAGTCGGTCGGACCCACATGGCTTGAGCGTGTGTGTGTGAGGCGTTTGTGTCTTTGAGTCCTTACCGGGAGTCTTGGTCTCATTGGGGATGATGCAACGCACAAAGTGAGGCTGGGTGCTGCGCAGGTTTGTCATCAGCTTGTTCAGATTTTCCTGAAGAGAAATGAAAGTATCTTTCAGTTTATGAAAAAAATGTAACGTTTTTGGGTTTTTTTTTCTCTCTCCACGCACCCACCCAGCACCCACAGGACTTCATCAGTGATGAAATGAGGGAGGAGCCAGCACAGACTTAAAGTGATGTTCATGTGATCATTGCCCTAAACATCACTGCAAGTCTTAACTGCCTCCGCCCCAGAGCTCCTCTGATGCCCGCGCCACACCCCGAATAAGGTAAGGCATTTCAAATGGTTTGTAACAGCAGAGCGGCTTGGTGCAGGGCTCACCTTGTGCAGCTGGGACACGGTCTGGAACGAGGCTGCCTTCTTCCTCTTCTCTCTGGTCCCGGTCTTCAGATCTGCAGTTGACCCAAAGTTAGTCCACTGATCACTCTGAGCACCTGCGGCGATCAATTGATGTAATATCCACTCGAGCGCAGAGGTGTCAAACTCATTTTCGTCGCGGGCCACATCGTAGTTATGATGTCCCACTTATTATTTTACAATTTATTTGATTTTACTTTTAATTTATCATTATTTTTTTTTAATTTTATTTCGATTTATTTTTTCAATTTATTTGATTTTACTTTTAATTTAATTTTTTTTTTTAAATTTATTTTATTTTATTTCGATTTATTTTTTAAATGCATTTTCTCTTTTCAATTCTATTTTAAAGGAGGGACTGGTAACAAATGTTTGCAATATCTCTCATGTAGCGTTAAAGACAATTTACAATTTGTCTTCGCCGGGCCACGCAAAATCATGCCGCGGGCCGGATGTGGGCCCCGGGCCTTGACTTTGACACCCGTGCTCTAGCATGTAACGCTTTAGCTACCTGAGTCCGACCCCACGTAGTTCTCGTACAAAGAAGCCAGCAGCTTGTTTGCCGACTTCTGGAAAACACTCACCACTGTCTCATTCAGTGGGTCTTTGTTTTTGTCCAGCCAGCCAAATATATTATACGGCACCTGTGAAAGGCATTCGATGTGAAAATGCATACGGAGACCCAACGAGAAGAATAAAGGCATGCACTTACCACTCCGGCGTAATGCACGAGCTCAAAATGGGCTTCATACTTGCGCTTCTTGTCCGGACGTGGCTTTTGGAAATTTGGAGACTTGCCGATGTGGTTATCGAACATCTTGGCTTTAAAGCTGTTGTCTGAGGCTTTTGGGAACATGCACTCCTCTTCAAGGATGGACATGATGCCAAGAGGCTGCAGGACAGCGACGGGGGTCACGCTAATAACACTGAAAGAATCACGTGACTCGTTTGACACGATCTTTTCTACCTTCTCGATGAGATCGATGCACGCTTGAAGGTCCAGGCCGAAGTCGATGAAGGTCCATTCGATGCCCTCCCGCTTGTACTCCTCCTGCTCCAGGATGAACATGTGGTGGTTGAAAAACTGTTGCAGTTTCTCATTGGTGAAGTTGATGCACAGCTGCTCGAAGCTGTTGAGCTGCAAAGAGACGCCATCGGGTTAAAAAAAAACAAAACGCGACACTTAACCGACGCTGACGGTCAGACGTCGGCGGTGTTTTCAAAAACAAAATAAGCACGATAAGCGGACACCGTGCACGTACTGTCTCGTGAGTCAACTTACGTCAAAGATCTCGAAGCCAGCGATGTCCAGCACTCCGATGAAGAACTGGCGGGGCAGCGAGGTGTAGAGGGTCCGGTTAATCCGGCTCACCAACCATTTGAACATGCGGTCATATGTCGCTTTGGCCAGAGCGCCGACGGCATAGTTAACCTACAACACAGGCACAAATGCTGGATATGCAGCTGCCGGTTGCACATATGCAGGTCGCTCCGGTTTCTTGCAAACCTGAATTTACAGTTTGCAGAGTTGCTCGTGTTTCGAGCAAGGTTATAGTTAACGAAATGGAACGTTTAAAACTGAAAACAAAAAAAAACAAGAGCGCTTTAAAACAATCCCTAACTAACGGAAACCACATTTTACGTTTATAACACTACCTAAAACTATACCATGGCTGTAATTACAGGGAAAACGTCCTTCGTTTTAGTCCTTGTCAATTCTTTCCATACATAATTTCAGATGTATTTATTTTGCTATACAGCAGAGGGAAGCGTATATAGTTTCGGAATTGTAGTTTAATTTATTGCACATTCCTTAGTGACCTTTTTTTTTTCCATCTTGCGCTTGACAAATATTCCATACACACACACACATACACATGTATATATACACATGTAGTAGTACATAATTTTGTGTGTGTATATATATATATATATATATATATATATATATATTTATGTACACAAAACTAAAATTATAAATTATTATAAATGAAAACAAAACAAATCTGCTTCAAAAACTAACAACATTTTAAAAAGCAAAAGTCAAAACACCGTAAAACGTAAGTCCAATGAAAAATCCAACAGTATTCTAACTAGGGGTGTAACGGTACACTAAATCACATTTCGGTTCAGTTTGGTTTCTTGGAAATTTCGGTTCGGTACATTTTCGGTACAAAAAAAAAAACTGTTGTTTTTATTTTTTTAATATGTTTGTTTTGAAAAGATGACAAGTAAACGGTATATTCTTTATAAAAAATAAATAAAAATGAATTATTAAGAAATTACACCAGAATAAAAAATACACTAACAATAAAGATCTCTTCATTTTGTAAATGATTAAGACAGTGAAATCTTTAAACAGTCAGCAGCAACAGCCTATGACACATCTAAGTATTCAAGTTAAAGACAAGTTGTCATTACAGTACATATATACACTTTTTGTGATGAAAAAAATACATACAATAACAGTTACAATTATTGCTAACTATATTAAAACACTTTTTATAATGAAATATAGTAGCTTTAAAGTCTTTATGAAATTATTTACTCTTTTTAGGCATTCAAATCTCTGAATGTGCAACAGCATATTGTAACAAACTGGGTTATCTGCGTTGTGGTCGGATTTGTGTTTTGCTGAGTTGTGATGTTTCCGAGGTTCATGAATGCATCGTACGGATGAGCAGCGGGGGAACCAACGATAGTGCTGTTGTACTTTGTTTTTGGCTAAAAAGACCGCTTGCTTCCTCGTCTAAGAAACATTCAAAATCGGATGATGTCGTTTTAAGTGCTATTATGTTAGACTTGCTAGCTACGGCATAGCCGCCGATCTCATGTAGCAATGTCGGCACACAACTTTGGGACTTATACACGTACCTTTCCCCATCGGCGATTTTAACAGGACGGCCAGAATGTTACCAAACAGGAGACCGCAGTGTATGGGGGGGGGACCTTCGAGCTCTAGCTTGTTTGCGTATTCGTTTGCTCCTCTTTAGTGCCGCCGCGCTAACAAGTGGACCGAACCGAACATGCCATACCGAAACGTGTCAATACCCCCGCGTGTACCGTTACACCCCTAATTATAACCCTTATAAATCTTCGGCAATGTCTGACGTGTGTGTATGTGTAAAAATATGTGACTGTGTGGCCTTACCTGTTCAACATTCTGTCCCTTGACCACATACTCATTCCCCACTTTCACTCTTGGGTGGAGAAGGCCTTTGATGAGGTCAGCTGAACTGACCCCCATCAGGTACGAGGCCTTGTCCGCACCTTGGCGAAGAGAAATTTTTTTTTTTTTTAAAAATCACAAACTTGTTTTTGCGATTTTTTTTTTGGTTACTATTGCGTATCCTTTACTTTCAGTGCCGTCCGCCTCGGCCTGCTCCTCGCGTTGCTTTTGCTTGAACTTCATGTTGCCGAAGTGCATGATGGCGCCCACTATTTTATAGCAGCCGTACTTCTCGTCGGACAGGAAGCCGAGGATGTCCATGGCGCGCTGCAGAGGCGATGTGGTTATTTGATGGAGCCCGACAACAAAATATGATCTCTTACGTCGGTGGCCATCAGCTCGTGTCCATCATCCAAGTTCTCCACGGTGGTCACCCCCTGAGAGCAGAAGTGATAGTCGTATGGGTTGGAGGACACCAGCAGCATGTCTGCGAAAAAATAAAAAAAGAGTTTCGAGTCACTTGTCATGTCAAAGGAACGAGACGTTTAAAGTCAACAATCGAGTTCCCACCTAATAGTTCGGGTTTCTTCTGCGACATAATCTGGTAGTAAATGTGGTAGCTCCTTTCGCCCGGCTGCTGGAAAATCACTCTGGATTTTTCCAGAAGATCTAAGCAGCAAAGAGAGAGACGCGATGAGATAATAAAACTGATCCTTGGTATTGAGTTACTGTGTAAATGTTTGGAGGGACGAGAATGTTGAAGGGCCAGCACGTCAACTAAAATGGGGATCATGAATTAGGCGGTTTATACTCTTGGACCCGGGAGGAACTCTGGATCTGGTTGAAACTTATCCTCAGTTTTGCCTTTTAGATTCCAACCATCCATTCACCAATACATTTTCTCTAGCATTTACTCTTTCAGGCTCACTGGGAATCGCAGCAACACAAAATATTTAGCAATATATTGACAAAACCCAAAAGAAGTGGTAGCTTATATCAGATTCCGACGGTATGATAGCTGTGAGCAAAAATATCGCAGCATCGCGGTATTAAAATTACAGCTGTAAAATGAGCTTTTTTGAAATATTTGAGTACGTAAACATGGCATTTTTGCTTTCCATTGCACATACCGGTAATGTATTTTACTTTTAAACTAAATATGGAATATTTAGTACAGAAGAAATGTTTCGCATGTCAAGTTGAAATAAATAAATAACTAAATAAATAAATAATTGTTAACATTCTTCTATTTCAATTCTTCTTAGTAAGTCACAGTGTCACAACAATGGTGAGCTATTTGTGGAACAGACTCGTGTTGTCCTTTGGGCTAACTAGCACCCGCTGGTGCCACTTATTTTTTTATTTATTTTTTATTTTTTTCAACAATCCACACAACAGTGCCAAAAGGCATCGTGTTTGCACAGAGTCTCTTGAGTGTTGCTCCCCCCACCCTCCTCCTCCTTCGTGCGTAACTGCTCACCCCTCTCCTCTCTGCTCGCCAAGGAGACAAAAATGTTAATTGGAGGCAATTGACTTCTGCAAGCAGCAAATCGTACTGTGCCCTGCTTGGATTTCCCCTCCAAAAAGACAAGAAGAGCTCATCAGGTGACAGCCAGTGTTAGCAGTCATTGAAACCTCGCCTTTTGAAAACAGCGGTAAACCGTCAAACCGATAATCGGCCCATGCCCGGCGGTATGCAAACGAACAAAATGTAAATTCTAAACAAAACACAACTTGCTTAAGGTGAGTAGGCCAACTCACATATATCAATGTCAGAAGAAGCCAGCTTGCCGGTGGGGCCAAAGTGGATCCTGATGAACTTTCCCTGTGGGGAAAAAAAGAGATGTATTTTTCATGGAAAGCACTGCACACAAAAATAAACAACTGACTATGAATGCAAATTTCCAGGCCCAGAGCCAGGGTGTTTGTAAACTACTCACAAAACGGGATGAGTTGTCATTCCTCAATGTTTTGGCATTCCCAAACGCCTCCATGGCGGGGTTGGCCTCGATGATCTGATCCTCCAGAGTCCCCTGAGAGACAGAGGTCCAAATGTGGTCAACCAGACACCGTGATGCATCGTGCAGACGTTTTGTTTGAAAAGAGAACCCGTGCCGCGCTCACTCACCCCCGTCTTAGTGGCAGGACCTTGCTGCAAGTAGAAAAAGCCAACAAAAAAAGTATGTGAGAGCGACGTCGTGTCAAGTAGGACTTGATGAGACTTTTGGCGGGGAACATCATGACCAACAGAAGCTGGTTGTTAAAAGCGATGGTAAAAAAATAAATAAATAAATTAAAAAAAACAGACCTCCATGTTTGATATGATGAAGTGTGTGTGGGGGGGGATGAGCATCAAACAACACAGAAAAGTCAAAAATCCAAGACAATATTTGAATCAAAACAAAAATGAGAGGGAAAGAAAAAATAGTGCAAAATTCAACGCAAGAGCATTGCAAAGGGGCTGCAAAGCACATGAGGGTGAAGACATGATTAATACACTTCTGACAATCTGGGGAATGGAAATGTTTGGGAATACAATAAAGGAATTCCTGGTATGATTAAAAAAAAAAAAAAATCCAAAACAAAAAGGAAAATAAAATTCAGCCCAAAAATAAAAACAAAAAGGATTGAAAAAGGGAAGAGAAGAAAAAAGTACAGTTGCCATGTTTGCCTTACTGCTTTCTTAGCAGAGGTTTCCCCAAGAGCTGCCACAATGGCAAAATACTGAATGACACGTTTCGTGTTGACAGTTTTGCCAGCACCGGATTCTCCGCTAGGAGTGTGAAAAATCACAGGTGAATAAAAGGAAAGCAAAAGAGAACCACACAGGTTGTTACAAGAGAATGAAAAAGAAAGTGAAAAATCCTCGGAAGAAAAATACCTTTGTGTACATTTAGCTCTTTTAAAAATGGTTGCCAATTCCGTTACAAGCTTTGTGACTTGTTTGCTCATCGAACAGATTCCGGGAAGAAGGTACTTACGTGATGAGCATGGACTGGTTCTCCCGATCTGAAAGAGAAAGAAAACTTGCCATTTCAACACTTGCGCGTATGCTGTGTTTTTTTTTATGCGTGTGCGTGCGTGCGAGAGCCTCTTACTGCGCAGCATGGCATTGTAGGCATTGTCGGCGATGGAGTAGATGTGCGGGGGCGCCTCCGACCGTCGTTTGCCTTTGTAGGCGGCGACCACGGGGGCCGTGTAGACCGGCAGCCATTTGTACGGATTCACCGTGACACAGAAGAGGCCCGAGTAGGTCTAAGGGTGACGCCGGGGGCGGCACATGAATGAATGAAGTCTAGCTCGTCTGCGTGAATTAGACGGGTTGGCAAAAGGGCGGCAAAAGGCGGCAACCGGGGTCAGCCGAACTCACATAGATCATCCAGGCCGAGTAGCGCCTGCGCATGTTGAAGAGGACCGAGGCTTCGTTGAGATGCGTCAACATGGCCATGTCTTCGATCATGTCGTACTTGGGAGGGTTCATCTGCTGGATGTCGCTGTCCTTCACAGTCAGGGTCTGAGAGGACACCAAGAGGATTTGTTTGTGAGGTGGATGGAGTGGTGCCCTCAGAAACAAAAACGACATTTCGGAGGTTTGCACCTTACCTTTCCATTTTTGGTCTGAACAATGACTTTGTCCCCAGTGAGCTCCTTGATCTCGATCTCAATGTACGCCTCTTTGTCATCGGGGATCCATGCTCGCTTCTTACCTGAAGGGAGAGGAGATCACGTTGATTAATTTCATTTAAAAAAAATTTTTTTAAATAGTCTACATTGTTCTAAAACAACAAACCATGCGGAAAAATGTATTCGTGTTTATATAAAGTCTTTTAAAGACTGTAACTATCAAATGAAATATTTAACTTGCTTGTCGGTTCTCATCTTTAATTATTGCAATGCTTGATATTCCTCTTCAGAGCTCTCGCTTTGTATGAAAATTCTGGTACATCTATCTGCATGGCTACGCTGTAAAAAAAAAAGTTGGGTGAGCTCAAAATTTCAAATCAACATGCTTCGATAACATTTTAAGTAGGGCAATTTAACAATTTCTTAAAAGGTTTTGCTGTTGTGAAAATTGGCTTTCAAAGAAAAAGAAATTGACAGAACGGTTGTCCCTTTTATTGAATCCCAATTTAAAGATATATATATAAAAAATGAAAACGTGCTTGCTTTGTTGCGCTTAACTAACATTGATTATCATAAATTTAGAATTTAAAGTTTTTGACTGTTTTAGGCCTAAAAATACAAGTGGTATTTTGTTTTTTACAGCGTGTATAGTTGGAATCACTGTGACAACAAAAGAGTAGAGTAACATTAATATTATACCACAGCATTATGTACATTGTAATGATTAGCTACTTATGGCTTTCTTGAATTTAGACTTTCCTGATATATACATATTTGTTACCACAATGTCGCAATTAAACATTTAATATTGTCTTGCATACAAACCGAGTTACATTTGTAATATTTTATTTGTCTTTGGCTCACTGGTGTATTTGGGAAAAAAAAAAACTTAAATGCGTCTCGTTTACGTTTAAGTTTTCTGAAACTGGCTTGTTGTCTTGTAATATCGACTGGATCACTTGTAAATTTCTTTTTAGAACCCAAAAGTGTATCAAATGAGCATTTGTTTTTGGTTTGAGAATAGGAGCGGAGGCCTACCGTCAAAAGCGACAGTTTGCACCGCCAGTTGCTCCAAATCCGATTTGCGTAAAAAGGGCGCCGCTTCCCCGAACTCTTTCATGTCATAACGGGACATGGTTGCACCTCCCCGACAGACAGGCCCAGTCAGCCAGACGACGTGTTCGGTTCCTTGGAGCAAAAAAATACAACAAATGATGTTAGGATGTTATCACGTCATCTTCTTTTTAGAGGATTAAAAAAAAAAAAACACGTGCGTAAAACCAAACGCACGAAAACACAGAAAGTCGGCGAGGCCCGTTCAAGAGGCGTCAAGCCGTGCGTTGGCAGGGGGGAAAAAAAAAAAAAAAAAAAAAGCAACCCACCTAGGAAATGCAAAGAGCTGTCCGGTGACTTGGCGAGACTCGCACGAGGGAATAACAGCCGGGTGAGATGTGGCCTGCTTTATAGTGTGTTGTCAAGGTCACAGTCGGTGGACATTTGTCCCTCATTAGTTTATGCCTCCTCCTCCAGCGCCCATTGGTGCTGAGCGCCTGTCTCAATTGACACAAAAGGAAAGCAACGTTTTTGTCATTGCGCTAAACCCAAGCGGGCTATTTTTGTAGCTGACTTATTTCGTGCACTCCGAGCGCCGTTGGCCACTGGGGAGAATGCCTCATTTCTTACCTTTGACACAAGTTACTGTTTTGGAGCGACTTGCTTCCATGCCATGTCTTAAAACGAAGAAATGAAGGCTTGTGGCTAAACAGGCTAGCAGTAACATAAATTAGTCCAATGTTTTCATCAATTTGAGGCAATCAACATTCACAACACTCTTGGGTCGTTTGTGCTGAGAGAAATTGACAGGGATGTTTGCTATTGTATTTGGACCCTCTGAGGATGCAACCTTAGAGGATTATTTCGGGAGCTGTGGGGCATTAAACAAGTTACTATAAATACGCAACTTTTTATTAATAGAGAGAATGATGGTGAGGCGCCTACGCAACAAAGTGTGCCGTTGCAAAGTTAAAAGCGACAAAATCGAATCCATTAATTGACAAGGTGGCTTTTTTCGGGGGATTCAAACGACCACGTCGGGCCTAGCTTTCTGTCTTCTGTTTTACGGGGTCACAAGCGCACTCTGGTTGGGCCAAATCTGACCTTGAAAGCGAGGGGAAAGGTTCGAGAGTGCTATGGGGAGGAGGGACACTGGAGCACAGGTTCTCAGAATAGACAAAACCAGAGTCCAGAATTCCTCACCGGGACATCGAAACCGGTCGCTGTGGCCGACGTCGGATAAGTCGCAAAAAAAAAAAACACCAGCGACCAAGTCGCGTGCAGGAAAAAAACGAGCCGTCTCTCATATGTTTGTCTTGAAGTGGCGGCCATCTTTGTGGATGGCGTTATCTGTTGCGGTGGCAGACTATGAGGTGTCGCCGTGATGGCTCCCAACGTTGTCGGGCATCAGTGAGATAGAGGCGGCCAGAGCTATTCTGGGAGAAGGTGCTCTTCAGAGCGGCCGAGGCTGCTTTATGTACTATGTCACCCGCCGCAGCGTTTGAAAAGCTGGCATGCTGATAACACACACAAGGAGGAGATGAATCCCAAAGTCCCCCGAGTTGCTGGCTTTAAATAAGTCTGTAAACACACACACACACGGACGTATATATACAAACACATAGTGGGGTGTTTGCGGTGCGGTGCTCGTGTCGCCCCCCCCACGCCCCCCCCCCACCCCGCACCCCCCCCCCTACACCCACCCAGCACATCTCTCCGCACCGCGAGACTGCAACCTTCTGCAACAGCTGACTTGTCCGGCTCCCAGCTCTCCTTACATCCCCAGTGTTCTTCAAAATCATTTAGACTAATGTGGCCAGGCCCGTCAATGCTCCCGTTTTGACGATTGGACATTTGCGCAGGTTTAAATTACCTTCTGGTATAAAATAACTCAAGTCAAAGTCCAGCTGAAGGCCTCGCCTCCAAAATGCCAGGTCGGAGCACCACGGGCTCATTGTGGGACCGGCCCGGCTGTCATGTTGGTGATGTGTCGAGCGCGGGGCCGACAGTTTGGGCATCAAGACTTGCTCCGCGGGTCGCTGACAGTTGTTTTAGATCATCATGCGCCGAATGCCTGCGGGATTAGGCGGCGAGATGGAGAGAGATTGGGAATTATGACCGCAGTCGTTTTCATCAGTGCTTAATCGTACTTGACACGGCCCAACCCGATCTCCGTGTTGGACCTCTGCGCAGGTGTCGTCGTTAATCAACAAGTGAAATACCAAAATGTAAAATTGAAAGCAACTGCTGCTGCCTTTCAAAATATCTTATATACATTTGATGGATATCAAAATGTAGTGTAGTCCATTGGTTTTCGACTGCTTTTCAAAGCATCAATCAGAATACTTAAAAAAAATTGCCTATTTAAAAAATGTATCTGGATCCAGATGATTACATTGCCTGCAACCACTTGAAGTGAAATTAAATTCAACATGATCATATATGATCCTTCCTTTTTTCATTTGAGAATTAAAAAGAACACGACATGATAAATTATAAAGCATTTTATCATTTTTGCAGGGCAAAATAATATTATTGCACTGAAAAAGTGACGGTTGAATTTACTCAATTATATTTTGTCAGGAGGATGCACAAAATAAAATAATCAGGATCCGGTTACATTTTTTAAGTACTGTAGATATAGTCTATTTAAAAAATGTATCTGGATTCAGGTGATTATATTTTGTGCAACCACTTGAATAAATAAAATTGAGTAAATGATCCACAAAGTTTTTTGAGTGAGTGATACTTTTATGTTTTTACTTCAGTAACTTATACAACACAATCCAAATATTCATTTCGTCATTACAAATCAGTTTTTTTTCACTGCTATGTATTGAATTAGGTCGCCATTTTGATTCGAGTTTTGAACAACCAAA
Source organism: Filicampus tigris (assembly GCF_054856515.1). Lineage (NCBI taxonomy): Eukaryota > Metazoa > Chordata > Actinopteri > Syngnathiformes > Syngnathidae > Filicampus > Filicampus tigris. The sequence goes on along the minus strand of NC_141225.1, from coordinate 22,225,261 downwards.
TACACCCAAAAAAATGGAATGTTGAATTTACTTAATTTCATTTCATCAAGTGGCTGCACAAAATAAAATCATCTGGATTCGGATAAAGTTTTAAAGTAGATGTACTGCGTACTTAAACAATCTATCTGGATTCAGATGATTTCATTTTTTACAACCACTTATAAAATTGAGTAAAACATGCACAACATTTTCTTTTCAGTGTAGGTTATCATTTGACCTACCATGACTATTACACATTATTATCTTTTAATTCTTCTACATATCTGCCCAACGAAAAGCACGTACGTCATTTCCAAGTTCTACGCCCCTCCCTTTTTTGGGGGCAAAAAAAACAACCAAAATGTATCTTTGTCGTTTTTCTGATCAAGAAAAAAACCCTTACAGAATTTGGAGGGCCGTGCTTTTCATCAGAGAACGATCATTTAATAACTGATCAGATTTCACCCTGTCCCTGATTTAAATGTTGGGTATAAATAAAGCTTTGCTCGGGATGACAAATATCACAACAGCCCATACAATCAAAAGGTCGGCGAGGCAGCGTTTGGATCAAAGCATTCATCGGCGGTGGATGTTTCTATAAACGCCTTGCGCCCGACCACAATGCATTGCGGCACTGCTGTGGGCTCAGCCCTCAGCCGTCGGGTCGTCACATTGGAGACGGGCTGGCGCGTGGCACAAACGCACCCTAAAGCCCCAATTATTCTTCCACACTGACTGCGGCCCCCTGTCATCCGCCCCCACCCCCCCCCCCCCCGACCCGCCCTCCCAAACACACACAGGAGCTAATCAGTCTCGCAGCTATTAGCCTGCGGCTCCAGACAATAGCCACGTCTCTCCTGCCCTCACTATGCGTGGCAGCTCTCAGCTGTCTTTCTATTTCGGGACTGTGCAAGCATACCTCGACCCAGCTGGGTCATCAGAGACAATGGACCTGCTGCCTTATCCAAACATAGGCCCGCAGACAATCTGACGCACTCCAGGATCCCGGTGAGAGCCCCGCAGCCTCATAGGCCCAATAAAACTAAGTGAAAGGGTTAACAAGACGACACACATGCTATGCATTATGATTGATGGGTGGGATGTTAGTGACTAGTGAGCTCCACTCTGTGTGATTCCTCTCATGTTGAAAATGAAATACTGTCCATGTCAACATGTCAATGCAATACATCACTGAGACTTTTACAGTCACGTGCGTGTTTAACTCAAACCTGTTCGCAGCTTGACTTTGTGCACTCTCGGAGCCACTAAAACAGACAAAGGCGGACAATTTGAACTTCTAGCACTTGCCAAAGCTCCATTATTGATTTCCTGCTGTACATTTTATTGGACTATTCAACTGAATGTATTTACGAAACCCTTTGGAAAACATCAATGAATTGATCGGCCAATTTCAAAATGACTCCGTTTGGCAAAAACCGGTAGAACCTCTGATGAGCGGTCAAGATTGTTTCTTCTGGTCAGAACATGACATCCAAAATATTTGCCGGTCGGGTCTTGTTCCTGGGCATACTGCTGTGTCAGCAACCACAAAGGTCGCGAATGATTTGGGTGTCAAACTTAATTTTATTGCCGTTTTTATTCTCTGGCCTTTGCCACGGGTGATCATGCTTTATTTCTAGAGTGTCTGCAAGGGGTGCCACAAGGGTCTGTGGTAGGACTACTGTTGTTTTCCTTATATATTAATGTAATAATTTCAACATTTCAACCAAAGCACTCTTGCCCAACTTCAATTGTTGTAAAATTAAACTAAATATAATCTTCACAAAAACTACTACTATTACTAATAATAATAACAGGAGAAAAAAACTAGCATTGATTGCACTCCTTTGGAAAAGGTATCCTGTTATAGTATCTGGGCTTGGAAAGATGGTGACTGGAAAATGTATCTCGTGAGAATGCATCAGTATCTGGTGCACACAAGTTAGTATCTCTTGTCAAAGCAAATCTAACGCATGCTAACGAGATACTTGGATTCTTTTTTTTTCCCTCCGGTCCATAGTTTCACTCTCAGGTACACACGGCCTCCTCTCGTGTGCCGAGTCCGGGTGGTTGTCCACGCACGGCCGTGCTCGGATATTTGCAATGATGCATGTTGCTTAGTTTACTCAGGCGTCAAGCTCTTATATGTGTCCTTCATGACGTGCACACGCACGACCGCACCTGCTGTGCTTGGCAACTGCTCCAACACAAAGAGAAGGAATTGATATGCAGCAAATGTGGCATTGAAATGGAAGTTGTTAACACTTAATGAAGAATAACATTGGCTTGCCTGAAGTATTCATACAACAGATCCCTCAAAAACTATACCTTAGCCAAGATGATAACATTCCATTATGACTGGTTCTAAGAGATTGATCCATCCGTCACTGGGATTTGATTCATTTATTTGCACCATTTCCGCCCAGACTAAAGTGATTATGCAACATGCAATCGTCAGATTCCAAATGCTGTTGATGCAGTGTTGGCACCTACTAAGGGGAAAATTATTCACACGGGCCTAAATCTTTAGATGCCATAAGTTTTGTTTTTTTCTTCCACTTGTTCTTTTCTGTGTCACGAGTATAAGGTGAACTGGTCTCTAGTCAACCACAGGATAGATACAGACAAACATACCGTACATTCACACCTATGAGGCCATTTATAGGCTTCAATTAACTTAACAAGTGTGTTGTTGGCATGTGGGAGGAAGCTGCAAGCATGCAGAAAAAATGTTAGCTCCAACCAGTGAGGCCTGATTAAGATTCAAACCAACAACCACTGATTGTGAGGCGGGCGTGCTTTGAACTTGCCGAACTGTGTCATTATCACCCTAATCATACTAATGGTGAATACACACATTTTTCACAGTAAAACTGCGCTTGAGTCTAGATTCCTTATTCCCACCTGGCTCTCTCGTGTGGCCCCCGAGACAGCCTGACAACATTTAACACCAAGCTGAAGCTATGTCCGTCCCCGGGATGCTGAGCAGGACGCGGGGCCCGAAGCCTGGCAGGTGAAGAAGGTCCTGGGGGATGCTTTCTTCTCTGAGACGTCCCAGAAGGATCAGTTTGGAATTTAGCAGTGCTGCTTCATGGCAACGGGCCAGACACTTGGACAGCTGCTTTACGAGCGCCTCAACTCTGCTCCTGTCACCTCCCAGCACACCACAGTGTGTCAGCGGCCTGTTGTCGTCTGCTGCTTGGCAGGCTGAGATCGTGTGAACAGCAGTAGCTGGCTCTCGGATAAGTTTTATTACATGTGGGAAGAGCCACAACAGAGATGAACGAATTGGAATTTACTTCTTTGCGTTTAACAAGCAATGCACTGCGCTTTCCACGTGAAACTCAATCAATAGAACAGTGTATAGTAATGTTAACCAATGGTGCCCCCTATCGACTAAGAGTATTAAGTACAAGTGGATTCCTAACTGTCATTTGGCGCCCTCTGTCGGGGCAAGGCGAAAGTCACAACAACGTGACATGACGTAGATTTGTTGCGACAAAAACAAACATATACGATAGACTGATATTGTATGAGAGACCAGGGGCCTGAATCGAAATCTCTGTGGAGTCCATACAGCTATTTTCTCCATTTTCTTTTCATGCACACGCAAGCGCAGGGAGAACATGCTCAAGCCAATTAAGATTCAAACTCTGCAGCTCAAAACTGTCACTGAGACGTGCCTGAGGGCGGGTGTACCTACCGTGCTGTCTATCTCCTGTTGTAGTTCAAAATCTCAAATGTTTCCATGGTTTTGAAGTCAGGGTTCTTCCACACCAAATGCATCCAACCAGGTCCTTAAAGAACTTGAGAATACTCATGCTGGAACACAAAAGGGCCTTGGCTGAGCTTATCAAATAGTCCAAACATTCTTCTTGATTTTATTTGTTGGTGGGTCCTTTGTCACACTTTAACCAGCAGAGGACGACATACTCACTTCCTTTGCAGTCTTCCTTAAATTCACAAAACTCCAAAGGAGGACTATCACTGTGGTAGTACATGACTGGATTAGCAGGGGGCGCGTTAGTCTTCCCTTGCACTGACACATAAATCAGACAAAATGTCCCACACTCATATTTTGTGGTCAGTGTGCATTCTGAAGGTGGAGTCATGGGTGGAGTTGAGCAGCAAAGGCATTCTTAAAGGGCCTGCAGCAAATGTGAAAGCAACGAACTAAGAAGTTGGAAATCACATGTGTAAAGATAAACAGTGACAAATACACGGACGAAAACGTCTATCTGTATAAAAACTGTAGTTTAGTATTGAAACTGCGACCAAATTGGTTAATCACTGGGATCCTGGTTGTTACTGGTCACAAGTGTCATTTGTGCTGGTCAATAATCTTGGACTCTGATATGATTGTGAGAAACATCAACAACACAGTAAGTCCTCTTGAATGGGAGGAAGTTTAGTCATCGTTACTCAGAAATTAGTTTGACCAGCTGGAGACTCAGAAAGCGTTGTGACAGTTAGTTAAACAACTTCAACTTTTGATGTACAATTTTGCACATGTCATTTAATTCTTGCTTTGCTGCCCACTGAGGGCGACCCGATAAATACAAGTATTTTAACTGTACTCTTTTAAACTAATTCACTGCCAAGGACATATTTATCTGTCTTTTCACCGTCCAACCATTCAATCCCAGGAATTGATTTATAGTTTTTTCACTTTTTTTTTCAAATGTTAAGATAAAAGAGGGTCTGAAAATGTCTGGCAGTGAATGAGTCAAATTCATTGCTCTGTCATGTCTCTCTCAAATAAAATCTGAAAAAAAAAAAAAAACTGCAATTGCTACATTGTACAATTTTGAATCATGCTCTATATTTTTGTGACCTCTTGAAGTCATTATGCTTTTAGGACCCTCTTTGTCAACTTCCCCAATGACTCCGCCTTCTGCATGCCATGTTGTAGCGTGGACACCGCAAATGTTCCATGTCGGCAAACAGCACCTTCTACTGTTAGCTGAGAATATACTGAAGCCTCGCTGCACGGGCCCCCGTCACATGTGGTCCCGAAGTACTTTATGAGCGAGCGAACCGCAGCAAACAGCTGCTCCGATGATTTGAATCCATGAAGAGATGCCATTTGCATGTAAAATGACAATTATGTGCCAAGGAGTCCATGCAAGCCTCAAATAAAAGCCCGCCTGGTTATATTCAATATAGAATATTGCTCATTTGAACAAAGAGTGATCGAAATAGTTGCCTTTCTCAATGACAGGAAGGGACTATCGCATAGGAAGTGGAAGTAGGAGCGTCCCTCTCACAGTCACAAAAGCCCCCACGGTCGGCCACTTGCCTGCGTTGCCTGCCTGCCTGCCTGCCCATCCTGTAGCTGAGAGCCGCGTGAGCCAGGAACACCCCCTCTCTGCAGGCCGATGGCTGCCTGCTAGTATTTTGGTAATCGTCATCCTCCCTGACCTGCTGGCCCGATCCTGGCGCCAGGAGTCTCCACAGCTCCCCTCCGCCTCCTCTCGCCGACTCCCCCCCCCCCCCCCCCCCCCCCCCGACCCCACGGATAATTCAAACCAGCTGCCGCAAGGTGCCTGCTTCCAGTGATGGAAGGAGCCCATGCCGAAGTCAAAGTACCACGGCAGAAACGTAAACACGCATCACAAAGAGTTCTCGAGAACAGCGAGAGTTCGAAGAATCGAGTCATTTCAGCTGCAGGTCACGTTGAGTTGCCTTTTTGATAAGCGCGGAAAGAAGTTTGATGCACAAATTTGCTTTCGGGGACTTTTTCACTCGGCCGACTTCTGTGCAGCCAACGTGTGTTCAGTTTCCACTCAGTGAACGAGGTGATGGTGGATTCCTGTCTGTCCTTACATGTGACCGAATGATTGACTGGTGACCTGTCCCGGGTGTCAAGTAGGTTCCGGTAAATGTTGAATTTCCTCCAAAGATATATCGCTCCAATAAAAGACGATTCAATACGATATGTTTCAGGTTCAGTTCAATACACCCACAGCTTTTAAATCAAAACTGATTTTCAAATTCCCAGCCCTAATAATAACGCTCACTTTTTACTGTAAATGCATTTTTGACTGAAAATTGTAGAAATGGTTGACCATACACACATGTAAGCTCCTCCCATGCCCATCTCAGTCCCCAGACCTCAACCCAATTGAAAACCCAATTGAACTGAAAAGGGAGGACCCAGCTCGCTGAAGGAGTTAGAGAGATTGTGCAAAGAGGAAAGGTCAAAGGTCAGGCTCTTTCTGTCTTCTCCCATCGTGTGAAACATTATACAAGATTAGGTTATTATTATTTGTTTTTGTTTTAATTTATTAATTAATTTATTTTAATTGTGCTCCCATTATTTAGACAAAAACTGAATTCATTAGAATCTAAAGAACAAATCTGAACCAGGGATGCCAATAATTTTGGAGAGCAGTGTAGCTGACTAAGAAATGTGTGTATGATGCAATGCAGTTCTAAACCATGATACACTATCCATCCGTCCGTCTGTCCGTCCGTCCGTCCATCCATCCGTCCATTTTATACAACGCTTGTCTTCTTTAGGTTTGGACTGTTTGCCAGCCACATTTGGTCAAACCGCCATTAAAACTGAGCATTATCATTTAAGACTTTTGCACCACATCACCCTTCATGTAAAATGTCGGCATTAATTGCGGAACCATCTTTGAAGTGTGCAAAGCGACTTTGTAAATTCCCGAGTAAACGAATTAGCTTGCTTCTTTGACAAATATGACCGCTGTCGGCTATTTTGGGAGGCCTGTCCGTCCTTACTTGGAGTCTCACTGATCAGCTCCTGGCCAATCACATGCGTGCTTCCTGGTTCCTGCCTCGGCGACAAATCTGCACGGATTTTCACGCGGCGATATCGAAGCGCACATTTGCTCCGATCGTAGCTGCCGATATTTCCCTGCGCTGCTTCTTCACGAGTTTCACTGACCTGAATGTTTTTGTCATTCCTCGAACCGTCCCGTCTTAATGAGACGGAATGTGTGTCACAGTGAAGGAGGGAGGCATACAGAATTCAGCCCTTCATTGGAATCACATGAAGAGCATGCGCATCCTCAGTGATCAAGTGATACGGATGAGATTTGGGATAATTGCAGAGGAATGTTTGTCAAGTGGGACAGAGGGACGAAGGCAGAGAGATTCCGTTTTGCGCTGCCATTTTAGTCACAAGAAACATGAATACTTTGGAGGATATGCTTCTTCCCCCCCCCCCGGACCCCCATTTTAGTGTTTTTGCCATTTAGGGGGGGGTCTATGTGAAATAAGGTGCCTCTCTGTCTGTGTTCTGACCACATCGGCACATTGTGTTGCCATTGAGGGGAACCCCAAGCTTTTGATGGGCGGTCCACAACCCCCAGCGCTGCTGAGTAATGGCCCGCAAGTGAACTGACTACATATGTGTATGTGACAGAGGTTTGGATTGTTTTTCACGAGGCGGCTAGTGGTGCGGTTGCCTTCTAGAACAGCAGCGGATGGTTATCAGAGACAGAGGCCCGACCGAGGGGGCGGGCCGACGGTACAAAGAGCTGTTCTGGTGGAACGCTGAGGAAAAATAGTTCATGCTGCACTGGGATTTCCTGCCTTTGCCCTGACTAGCCTCCCCCCTTCTGTTGTCTGTCAGCTCCTTTCCCGATGCTCGGCGGGCTCGGGAGCCTTTTTCAAGCTCAAGGTGGCTGAATCAACTACTAATTTATTAATGGAAGGGGGTGCGGGGATTGAGGGGGGGGGGGGGGGGGGGCAGCGTTGATCCAGACAATTAATGCAGTCAAGCTTCCATAAATTCCATTTCCTACTTTACCGTGTCCACCCACAGGTTGTTGGGGGGGGGAAGGAACTGACTCAGTATAGTTTTCACACTCTTGGCTCTCACAGTGACATGCAACATATTTGGCTGGTGTTATCTGATCTCACATCGTCCACAGCTGGAATACGCATTGCCTGCCATGCCGCGGATCCTGCGAAATGGCGAGGCGCAAGGCAGCCACATTCCCACTGGTGTTGAATGTAGTCAGGACAGGTGCCTGGCCATTTGGCTGCACTCAGACATGTCGCGTGGGTGTCAATAAGAGGGGGAGGGGGGTGGTGTGGGGCGCTGGGGGGGGGGGGGTTGTCCAAATCAGTCCCCATCTCTTCCCAGGCCTTTGATCTTAGGTGCGAGCGGTGCAGCTAAGGGGCATGTGTCACCCATTAGCAGTGCGGCGAGAGTGTGGCCGCTCGCGGGTTCTCCTCGCGGTAAGCAGATTGGGAAGGATGTTGTGAAAGTGGCTGCTAATAAACTCCGAAGTTGGTGTCGAGGATGGAGGATGGGTGGCCTCCCCCCGAAGCAGAAAAAAAAAAAAAAAAAAAAAAACAATGAAAGAGGAAAGTGTCCTCAATAATACCTGTGCCGGGCTTTTCATTATACTTTGTGGTGTGTACGCACTGAAGCTACACTGATCACACAGGAAGTGAGGTAGACAATTTCATTGAAAGGCATTGCTGCCAGCAATCACTGTCTTGGGAAAGCGGGGGGAAATGGAAACCAGATGTCTGAGATCCACCATGAATATGTCAAAGCTCCTGGACTATGTCAAATCCCCAAAGTCCCTTTGGAGTATAGAAACGTTTCTGCAGCGTCATCAGTAACGAACGCGGGGAATAAACGCTGCCAGCGGACGCCTCGGCAGTACCGACAACACGGCGAGACGCTTTCGCCGCGCCGCCGGAGGATTTTTTTACCCAAAGTTTCTGGCCTCGAGGCATTCCTAACCATTTCAGGGTAACTCCCCAAATGCGACGGCTGCCTCGGGTGGCAAATCTCTCAGCACTCTTTTACCGACAGAGTGCTTTCTCCCGCTTGAGAAAATAACAAGCGATAGAGTAATGACTTAACAAGCAACAGGATAATGGCTTCAACATGTGCTGCGCTGGGAGAATTCAGGCCGGTGCCAGCGCTTGCTTACTCGCATGTGGATGTGTGCGTCTATTGTTTAGAGGGAGATGTTTGAAAGTTGGGACACCGGCGAACACATGGCTCTGGACTTCAGTTGAGAGTTGAAGGCTTTGTTTAGGGGGGGGGCGGTCCAGGGGGTGCGGGTGGAGGCTTGGGGTGGGGCACTGACTGATGTGTCACAATGGCAGGGACAGCCCGAGGGCTTTCTGCGGGAGAAACGGGTGTTTTCCATCATAACCAGCTGTAACGCGGGCCTCCCACACAGACCAACGCGCCGAACGGCCTACGCTGACGTGTGAGAACTTACATCTGTGTGTGTGTGTGCGTGTGCGCGAACATCTCCAGTTATAAGCATATCGTCATTTATTATGTGACTTGTCCTTCCTCAATGGAAAGTCACTGTTTACTCGGTTCTAGAGTGGCTCGCATGCGTGAGACCTGACAAAACAAAGGAGCAATGGGGCGATTCGGTTGCGCTACTCCCCTTAGAGATGTGGGGGATTTGATGTGTTGCTCAAGACGCAACAGTGCTCTGGATGCACCATTTCTTCATGCAAAGTTGGCTTGCGTTCTTTAAAACGTCCCAAGGCCAAGTTCTTAAAGAGGAAGTCAACCCAAACATATTCCATAAACACAATATTCATCAGAATGTTTCAACAAGTGAGCCTGCATAGGACATATTCTTGAAAAAAAAAAAAAAAAAAAACGTTTGGCTTGACTTCCTCTTCAATAAATTTGTGCCTGCTAGCCCAGAATGATAACACTGGTCAACAAATTTTTAATACATTTTTTTAAATCAGAGATGCAAGTAAACTTTTTGAGCGGATTCTTTTGAGCTGATTCCAAATCGGTCGTGTTTTTTTTAGGTTTTCATTATCACAATAATAACATAAAAGCAATAATATCCTATTTAATATACTAATATATCTAATAATATTTATGAATTAAAGGTTAGGTTCAGCAACAAATGGAGGGGTTTTTTTCCCTGAAATGTCAATAGCGATAAAATACAACGCATGGCAAAAAAAAAAGTCAAGTCAAAAAATATATATTTACAATAAAATGTTCCATGCGCTCCCACTCGTCTTGAACACGACATTCGGATTTATATTGCATTTGTGGAATACGAATTAATCAGCATAATTCACTCGGCTCGAGTAATGACCGATCACGACCGATTCCCGTTTCCTGAATTTGTTCATGTGACGTTCGCAAGCCGAGCCGTGATTGGTCGTTACCTGGGCATCTGTGATGTCATTTTCGGCCGACTGCCAGTGGCTAAATGGCGGCGTTTAAAGTACCGTGTTTGGACTAGCGAGCTTTTCTTTTCGCAATTACACTCTCATTAAGGCACGCTGGCCAACATGCACTCTAATAACCAAAAATATGGTTCTTTGCCATATCAAGAACTACCATGCGTAAAACACACGGAATCCAAGCCTTCGAGAGATGTATTTGAGCTGAGAAGAAACAACTGGGAGGCGCGCCGCACTTGAGCGTTGAACCGGCAGCGCCATTACGCTGCCTTTAAGCAACACGCGTCTTTTATGCGTAGCGAAATGCGAAGTGACTGACGCGTGACGAGCAACCCTCTTCCTGTCAGTAGAAAGCGTGCGACATTTGTGTAAAAGCTCCGGCAGGACTCGGCTTGCCCCACTTGGCCCCGGTCGCATCAAATCTCAACTTTTTGGGAGTTCACCAGCGGAGCCAATGCCCTTTCTCCGCATACCCTCCGATGATGTTTACATGCTGTTATGCGCAGACATGTCGCGGCAGGTGCACAGAAATGAGCAGCACCTCTTTCCTAATCCTCGTGTTAAGGCCTGCGGCGACAGCTCAACGTCCTCTTGCGCCTTGTCTGGGGAAAAAAATATTCTCAGGTGCATTCCAGCGCGCGACACGGGTGATATTTTTCCTTCAAATGCCACGAGGAGTGTCCGCGCGACCAAAGGGATTTTTCTTTGAGACATGATCCACATGGCATAACTGCAGCATTGATTGAGCTGCGTTGCGGATCGTGACATCAAACATTCCCGCGTAGCGATGAAGAAATGACTTTGTCGTGACTTTGACGTTTGCTTGGCCAATTCCTTTGCTGACATACTGCACGAGAATTGGGGCAAGCCGGGTCAAGACATTCCGACACTTGTCTTGTTTCCTGTCCCAGCGATGTTAAAAGTTGCTTTCTTTTCTTCCTCCCCTCAGTTCTCTTCTCCCCCCCACACCCCCCCCCATCAACGGCAATGTGAGGCAACGTCCCGAAGGACGCAGGAAAAGCAAAGAGCCCAGACGCCATGCATCCCTCCATGCTCCCCCCCGCCCCCCTCCTCCCTTTTCCAACGCTCTGCTTCTCGCTGGCAACGACTGTGCAGCAACACATGTCTCTGATCAAGTGCGGCCTGCGTCATCAGTTAGTAAACTCCGGGCTCCAGGAAAACCAACAGAGAGCACATTCATAGCCGACGACCCTGTGACTGAGTGTGTGATTCATTACTCTTTTAATATGTGCCCCTGCCCCCCTATCCTTAAACTCACCCAACCACTTCTCCAATGCAGCCCTGAGGCAACCTCGCAGCCTGATCAAGTCCATCATTAAAAATACTTGTGGTGTTACCGCTTTTGGCACTCTTTCTTTTTTTTTTTTTACTAGAAGCAGACATTTTGTCTTGGTCCTGAGTGGAATTAGTTCTCCCTGACATTTAAATTAGTACTTGGAACTTTAAAAAAAAAAAAAAAGATTGCAACCCCGTGGGAGATTTTCCTGGAAGAGGAAAGAATTGTTTTTTTTTTGTTGTTGTTTTTTTTGGGCTGAATCATGACTAATGAAGTCCTTTCAAGCAAGGTAATCTAAAATGGAGACGAACAGAAGCATAATACATGAGGTGTGAGTTGCACTCTAAAAACAGTTCCGTTAAAAATAACACCGTTTTCTTGGTTGTTTTTGCAGAAAACAACACAAAAAATGGGCTGTTTTGTACAAAACAATGCAAGAAAGTGGGTCAAATTGACCCAATTTGTGTATCGGTCCATTTTTGACCCAAAATGGTGTTATTTTTAACCCAACTGTTTTTAGAATGAGCTGTGGATGAAATGATAGCGATGGTAAAATGGAAAAAAAAAAAAAAAAAAAGCATCCTGACTTTGCATACGAGCGGCTCCGTTTCCAACCTCTCTGACAGTTGCTTTCGACACTGCTGAGGTTTCGTTCCCGCTTTCTTTTTGATTGATTGATTGAAACAACCGGCCTACTGTCTTCGATTGTAGCATGGCAATCAAATGAGCAGTGACGCTCAGGTGATGGTCACAAGTGTGAAGAGACAGCTCGCACGGATATTGACATCTGCTCCATGTGAGCAGGCCACCGTGACTTCGAATTTTTTTTTTGTTTTTTTTTTCTCCCGAGGGGAGCCCTCTCAAAGTCTTGTGTGTCACGAGTCTCGTTTATGAAATGTTGACAGCGACATCCGTTCCGCAACGAAGGACGCACTTTAGTTTGGAAGCACCAAACTCCACCCCGAAAACCTTGGCCGTTTGAGCGGCCCGCGGGCGGGACGGCTGATGGGGGCGGCGGCCGTGTTGCGGGAGAAAACGGCACTTGATCCCTGCAGCTCCTCGGCCGGCACTGCTTTTTTGGGGGGGCGGGGGTTGGGGGGGGGGGGGAAGTGGGCCAACGTAAACTCCCAACTTCCTGTCGGCCTTGTCTCAGAGGGGGAGAGATGATCCTTCTGCGAAGAGGGACGCACGCACACATAAATAGAAATACTGCTCTAGAGTCAGGCGGAGAGTGACTGGGAGAGAGAGCGAGCGAGGAATATACAAACATGACGGGGTTCAGGAATGTTAAACACATGGTTTATGGCATAAATAGCAGCCACTTTTGGTAAATTACAGTGAGTGTTCTGGCACTGTAGAGCGCACAGCAGGAAAACGCTCTCAGATTTCACATTTAGGGCCTCCGCTCTCCTCAAGGAACAAAACGGGGAGCGCGTTGTGTTTTCTTTCCTCTATAAAAAGGCAGAAATAAGCACGGCAAAGGGTTTAGTTTGGCTAAGTAAAGCTGAACAACCTTTGTGGCAGGAGCGGGACTGAAGAAGACAGAGACATGGCGGGATTTCAAATTTGGGAAAAAAAAGATTGCGTCATGAGTTTATATGTGTGCCGGCTTTTCTTTTTAGGCAAGGCAGTCTTTCAAAAAAATGGCTTTTGATTCAGCCGATCCAAAAACAAAGACGAGCATCGGCAGAAAAAGTCAAACAACAAGTAAAGATTCCCACCTCGGGACATTTTGCCAGCTGACATTTTGAAAATAGTCCTGAACTAACTGGCAACAGCTGAGAGTTTAATAGGCTCATCCCGGATGAGACACAAGATCATCATGGCCAAAGGGGACCGCTGGCTATCACTGACTTGGGATCCAAGTGGACCCGTTGCAGATGTTTGACAATCGGTATGGTGCCCTTTGAAATGAGCCAGGCTGAAGTTATACAATGCTTATACTGGCTGGGGGCTGCAGGCATATATATCCCTGAGTCAGGAGGAAATAAGAAACTGCCGTGGAACAGTTGACCTCACTCTGGGCCGACTCGGCTGGGCTCGAGCCCACGCAGCCCCGACTGCCTGCCTGACTAATCTGACTTACTGACGGAGAGAGAGCGAGGGGAGCCACGGGGAAAGGTGAGAACACACTGACTCACCGTCTAGGAGGATGACAGGTTCGGCTCTCCCTGATGACAAAAGAGTTGGAAAACACAACGCGCACGCTGCAACCGCCATCTTGAATCAAGATCAGACTTTGGTGAGCATTGAAATTCACGCTGGGTCCTGGGAGTGATTAAAAACACACGGCGCTTTCTTCTAAGGTTCTCTTTCAAAGTGCAGAGCTGAGTTACTTGACGCGTTTGGTACATCTGCACAATCGAAAAAGATCCAAGGCAAGAGTTCTACTCCCCGGGAAAATGTCTTTGCAAAGATAACGAGGCTCAATGACTATCAGAAAAGTGATCGGTTGGTTTGCGGTTGTGTAGAATTGCACCGCATTTGACACTCCCATTATTGAAATCCTCTTATTTACCTACACAACAGGCAAAATGCAAAGTACGCCTTCATAAAAACGCGTATGTTTACAGGTTTTATGCTAAGACTTTTTGGAGCACATTCAACCATGTTATAGTTTTGAATTCATTCAATGCAACGTATATTTTCATAATTACAATAGGTTCTTTGTGGGATTATATCAAAGGTTCATCTTAAGAAGGGCAGAACAAGTCTTACACAAACCCAAACATTGTAAAAAAAAAAACATCATCGGTAGTTTTCGGCCTAAAACAGTCATTTAAGTTGGAAAAACTTGAAAGTATAAATTACTGACACACATATAGCAACAATGTGAGTTAGCGCAACAAAGCCAGCAAGTTTTTTTTTTTTTTTACTTATGTCTTCAAGTGGGGGGGGGGAGGGGCAACCGTTCTGTTAAACTCGTTTTTGTTGTGAAATACAGGAACGACGATTTTCACTACGGAAAAACTTCAAACATGTATTTGAATTGCCCAACTTCCAGTATTATCGAAGTTTGTTGCCCTTAAATTTTTAGTTCACTGAATTTTTTTTTTTTTTTTTTTAACGGTGCTGCATTTAAAAATTCTGCCTTTCCAAGTTCATGTTCAGTTCCGAGTAGTGTTTTGCTACTTCACCTAATAAATGTGGCCAGTGCGTGTATGCCGCTGTGTTTGCACAGCGACAACAGTGAGAAGTGGAAGGCAGGTGGAAACTGACAACAGGTGCATTCATGCGATCACACACCCCCCCCCTCTCCATCATGCAGCGTATTCACCTGCACATCTGCAAAATTGCTTTTGCACAATGGTCACTTCACTCCACACGTGCAATATCGAGATGCTGAAGTGCCAGTTAATGATTAGCCAGACCTTGTTTAACCGTAACGTATCAACTGTTTTCATTTCCCACATCGTGGCAGGTGTCGCACGCACCTTGCCTTTGCTGACGTTCTCAATCCCAAAACAGCTTTTAATAAACATAAATTACTTTATTGAATGGAAATCAGAATCGTTTTTGGGCATACGCAAAACACCGAAGACAAGCGGGGTACAAAATTGAAATAACACGTCATCTGCACATTGCACTATAAAACATTGCCATACACGTTCAAGAAACTTTACAATTCATCTTTGCACTGTCCATTTACAAGGCTCTCATCACATATTAGGCAACCGCGGTGTAAACGTTGAAAAGAACAAAAGTTTGGTCCCAGCCTTTTCGCTTTGAATCTCTTTGGTTATCAATTTGAATACTGCAAACATGAATTAAAGCCACAAACGGTAATGAGGTAAATAAGACAAAGATAAACAAAAGAAATTTCTAGGCACAAATTCATTTCACGTATGGCTTCGACTGGTATTATTAACACTGTGGTAACATTGAGTGCACGGCTTTGTGAAGCTTCGCGAGTTCCGATCGCCGGAACTCGCCGGTTAAAGGGAAGGTTGGGCGGTAGTCAAAATAGAGGCTAAAGACGACCGTCTTCCGTCGGAAGACAACGTCCTTTGTGGCAACGCGCGGCATCTTTTTGAAAGCGAGGGCGGTGGACGTCACCTGCTATCCGCCGGCGAAGGTCACTGCCGAAGCACCTGTCAGCACCTCGTCTATCGACGCCGCAGTACCAGGGACAGCTGTGTGTGCGCGGCGGCTTTTGTGTGCGTGCATGTTTGGAGGCACGCTGAGAGGTTTATACCACCCGCGCACCCCGACCTCTCAGCAGCTGCGTCTGGGCAGTGAATCCTGAGCTGTCCGGCACCGGGACGGAGACGGGAAAGGACACCTCTTACCCCGGCGAGTTCAGTACATATTTGGTCTTGGGAATGCACACGACGGCAGCAAAAGGGGGCTGATATCAAGTAAAGATCAGCTCGGGTTCAGATTTGGTCCAACGGCCTCGAGACTTCAAAAGAGTATGGAAAAAAGATCTGCAGGGCAAAGAGGCTTGTGAAACTTGGATCCGCAATGAGGACTGATTCCTTCCATTTTTTTTTTTTTTTCTTAAAGCTGAAATGTCATTGTCACGACGGACCGGCGGACTTTTGAAGACACCCCCGTCCGAGGCCACGGGTCCTCCCGCCGTCGCGGTCTCGGAGCTTTGCCCTGCCGCGTCTCACACCGTGGCGGAGCAACACCCTGAGGAGCTGTGTTTCTGCAGCAACGACATGCGGCTGAAGGTGCGAGAGCAGACGCTGCACTGGTACTTCTTCACCTCGGCGTGGGTCTGCAGATGAGCTCGCAAATTGGAGCGGTCGGCGAACGCTCGGTTGCAGTGGGGGCAGGAGAACGGACGCTCGCCTGCATCCGGGAGAACAAGACGACGCAAGCATGTTAGCATTTCAACGTACTCACACTACCTTTGGCTTTTGTGGCCTTTGAATTCACAAGAGCCTCTTATTAACGCCTCACTCGCGCCAACACGCGCATGGTGTAGAAAATGAAGAAACGCCGGCGCGGTCCGAGCCTGAGTGAATTAGCATGATTAAATCACCGCCAAATGAGATTAGCACGCTAACAAGTTGCTGCGAGTGCTCAGTGATCAGACCTCTTGATAACGAGCCTTTTGTCTTCATTGTGTCGTCCTCGCCAAAAGCAACGATAAGACAATTAGCAAGGGGTGGGGGCGGGGGGGGGGGGGTCATTGTTGTCGGCACATTAAACACAATGAGTGATCAATGAGCACAGTCTACGGAAGGCTTCCCCATGTGATTGCATCTGTTGATCCGGTGTTGAAGACATCGCATTGATTGTCACGGCTAGCCTGCACCTTCTGGTCACAGCAGCAAAGCGCACGGGACTGACTGGCTGACTCGTGACTTCAAACGCGGACTTTAACCTCGATTTTCGATCAATAGAAGGATATCTGGGGACGCCGATCTCACCTGTGTGTGTGCGGATGTGGCCGCGCAGCAGCCACGGCCTGGAGAAAGCCTTTCCACATGTGGTACACACGCAGGGCAGGGTGTGCGAGCGGATGTGCATCTTGAGAGCCCCCAGGCTGGTGTACTCTTTCGGGCAGTGTTTGCAGAGGAAGGCAGGCCTGCTTGCGGTAACGGGGGCCTCCCTCTCCTCCTCCTCGGGAGGGCTGACGTGGGCCATCACGCCAGTACATTTCATCCGCTGACGAGGGGCGTACGTGTGCACGGGCTCCGGGCTGGGGGGGTCTGAAGTGCGCCCTTCATCCTCCTCGCCGCTACTGCTGGCACTGCTGCTGAGGCTGGACGGGGAGCTCAGGTCCAAAGGGCCTGGGATGGTCGAGGGCTCTGTTTGGGAGGTGGGCAGGTAGAGAGCGGGCAGGACGCTCAGGTCCCACACCAGACCTGCTGTCAGGCAGGTGGCAGTGGATGAGAGCTCAGCGAGAGGATATTTGTCCAGTGACGTATCTGAGAAAGAGATGGAGGCAGAGTTCAAACTATAGTCACATCGATAGGCTGCAAATAAATTGAGATTTAACATAAGAACAGATCAAAATCATTGGATGCATGTGTCTTCTTTTATCACTTGAGTTGCCCCTGGATTCGTTTGATCACATTTGACTTTTTAGGGAGCGTAAAGTTGCCGCCATTGGAAGGTTTCATGGGCCGTTTCCTCCCACGTATTCACGAGGGCTTGTAACATGAATGGCGCTCTGTCTGCCGCCACCAAGGGGGGAAAGTGCATCTAACGGGCCACAACCGTGTCGGGAAGTTACAGGATGTGGAGTTAAACCACATGAAAATGGAAGAAAAAAGAAAAAAAACAATACCCCCGCACCCCCCCCCCCCCCCACCCCGCATCACCGCCATGCACATCTACACTGGAAGAAGGGGGCTTTCTCACCAACTTGCGCAATTACGTAAGGAGGGTTTTCTGAACTCAAACACTAAAATAGAAGGCTTTATCACTCACCATTCTGACATTCCAGTTCACTGTAGTTTGGCTTTTGCTTGGCGAAGTACTTTTTAACCAAGAAAGACCGAGGCATTGTCCTTTTGCGTGTTAAACAGCCGTGCGTAAAAGTATCCAGCGACGGGTAGGATGAACACTCTGCAACCAACAGGATGAATAAAATTGTCCTCTGCCAAGTGGGAAATATAATCAAAAATATATTTAAAAAAACAATATGTATGTTCCAACAGTCCAAAAGTTGGAGTGAAATTCGGCAGACCAGCTTGCCTGCAGCTTACATGTAGAATGACTAAATGCTGGCCTCTGTTCTGAAATACTGACACAGGCGGGTAGGGGTGTGCTCGCCCTCGAGGGCCCTCCCCACCACCACCGCCAGTTCCCTCCTCCTCCTCCCTCCTTCTCCTCCTGCTGTTCTGTGCAGGAAAGGGGCTTCATGACCTCTTTCCGCAACCCAAACACGGAGCTTAGCAGATGAGGGCGAAGGAGCTGAGATTCGTGTAAATTACCGCTTGATTCTCAAAAGATATGTTAGCTCCCCAGCTATGAAAAGCACTACCTGGAAGAAGCAATTAAAGGCAATGATACACAACCCTCAACTTGGGCATCATTTATACTTTGAAGTTCCTACAGTGGCTGGCCATACTTTTGGTAATAAAACAAAATACATCATACAGATAATCAGTTATCAAACGAATCAATTCATGCGGAATCATTAAAGACACTGGTCAAACTTGATTGTAGCAAGTTTCACTTTGACCATACAGTCAGCGGCGTAAAATAAATACAATTCAATTTGATGGAATAAACATTATAATCTAGGCTATAGACAAAGGTAAATGCGTCTGATCGTGTTTAAGACAATAGTTCACTGCATGAACACTGGTTGGAGCTTCAAATAAAGTGGAAACGCCGTGTAAATGAGCAGAAATGATGAATTCTCACACAGAACAGAAGTCTCATTCAAGGGTTTAATTGGAATGAAAATGGCGCAAATCATATGCTGTCACATACAGTCACCAGATCACATTGAACTACTTCAGAAGCCTTTAGGACAGACAAAACAACAAAACACTTGGACAAAGATTGAGATCCAATACAAGGGCTGCATCACAAAATGTGCATCTACAAATATAGCAATGCTCAGTTTAACAATTATTACGACCAACACTGCATCATATCAAGACTGTTTCTAATGGTTTGGTTGGTTACTTTGTTTAGTTAGGTATGGGGCGGAATAGAAGAAAGTCCCATAGGATGATACTTCACTAATTCCAGCTACAACCAAAATAAAAAGATTATTGTTAAGGTAATGCCATTCTGCCAGTGCCAGTCAAAATGTCCCATTATTGAAAAGGCAGGATTTTAATAAAGCTGCTGTATTGGATATACGTATGTCAAATGCCATGTTTGGGCTGTAAGTGTGTTATAGAAGAATGAAGAAAGTTATATTCCGCTATGGATTCTTTCAAGTATGCGCATGTTCATTTCCTATTCACGCATGCTCCTCATGGTCATTCGAAGCACGCTTCGGCCACTAAACTGTTTTTGTGAAGTACATGTCAGGGGCACAAAGGCAGGGGAAGGATAGTTCACTTGATGTCAGAAAATTTGTCACACTTTATTACTGTATACAAAGAAACCACTTGACCCTCATGTGAAGCACATGTTGTCAAAATGGGGGCGACCTAAATAGAATTCTTACACGTAGAGCAAAAGCGCCACCTGACGGACAAAAGCAGAAGTGATGTATGACAGCTTCAGACAACTATAACACTCGGAATTCCCCATAATTATGACGTTGAATGACTACCGCCGTAATTGAACTCCTCCGAAACAAAAAAAAAAAAACTATATATGGGTGTTTGGAGAGGAGGCGGGCAACAATAATACACTTTAAAATAATGAAATCAAAGTAATTGAAAAACAATTTAAAATAGTCCAATTGGAATGACCAAGAATTTTGCATACATCATAACACATGCAGACATTGCTGTAATGTTTGTGAGACTGCAGAATGGAAGTTACGTTTACACGGCTGCCTTCCAAGGGGTGTCTGGAATAAGACCGCTTCTACTATTGTGTCACATACGTTCAAAATATACATTTTATACAATATACAGTATATATTTTTTTTCAGTCACAAAGACGGTGACTGGAGAACTTTATGTCCTTCGCCTACTGCAGTGGAGGCCAAGCGAACCCTACGTCCGTTAATAACATAACTGCCTAAGTCATCTTTTGTCTTTGAGATTTTTTTTTCAACATCTGCATTGGACTATAGTGAGTAATTTCCTGCAGAAATCCGACTTTGGAAAAAAAAAAAAGTTAGGTAGTTATTAGCGTGACGATATGAATGGTAACTATCTTGTCCCCAAAGTGTGCTCTTTGGGCGTATCTGCGAACTCTGATTTGTGGTTTCTCATTGTAGGCGGAGTCATGAGCGTATCCACTAGTTTCTCATTGGTTAAGCATTTCAAATACAAACGACAATGACAGTGAGTCCTACTGTCTTTTTGAGCAGTTGATGTCGTGAACGTCATTTAAAAACAAACAAAAACCAAACAAAGTCCAATATTTACTGTGTGGCAATCAGTAAATCAAGGAACTTTAACCAAAGGTAAGAATTATTTTGTGTCTGTTGTTATATTGTCGAACAAGAAGCAAATATGTAGATATTGTGTCGCTACAGTACTCACCTATTGTTAGACTTAATAAATTATGCGTATCTGTCTTTATTGCTTATCTAAGTGTAATTTAGTTGGTTTAAAGATTTGATTACGTATTGATTGATGTTGTAACGCATGTGTCGCTAGCAAGCATAAAATGCGCTTTATTTTCTCGTGAAGCTGTTAAGATAGTGTGCACTGTGCAACTGCAATCTTTGTTTTCTTTTCTTTCATTCAATAGCTGGATTAAAAGGTTTTTGACAATGTTTGATTAAAGTACTCACCCCTTTGTCTAGAGACAGATGGGTCCTAACAATGAATTTCTCAAGGAGTGGTCATCATTATTCAAATCACTTTACCACTCGATCTTTAATTGGCCATCCAAGTCAGCTGACCAAACAAGATATTTGTTAGAGAAATGACAAACTTTCAAACTGGAAAAGAAGATTAATCAGTATGAAGAATTGCGATCATGTACACTGAGGTTAAAAATTTGTATTATCCTCCTTAGCAAAGGAAAGATACGTCAGAGAAAGCAGTAATGCTCAGAAAACTCGCTCGTCTGCTTTTTGGGGGAGAGGACTCAGAGGAGGGCGCCCCTGCCCCTGAGGAAGTCAGGTCCGAAGAAGTGTTGGAAGAATGGCTTGTGGTTACACGTCAAGGTTGGTTGTGCATCCATTGTAAAGTTTCATTTAACACATGGGATTATATATTTGCAATGTATGCAAGTATACTCTGTTTATTTATTTTTTCAAAAGGCCCAACTGTCTCACCATTGTTAGTAATTCTAGCAGTTTGCTGTTTGGGGTATCATAAAGGTCATAATTGCTTATTTGGTCTTTAGCAAGTTGTTGTTTTTTTAAACGAAATAATGTTATGGCCAAGGGAATGCACCAACATGTCTGCAATACAATGTTTTTTTTTGTTTTTTTAAATCATGTTCAGTAAGCATACACCACATGTACATTTCCTCAACATTGCTTTCCCTTGCTGATTCTACTCTATGAACATATTGTTCGGCAGTATAAACCCACTATCTTCACTCATATCCACAGAAGCCAGTGCTGCAGAGATCCCGAGTGTGGAGGCCCCCACTATAGCAGTTTCTGCTCCTAATGTAGCGGCTATTACAAAACCAGAAACTGCAAGGTAAAATATCAAATTAAACATATACAAGCTACATGCTGCCTTTGAACATCTAGTCCATGTTCACATTAAACCTTATTGTGAAGCCTGCTGAATGAATGATATTTTATTTAATTATATATTGTGTGCTTTTTTTTTTTGTTTTTAAGTATAACAGATCCATCGAGTGAGCAGTCCACAGTTAAAAGCAAAGAAACAGCCCGTAATAGTCGAGCCATCTCAGCATTACTTTCTCCTCAAGAGGTCACAAAGTTAAGCTGCATGCAAAAATCCTGCACATCCCACCACTCCATGTCCCGAAACGCTATTCGGCGACACAATCGTGTTCGGCATGGATTCCAGCACCATTCCTTCCCACTCCAACAGCCGGCACATCGCACCTTCAGTCACTAAAGGCAACCAGGAATGCTGATACCATCTTCAATTTTTAAATGCCTTTGTTTTACACACAGCAATTCTTCTACAAATTGACAAATCTTGTACTAATCTTGCTATAATTAATTACTGCACTTGTTTTTAAATCAAACAGGCAGCTACTGGTATACAAGAAGCATTTAGTTATTATTATTTTTTATTTAATCACAGAATTTTTTTACATGCATTGTTTTTATAGACGCGAATGTCAATACAAATTGTATCTGTAAAAGGTTTGATATGTGTCACACTGATTTTGACTTTCTCTGAGTACATAGAGCAATAAAATGCAAAAAAAAAGTATATTACCCATGCATGTTCTTTAATTATCACCTCATTGGTTGAAGGGTATCCATACCAGCTGTGTTTTCCTACACATTAATCAGTGGGAGGAGTGTAGTTCATATAAAGGCAAGGAACAACACCTTAGCATTTGATAGACACGGTGGCCATGGAAGTCGCTCCTGATGTGGAACTTAACAGTCAATCAACAATTAATTACAAAAGTTTTGATTTGTCTCAGCTGACTGATGGCGCCAAGGCAGGTGAGTTCCCTCATGAATGAAATAAAGAGAAGATATGGCTGGAGGTACTGCGTCCATCTACTGATATGTTCTACTCGATGCACTATGGATAAAAGCATTGAATTATCATTTTGAGGTATGAGCAAGATCCATAAAGGTCGACTTGTCGGACTTTGTAGTGGAAGAACTTGACAAGCATGCATTTGCTCCATTTTTTTCTACTGTATATTTTCTTAGCTCCTCCTGCTGTTTTTCCTCTGGCGCATTTGTGGTACTGCTTTCAGTTGTTCGGTTCTCGCCCATTGTTTGTTGATTTATGATTACACGGCTCACCAGCGCAGTACTTTTGTGACTTGATTCAGCTAAAATCCCCGCAGAGAATATATGCGGTATGATTCAGTATATTACAGTCTATTTTGCAATGCCGCATAGCCGGCTGCGTGTATTTTAAAATGTCTTCCCATGCTGCTTTCACCAGATGTCAGCAAAGTCTCCGAGAACTTGCCGTTGCACCAGGTGGCCTCTGGTTGGCCTCAGTTCCATGACCGAGATGATATCAACTCGAACAAAGCAAAGATGAGCTCCAGTGACAAAACACTTGTACATTTCTACATCGCCTCTGTCATCTGCGCCATAGGGGTGACTGCTGCGTTAATGCTGCAGCTTTACCTGAGTGAAAATCTGGTATGTCGTCTTATATTTAAGTTGAATACTTGCAGTATACTGCATGCCCAGGCTGTGGCTTGTCAGCTCTTTGTAGAGGGAGCGCTGGTGTCAGACCATGAACGCTGCACAGCGCTTGGCCAGAGAGTCCTTCGTGATCGGGGTTCCAGTGTGGATGCGGCCATCACTGTGACTCTGTGCTTGGGTGTGGTGCATCCACATGTGCTCGGTATCGGTGGGTGAGGTTACTCGGGGTTTTTTTTTTTATGTACACTCTTGTGTGAATTAAAAGCGCTTCTGTCCCATCATACATTTTGAACTTGCTCCAATTTTATACAGTGGAGGCCTGATGCTCGTTCATGACATTCGTAAGAACGAAACAAAAGCGATAAATTTTCAGGGGATGGCACCAAAATTGCTTACTGAGGAGATGCTGCAAAACGGCTTTGAACAAAAGGTAAGGCTTGAGTGAAAAGTCACTGTTAAACATTTTGACCATTCGGAGTAAGCTACAGTCCGATTTACTGTGTGAAGGCAGGTCTGCTGGTGGGAGTGCCTAGCATGCTAAGAGGGTTGTACAAAGCTCACAGAATGTATGGCAGGTAAAAAAAAAAAAACTGTATATACGTGTAGATTTGATGTCTGTTTTCAACATTTTACATTCAGACACGTTTTTCCATTCTTAACCCAGTTTACCTTGGAACAATGTGGTCGCCAGAGCTGCTAAGGTGGCCAAAGGGGGTTTTAATGTATCAAAGAGTCTCTGTAAGTCACACTTTTATTAATTCCTCTTTCTTCGTGAGGATCATGCTTGATTTTAATCTTGTGATGTTTACAGCTGACGCAATATCAGAAGTCAAAGGAGAGCAACTAATGGCCCGTTTCAGGAATTTGTTCTTCCCAGATGGCAGTGCTCTGCTTCCGGGTTCATTTCTGAGGATGCCCAATTTAGCCCAAGTCCTTCAGAGTGACCTGTCAAACTTCTACAGTGGAAATTTATCACAGGAAATGGAGGAAGAGGTGGAGTAGGTTAACTAACTTTGCATTATTTAAATTAAAAATATTGATCGTCATTGATATGAATTAATACCAATGTAAACATCTTTAAACATTTCAGGGCTATATTCAAAACATTTTAGATGAAAGCGTAATACTGCTTATGTTTTTTTTTTTGTTTTTTTTTTCCCAGGTGCAAGCCCAAGGAGGAGTCCTGAGTAGCGAGGACATGAGCAACTACACTGTGGAAGTTGGGCAGTCATTGGAAGGACTTTATAAAGGTACAACCGGCGCAGAAATTACCCCTGGATGAAATGATTACTTTGCATTACAAACCATACCAAAATATAGTTTACTTTTTCTAATTCTTAGAGTTTAGAATTCGGGTAGCTGCTCCACCGTCTGCCGGTGCAGCTTTGCTATTGGCTCTCAAGCTTTTAGAGGGCTTCCAGCTCCATGAAAACAAAACCTCTGAAAATCAAACGGCACGCCGCTGGACCAGTGAGGTACTGAGCCGCAGAGCGTACTGTATATAATGAAAGGTTTGTCTATTTTGGTGGAGTGGAGTTGTGTGCATCTTCCTCTAAAATGGTCTTTCTTCACTCTGTAAAGGCTCTGATGTCAGCTGTCACTATGGCAAGTGGTCTGGGTGGCCCTAAATATAACTCGTCTGCGACTGAACTGCTCACTGACATCCTAAGGTAAAATCATTTCATTTAAGTATCTTAACCTAAGATTAGTCATTTAGATTATGAAAATTGAAAGATTTGGTACCACTTGTACCCATCATGTATATCCCAGCTGACTTTGGGAGAGAGGCGGGGTACACCCTGGACTAGTCATCAGCCAATCAGAGATTTTGATTTAATTATACCACTCTATATGATCCTAAATCTATGGAAACACATTTTTAATGAGAAATTCATGCTGCACCAAAGCACACTTGGATCTCCACCAGATGACCACACCCTCCAGAAGGCAGAGCTGACTGTTGGACAAGTGGCTGTCATGGGAGCAGATGAGCTCATCGTGTCAGTAGCAGGGTGAGCGGGCGGTACGCCGTTACTGATTCATGACAGGATGCGCATTTGCTTCTGGGAACGCTGACATTCTTTCTCGTCATCGCCTGCAGTTCATTGGGCAGACCATTCGGGAGCAGAATCGTAACTCGCTCAGGCATCCTTCTTAACAGCCTCGTCCTTGATTTCTCCTGGCCAAACAAAACCAGAGGCCAACTGAAAACGAGCCGGGTGAGCGTCGTTCAACGTGATTAAAACACGTCGGGTAATCGGTTTTAAAAATTCCGTTTTTGTCGTTTCAATAGAGAAATCGAATTCAACCTCGGAGAAGGCCGGTGTCAGCTTTGATACCCACAATAGTGGTACCAGCTTGCCATATATGTGGCACGTATATGGCACTGGTTGTAACGGGCGGATACAGTTTGACTTCCATTACTCAGGTAGCATTAACACTGCAGTTCAATGTGGTAATACATTATGTAATGCAAACCATTTGCCTTGTGCGCCTTAGGTGTTACTACGTTCTGTAATTTATGAAAAGGGAATCTTGCTCATGGCACCTGATGCACAGTGTAAGTGTGCAAATCAGATTGCGTAAGAGCTCACTATTGCGATTTACCTCATGCATTTCCTTCTTGTCCAAAACAACCGTCCGCAGCGCAGTTTCCAGAAGATGTGCAGCTTGTCAATGCAACTGGCCACAGAACGGATGGGCCGAAAACTTTTGTCCATGGAGTGCTGAGGAACAAAGATGTGATCAAGAAATGGACTCTTCTGCTATTTCTTGAATAATCTCATTTTTTCATGACTTTCTACTTCCAATAAAAATGTCAATACGCGGAACTGTGAAGGATTGTAATATGCTGTCAATTCTGCGGACTAATGCAGTAACATGTGGCTGTCCTTGGAAATGGGGGGGGGGGGTGCCTTTCAACATTTATTTTTTTTGAGAACAAGTTGTACAAAAAGTACCCAGTTGGACAATTGATTCAAAAGATGAGATGGGCCAATTAAGTACTTCCTGAAATTCAAGTATCTTTGACTTTAAGTTCCTGTATGGTCTTTGTGAATGCATCATACATAACATTTATTTTATTTTTTTTTTTTGGTCACCCTTTTTTTTTTTTTTTTTTTTTTCCCATGAAAAAGGGAACAGTTAATGCCTGCGTGCATGTGCTCACTGAGGAGCGCCCAAGCCTGTTATGTAAAGCTGATGTACAGTCAAGATACTGTCAAACTTGCATGCCGGCTGCATCACAGGGTGGGACATGTCACGTGTGGAGTCTGGAGACAAACATGTCACTCAAAGCGTGTATTGATTACAGCAAATACTCTAGTTCTATCTGATGCCTACAGACACAATTTGCAGCAATTGTGTAATGTAGTGATTTTTCAAGTTGTGCTGGCTAATTTAAAATATCTGCTTAGCTGATCAGAAAATTAAACTCTTTGCCATCATACACTTGCTGTAAATGACTTCCAACTATTTCAGTTTGTCTTTCAAGGGTCTAGCTCATTGTGCAACTTAAGTATTCAAGTACTTGACTCCTGTAAATCACATTTCTCAAGGATTCGATTTGGGAATAAAAACTAGACACTGATAAATACATCAATATGCCTTCAGATGTAGGTACAGTTCATAAATGTTACTTGTATTTTTGTGCCCTTTACGTTTGACTTGCAATTTGATACCATATTGTCAAATCCAATAGCTAAAAGGGTCTCCATAAACCCTCACCCAAACTTTTAAGGGTCAGGACAAAAAAAAAAAAAATCGGTTGCAGTCAGTTTTTATTGCGATGCCGATTGTCACAGTAAAATGTGGTATTCCATTGATTCTCAAGCAGGCACATGACTTCTCGGCAAAGTATTTTTTTTTTTTATTTAAATTGGTTTATGCTAATAGTTTGCTTCTTTTGAAAGATCTGCTCTTAGAACCGCGTGACTAACCAGTTCAGACTGGTTTGATGCCTCATCACTTAGATAAATGTGATTGTGCTGTTCAGAACCAAATAAGCGCTTAAATATTGCAGCAGTAGCACTTGTCAGACCACAATTGTGGCGAATAGTAACAACCTTAACTGCCATAAACACGATCAGAACTGACCATTTAAAACCTAAATTCTAATGTTTCATTAAATGCCAAACTTATTGCCAATAGTCCATTCTCTTCATTTAGTAGTGTTTCTCTTGTTTACAGTCCTTGTTCTCTTGTTGTGTACGTGGAAGTTTGGTCTTTTGTCAAATTAAATTTGAGCCTCTCCATGCTGCCAAGTCATTCTAATCTGCCCAGGGCCTTCAAAATCAGTAGTTTCTTTAACCAATCAGATTTCAAATTGATCTTCCCAATCTAGCACGCTGGCCTGCCAGCATGTTCCTTCATCTGGTTGGGCAAAGTCGCCACCTTCAGAAAACTTTAACTAGCTAAATATGCCTGTTCACATTAGTGATTCTGAACTGCACCAGATAATTTATCTGGCACAGTGGCATGCTGCCTATTATATTGCATATTTTTGCGGTATTGATGGTTTCTATAATTGCAATGTGACGGTGGTAAATCCGGTAAATAGACTTTGAAGACCGGGGTACCAAATACTGTTACACCGAAAGCCACTGATTCCTTGAGTAATCGTTTTTTTTTCTTTTTTTCCCCTATTCATGCAATGTTGTGTAATCCAATGCTGTGGCATGACTGAACTTATGCCACCAAAGGAAGAGAAATATTCATTGGCCATTATCTTATCATAGCTGCAGTCACGCACTGTCATTGAAATGAGTCCCAGTGAGTGCACGCACTTTGTGTTGTTAAGGGCGGAGATGGAGTGCAGAGGCAAGTGGGCGTGACCGGTCACACTCAGGTCAATATTAGAACAAGCCAAGAAGAATCTCACTTACTCAGCCACCTCGTGAGGAGACAAGAAGTATAATTGAACGCCTTGGATGAGTTCCTATGTGACATAGACGACAAGTTGTCTCTGGGTTGCAGTTGAGTTGTTGGCGTGTCTCCCGAAGGGAACCATCGAGGTGAGTGTTTATTTTGACAACACTCTGGCGAAACAACAGAGCACTTTCACATGTTTTCGCGCGTTGCATCTCAACAGATTTACTGCGTAAAACACCTGCTGGCCTTATTTGGATTCGATGGAGCCCATCCCCGCGTTAAAAGAGAAGTTTTTCATCGTCATACGTGGGAAGTCGCGGAAAGGTTTCTGCCGGGGATGCATTGGTCGGGTGGAGGCAGAGACGCAGCGCGGGGAGCTGATGGGGCTTCTCTACTCCGGGGGTGCAAACGCGGGGAGCCCCAAGGAAGGAGGCGTCGTGCGGAAGGAAGACACGTACCCCCTGAGCCGCCACCAAGCCCAGCTCCTGCTCTTTATCTCTTCCGTAAGCAAACGCCTGGAACTGCTGTGCAACCCACAGCTGTTCTCGGCCATCTGCGAGCTGACTGTGGGTGACCTGGTGGTGGTGAAGCACAAGAAGGGCCATCTACCGGGACTGTTGAAGAACCTGATGCAGATTGGAAGGAAGGAAAATAAAGACCATCTGCAGATGTTGGCGTTTGAAGTGGAATTTGTGGTGGGTGCCTTTTTTACCTTGAACTGTTGACGTAACTGCAAGAGATGCTTGTGATGATAATCCTCAAGCGCGCAGCGCTTCGAGCTAATAATTGCATAAGTGTTATGCATCTTGATGTACAGTATCCACCCAAACGTAAATGAATCGAAATTCAATTACAATTACGATTATTACACTCCATTGGCATAATCGTACAAAATGATTATTAGTATTCATTTATATCCAATGCACTGTGTTTGTTTACACATGGAAATCACACTTGAATTTATACATTTGTACCTTGTACCTTTTTTATTTTCTAGCAACAAATTGTATGAATTTTGTTTGGTTCTTTACTTTACTTGACATTTTGTCTTGACATTTTTTTACTTTTAAGCATTTTCTTGTTTTGGAATAATTGCGATTTTAATTATTACCAAAATAATTATGATTCATTTTTTTTTTCATAATCGAGCAGCACTAACGTGTTCTTTCCTCTATAAACTAATCACACTTTAAGTTGTCAGTCATATAAATTACTTGACAAATACGAAAGAGCATTTGGACAAATTGTGTCCTTCGACTTTGTCTGTTTGTCACACTCTGCTTTTCTCTGTCTGCCCTCTAGGACCATGATCTGACTTTATCGTCTAAAAAGCCCGCCCCCATGCCCCTGTTTAGTGCCGCAGACATCATCCAGGTGGTCCCATCTTACTCCATCCCACTCGGACTAAACTGGAACGCTGGCCAACATGGCGGTATGTATGTGGTCATTGCTGTATTATCAGAAAACGTTAAAAAAAAAAAAAAAAAACAGAATGTGATGTGGTAGAAAAACTGGTCCGGTTACTTCGGAATGCAGAAGAGTGGAGTCATCACATGGCACGGCTTGGCATGGTTTCAGAGTTGTCTGCATATTTGGAACATGCTGTCTAACTGTGCTAGTCAACAGCATGTCACAAGGTTCAAGACACTGTATGTCATATGACTTTTGAACCTGGGATTCTCCCTGCATTCTCACAGGCACGAACAAAAAGGTGACGCGCATCAACTCCATGCCGATTATTAGATCTCATGGACAAGTGAAAGAAAAGCATACAGCGCCGAGCAGCATCAACCCGAGTGACAGTCACAACGCATCGCGTGTACCTTTGGAAGTGGGGTCCTTGGTGGAAGTTGTGTCCAACACGGGGGTCACAGTTTATGGGGTTGTGAGGTGGCTGGGTGTCCCCGAAGGAAAAACTTGCGAATGGGCTGGGATCGAATTGGTGAGTCTCAAGATTATCATGCGAGGTTTTGAACTTGTTTTGTGAATATTTGCAATTGATTGGATCTGTTTTGCGCATCAGGACTACGACGTGAACGGTTGTTCTGATGGGACCCATGGAGGCCAGCGGTTGTTCACCTGCAAAAAGAGCAGGGCTTTGTTTCTCCCTGTCACTAAATGTAGCCCCGATAGCAGGTTTGTCTGCTCCTCTACAAGTGACACCAACAGCCAAGCGGAAATACCTCCAGGTGAGTTTCTTGATGCAATTTAATGTCACCCATTTAGCAATGTTTCAACAATGTTCTGCTATAGCATAATATGTTGATTTTGTTCTATATCATTTAATGACTTGTTTGTTTTCCAAATGAAATTCATTAATTAACTGCCAGTCCAGTTAAAATGGATTTTTGACTTAAATAGCTGTCAAAGACAGTTAATTAATTTTCAGAATAGAAAATTGGCAAGTTTGGGAGATCTGCTGCTGTCAATCGTGTATTTAGTAAGTTTAAGTCCCTAACTTAGTTGTTTTTGATCTCAAAAGCCCCTTTTAGCCTCAGGCGGCATGAGAATGCAGTTCTCTGAATTCGAATTGTTGCAGTCGTTACTGTCACTGTAAATGTTAGCCCTGTGGCTGCACTCTTGAAATGATCAGCGTTACCCAAAGCCTTGAGATGACACTGTTTGTCTGTGCAAGATTAAAACTCTTATTCAAATTAACACATTGGCAGTGTTTTGCAATTCTAGGTTGTTTTAGAAGTATTAAATGTGTTGCTAATGATATTTGATGTATCGCTGAACAAAAAAAAAAAAAAAAAAAAATCTTTTTATGTGCTCTAGTTCCTCCATATGTGGACTCTGAGGAATATGTGGCACCTATTGCTGACTCCGAGGCCATGTCTTTGTTAGTGGGAAGAATGAAAGGGATTCAAGGCCACATCAACTCCTGTTATCTAGATGCAACTATTTTCAGGTAAAACCAGTTCACCACCCATCGGAACACCTGACAATTAATTGGTGCCGGGATGTAACGTCACTTTTGAGATTGAACAATGTCAAGCGACAAAGTCGTTAAGTGCATCCAGATATAAAAGCTGTTGTTTTCTTTCTTCAGTTTGTTCAGCTCCTCCGTGACCCTGGATAGTATCTGCCGGTGGCCTGCAGACACTGCGCAGCCGATTGCTTCCACACTGAGAAAAATAGTCAATCGTTTACGCAGGTATTATTGCTTTCCTCTCATCAAGACTATGTGGTTTGTTTCTTCATATGCTCACTTTTAGCCTGCAAAACGCTAACACTTGAAAAGTGGTAAATGTATTTTGAGTTTTTTAATGACAGGGTGTGCCTTTGCTATCTAACACGGCAACATGGTTCTTTCCTTGCTTTCAGTTGTTTTGCCTTTTGTCACTGACTGACCGCAAATGCATTTCTTGCAGACAAGGGTTCGTGCCTGCTGCAAATGTTATGAATTTCCGCGATCAGCTTGGCTGTGACACCTTTCGAACAGAGGAAAAAGGTCCATATTCTTCCAAGTCCTTTTTCCAACGACGGTGTTCTTGCTAAAAAGCACTGTCAATGTTAAGCGTCTTTTGTATCAACTTTTTTTCACTGCAGACCCAGAGGAATTCATCACACTTCTCTTTCAGAAGGTTCTTGGCATCGAGCCGCTGCTTAAACTCAGGTGTGACCTTGGGCAGTCCAGTTTGCAGTCTTTTGTCTGTATGGCTCGTTTAAGTTATTAAATACACATTTCTGCCAGGTCGAGAAGTGGAAGCTATCAAGGGGCCTACACATTCCAGATCTTTCTGGAAAAGGAGCAGGTGTCACAGATACCAACAGTTCAACAACTGCTGGACACTTCCTGCCTGTCATGTGATGTCAAGTTTGAAGAGGTACGGTAAAGTGGAGTCCATCAGGGACGACAAACAAGAAATACTTCACCATTCTAATATCGTATTCCTGTTCCCCAGATGCCGTCCTGCCTGATAGTTCAGATGCCAAGGTTTGGAAACAAGTATAAAATGTTTTCTCACATCATTCCGTCCATGGAGCTGGATATCGGCGACCTCCTTTACAACTGTAAGGAACATACATTATATCAGACCCAAAAATATTTCATCATTTAACATCCTTTTTCAAATGACCGCCGTGTGTTTTTACAGCGCCGAGACAGTGTTTCATCTGTGAGCAACTGGCGGACTACGAGTGTCTCCAATGTTTGCCGGATCGCAAACTGCATCCAGGGAGAATTAAACAATACTGCACAACCTGCAACATACAGGCAAGACCATTTTCTGGGTTGTAAATAACACCCTTAATTGATAAACATGACTTCCTATTGATTCGGGTTCTTCTTTGTTTTGAAGGTGCACAGACATTCCTCGCGACAGGGGCATTCCCCAAAACCTCTGGCAGTTTCAGCTGAGCTCGCCACGGCTTCCCCCGCACCTCGGCGCACGATGCAGCTGTTTGCTGTGCTTTGCATTCAAACCAGTCACTATGTGTCCTTTGTCAAATCGGGCTCCGACCCACACTCCTGGCTCTTCTTTGACAGCATGGCAGACAGATGCGGTGAGGATTATTTGCCTACTATATATCTTTTTTTTTTTAAGTTAGGCACTGGTATGGTTCCCCCAAAAATGTTCGTGCAAGCGATGACATGTTTTGGTTTTCGAACGAAACGGTGGCTCGTGACTGTTTTGTTCCGATAAAGCAGTCTCAACAAAAGGCAGATAAGGATGCACTCTGACTTCTTTTGTCTCCTCTATCTCTTCTCAATCTGATATCTAATCTCAGCACTGCTCTCCCTTGCAGGTGACGATCAAAGGGGCTTCAACATCCCAGAGGTCCGAGCTTGTCCAGAGCTGGGTGACTTTTTGTCCCTGTCTGAGGAGGAGCAGGCACGGGCGAACCCCTCGTGTGCTCCTGAACTTGTGCGCAGACTGCTGTGTGACTCCTACATGTTTTTATACCAGAGCCCAGCAATGACTCTGTCCAGTGCAAATCATCAGGGTCCTTAAATGTATGACTACAAGGACACAGTGTTCTTGCAACAGTGCCTTAATAATAACTTTGCACTTTATCAACTAGATTTTGATTATTGCATCCAAACAGCAGAGTGGATTTTTTTTTTCTTTTTTACATTCCCAAAATGTAGTAATGTTCAGAAGGAATTGCTAAGGTAGCTCACTACAATTTTGTTTTCCATATTCGGACAGGGGTAAAATAATTATGTTTTAAATTAGACATGTTTCTTGCATTATTTTGCTGTCATTTTGTCTTGAATTGTGGCTATTTATGGTAACATTTAGAATGTCATGTAAATGTTTTAGTCTCTTTCTATCTATGCACTTGAAAGGTAATTGGAGCCTCCTTCGCCTCCTTTCCGATCTGTTCTGGTGACAAGTGGACTGGAAAAAGTACAAATATGCTGAGATTGTGTTTACTGTAAACAATTGCACTGTGCACCATTTTAATGTACAAAGTATGAAAACATTGCAGTTACACTTTACTGAATCAAATTCTGTTTGAATGGGTACTCTATTATAAATCTTTTAAGAAGTTGCAAGTGAGTTAGGGAAAATTCAAAACGTAGATTTTTTTTTACTTCACCATAAGAGCAGGATGTTTTCGTAATCAGTTACTAAGGTACATGATGCACCATGGCACTCGTTTAGCAGTATTAAGTGCGAGACTAAATGGTATTTAACAGTTGCGTTTTTGATAATGAACACTTTCATCAATATTCAAAAGTACATGGTGTCCTGGGAGGCTGGTGAATTTACAGTGAAACGTCGTGGATTTTAACGCCCTCTTTTGGATGGAAATGGGTTTGCCAACTCAGCGTGACTTCAGCAAACCGAGTACAGGGAGTAGCCGTCATTTCACGTCATCTGTTATTTTGCTTGCTCACGGGTTAACCAAAACACGCATTAGACGCAATTTGCATTACCGTTAAACTGAGAGCATGTATGAAAGTTACTTTGATGAGTGTATTTAAATCTGTTGCTATTTTACAAATGGCACGTGCGTCCATCTTGGGCCATTAAACATGTTTAAAATAACAAAGGGGCGTCGATATGTAAACACGATCCATGGAGATACTTGGAGGTTACTGCTGTTGTTGAAACAGTTTCCAACATTTCTGTCAGTTACTATAGTGCAACACATGGCCGGTGACCTTTATGTTCTCGATTGCACATCAACTGCAGTCTGAAACTCCTGAGTTGTCATTTGATAGCTCGTGCTTATTAGCTCTCAAGGTTACCGAGGGCAGGTTGGCCTGCCTTGCATTCTCTGGCCCACATTATGGTCACCTCCATATTTGAAGTGATAGCACAACACAATTCCAAGGACCACAGGATACAAACAAGTGTCATTGTTATCATACAGGAAATAAACATTTTACCAAGTGATGGCGAGCAAGAACCATCTATTCAACTAGTTGGAGTCGTGCATCTAGCCTGTTCTGTGGACTCCACAAAAAGCAGTGAGCCTGGGAAGGTTGAGCTGCTTCTGCTGCTGAAAAGCAACACGTTTCTCCGAAGGAGGAGCTAGCTACACTGCTGCCAACCATTTAAATGTAGCGCATGCGCACTGCAATTCAATTGGCACTTAGGTCTTCGCCAAGGCAGTTCTTTTCTCATTCTGCTTGCTGCTGTTCGCCGGTGTGTGGTTGCCCCCTCACGTTTGTCATTTTTATTTTATTGTCAGTCACCGCTTAAGAAATGAGTGGGGACCATTCCCACAACGAGGACCAGGTAACGCTCAGCACATTTCGTGACGCCGCCATCAATGTGCTTGCTAGCATTCGATTTGTTTGGCTTGACAGGGTAACTTGGCTAACTGTGAACAGTGGCTGCTAATGCGCGTTGGCCGAGTGTCTTCTATAAGTCTCCTCGTTTTGTTATTATTATTAATAATAATAATGTGTTGACAACTTGTACTCGATATTTGGCATTGATGACACAGCAGTGTGCTGGCGAGTTATCACTTCGTCTTATGTGGTTCGGCGCATACTTGACTAGAGTGTCGTAAGGCTGTATTTAATGTGGCGTTAGCATTTCGCTCTAGCAGTTCTCGGTATTAGCCGCTAAGTCACATCACCAGCCAGCGTAGCACGTTAGCTCACCTAGCTAAGAAGCTAAGATACTGTCGATTTGCCATCCAGCAAGTTCAAAGTTAGTTAGCCGCCGGCTGGTTAGCTTCTACGAAATGTAACCCTTGTCTGTTTTCTAATATATTTCAGATCGACTGTGGCTCTCGGGTCAACGGTAAGCGTGTTATATTTCTTATGTACATCACGATCAAAATGATATTTTTTGTTATTTGCTCATGTATTCGCTGATAAATTACAACATGGGATTAGTTTAGAGCAGAGCACAGAAATGGCGTCCAGAGACTAAGTCCTCTCTTTCACTCACAAGCGTCTATTGTTCAAAAGGGAGGTCTTGCTACAGCTGTTTGGAAAATAATATCGGCACTTGGAATGCGTATTCGGACACAGCTAGAGGTGTTTTATCGATTTCTCGTGTTAGATGTAGCCGTCGGTCCCGCTAAACGGGCGAATTTTCCAGCTGAAAGTGAGGGTTTGGGGGTTGAGGACTTAGTCTCTGCGCCATTTTCTTTTTCGGCGCAGCGGCCTGACTGCTGCAAGCTGAACCCAAGCTCGCCGCTTCAGAGGTGTACAACTGTACATGGCTAGGAGGGCGCCCCATCTCGCCTCCACAACGCTACACTCGGGAACATGATGTTATAAGCGAAAGCAATGGCCTCATTTACGACACCATCATTAGGGTTTCGATCACTGCTGGTGATTTTTTTTTTTTTCCATTGGCCAGGAGAAAGTAACTTTTGACAGCACAAGGCTTCGGTCAGCATTTAAATTCACCTAAAGTCGCAACGACAGGTTTGAATGGGCACTATTTCAGACCGTTTGCTTGGCTCAATTGAAAAGTCCCAAATACTACAAATATGAAGAATGACAAGGTGATTGTCTAGTTTTCTCATACAAAATTTACATTGGCCTGAGATGGAACAATAATTTTGGGGGTACTCAGATGGTTTGAGTGTCTCCTGCGATTCAATCAATCAAAACCTTTTTTTAATTAGAAAAGAAAAACCTTTTCAGGATGAGGTCTCAGGCCAGGAAGCGCAGCACGAATCACGTCTAAAATATACGATGCGTTCATAAAAGAACACATTGCACATAAAAATGAACATAAAAAAAGATACATGAAAGAACACAGCGCAATTGCAAATGGAAAAACTGTCAATAAACTACCCTCCACTCTAAATGGGGCACAGTAAATAATGATTAAATGTACAGAATGCAAGCGCAACTAAAGAAACACCCACATGTCATAGCAGTAGCAACTGGTGTCAAGAAATGCAGCAACGTTTAGTTTAAAACTACAAAGAGACCAATGAGGCCAGTTTTCCAGTCAAGTGTGACAATTAATCAAGTAATGGATTGTATCATTGATTTGAAGTGATTTTTCTCCCTTACGAACATACTTGCTGAAAATGAAGCTGTGTGTGTGATCATACAGAACAACTGATACAACATTCACACTGCTCATCATATTGGGGATATGCAAATACTGAGACCATATTTTGATTGCCACTCTCCTCGCATAACTACCTCCTTTTTCTTGTAGACTCCCACAGGCATAAATATAAAGAACACAAACACAAGGACCACAAGAAGGATAAGGAGCGGGAGAAACTCAAACACGGCAATGGGTATATCATGCCTTTTACAATTTTGAGAAATGCACACCTCCCTGACTTGGGTGGTGCCCAGTAAATGTTGTTCCACTAAATCTGATTTCTGGATGTGTTTTTCATGTATTGGTATATCAGTGACCACTCGTCCGACAAAAAACATCGAGACAAGAATAAGATGAAGCACAAAGATGGAAGCATAGACAAATTTAAGGACAAGCACAAGGAGAAGAAGGTTTTACAATGCCGTCTCTGCATGCATATTTAGCCTGAAGGCTGCTTTTGTCGCTTCGTAATTTAATCGCACCTAGTCTAGCTGTCCTGTAACTTCTCTGAATATGTTGAATAATGACTGCTACGTATGATAGTATGAAGGAGTTTAAAGCAGTGTGTGTCTTATCTATTATTAATTTTTATCTTGCACAGAAAGTGGTGGTAATAATGTAAAATGGTTTTGATGGGAATGACTGTTGATTAACAAAGCGTGTGTACCTTTTTATAGATGAAAGTACTTGATGGTAAAATCAAAAAGGAGAAAGAGAATGGATTTGCCAGGTCTGTATACTCGGGTTCTATTTTAAGGGATTTATTGTGATGCACCCCATACATAGTCTTTGTGTCTAATCACTACGTATGGAAACTTGTAACCCACCCCGTAAAAAAAAAAAAAAAAAAAGTGGAATAATGATCGTTTTGCTGCTCTTTCAGCCCACCACATGTGAAGTGCGAGGCCGACGATGACTTTTACCACTCCCCTAAACACGAGAAGTCTCTAAAGAGAGAGCGGGATGATGACGAAGAGTGAGTGACAAACGTTTTAACATGCCATTATATATTTGCTCTTAGTGGTCTTTTCCGTCACTTCACATTTTTAATGTTTATGTTTCAGTTATGATTTTAAGTCCAAAAAAGTAAAGACAGAAAATGACAAGAAGGACAAGAAAAGGAAACAAATTGAGGTATGTCGAGTACATAGGCTTGGGGGGAAAAAAAACTTTAAAAAACAAGATTATCAGGTAGGTATATGAAAGACTATGGAGACATTATTTCACCAAATGTATTCAATTGTAATTCAAATAAATAGGCTTGACTATATTACAAAATCTCTCATAGTTTAATTGCACAACCGACTTGTCAAATGCATCACTGAGAAATTACATTAAAAGACACATTTTATTCACCGTCACGATTTGTTACAGCGCTGTTGCTCTTAATCATTTTTATATGGATGTCTAAAATTTGTATTCCGTTGGAACATAACCCCCAAATTACTTGACACGATTAGTTATAATGACAATAAATCGAGGAGCAATGTTAAGTTGCATGGCTTACTTACATGCTCTTGTTTGTTTATTTATTTTCATTTGTTCTCTCTGGGCCACATCATACCTCCTAATACCGTCAATATTTGTTGGGGGGGCTTGAAATGCATGTATTGAACATTTTGGGAGAATTAACTAATAGCTTCCATTTTAACAGCATTGTGTTTTTATTAATCTTTTTATAAACTACCCTGTTTGTCATAAAGCGTGTAAGCGGGATGTTTCCAGTAACAAGATTGCATATTGAACACTGAGTTTAAAAGGTCCCGGTTCCCCTTTTGAAATATTTGTAACATAAATTCATTTGGCATATTTAGTGTTATTGTTTTTACATCACACGCGATCGTTAAGTCAGACTTTCTAGATGTGAGTTGCAGCTTGGGTTGGGCCCACTCGGTTCATTTTCTCTTCCCTTTTTAGGACGTAAAGCCTAAAAAGACAAAAGATAAAAAAGGAGAAACTACTGATGGAAAAAAGAAAGCAAAAAAGGAACCAGAAGAGAAATGGAAATGGTGAGTTAGTTGCTGCGAGTAGATTTTGGTATGATTCTTTCCTGTGTTTATATATATATGTTGTGCCACTGGCTCCAGGTGGGAAGAGGAGAGATACACAGATGGTGTCAAGTGGAAATTTCTGGAGCACAAAGGTCCTGTGTTTGCCCCACCATATGAGCCCCTCCCGAGCAAAGTCAACTTCTACTATGATGGTAAGAAACTGATGTTTACTTAACAGCACCACTTCTACCTGGGTGATCGCCTCATCTTTTTATCTTGAAGGTAAGCCAATGAAGCTCAGCCCAGAGGCAGAAGAGGTGGCCACGTTCTTTGCCAAAATGCTGGATCACGAGTACACCACAAAGGACATCTTTCGAAAAAACTTTTTTAAAGATTGGCGGAAAGTAGGTGGAAAATAAGCCAAGTTGTCTTTTGATAGTTTCTCCAAACCTTTTTTTTTTTTTTTTTTTTTTTTTTTTTTTTTTAAAATGACGAGGATATTTTTTTCGAATCTAGGAGATGTCATCAGAGGAAAAGTCTAAAATCACAGACTTGAAGAAGTGCAACTTCTCTGAGATGTCTGACTACTTTAAGGCTCAGTCTGAAGCTAAAAAGGCCATGTCCAAGGAAGAGAAATTGGTAAACTTCACTTATAATACAATTACCAAAATACTAACCTCTCTTGACGTGTGAATGGAACCAACTTCATGTTAATTGATGTCTTGAAATCCCAAAAGATCTACTGAAACTGGAAGTTAGGGTCCTCCGTTCAGGACGGAGTTCCGTTTCGGAACTTCATGGCAGTGACATAATCGGAATAGCTCACTAACATACATTAAGAGTACTCCAGTCATAATTAGTCAATATGTCCGCATTCGATGATGCTTGTGTAAAATACATTATTAAAAGAAACAATCAAATGCAAACAGCGTCTGCAGAGCTAATCTTGCTAAGCTTCATACATGTGCAGAAGCAAATTCCTGGTTTGTCAGTAGCCCAGTCTGTGTTTCGCTTGATTCATTTCTTTGTACCTATTCGTAGAAAATAAAAGCGGAGAATGAGCGCCTGCTGCAGGAGTACGGCTTCTGCATCATGGACAACCATAGGGAACGCATTGCTAACTTCCGCATTGAGCCCCCCGGCCTGTTCCGTGGTCGCGGAGACCATCCCAAGATGGGCATGCTTAAACGTCGGATCAGACCTAAAGACATCATCGTCAACTGCAGCAAGTGAGTGCTTTGTTTTTTTGTTTTTTGTTTTTTTTTAACTCTGCGCTACCAGGGCAGCAGCACGGTTAAGTGCAGGATCTTTGGAAACTCACTGTGTACTTATGTTTAGATTAAACAGACATGTTTTGATTATAGGATACAGAAGGTACATTTGTAGCGTGTATTGAAACACGTCAGGTGATTTTAAAAACACAATTTACTTTACGAACACTCTGATTTTAATGGAATATGTGCACAGGGACTCCAAGCACCCGCAGCCTCCTCCGGGCACAAAGTGGAAAGAGGTTCGTCATGATAACAAGGTGACATGGTTGGTGTCGTGGACCGAGAACATCCAAGGCTCCATCAAGTACATCATGTTGAACCCCAGCTCGAGGATCAAGGTAGGCTATACAAGCTGAGTTAGTCGGCTGCGTGCGCCTTGTTTTATCATCGAGCGTCCTGGCTCCCTTGTAGCGTGCGCCGTTGCGTCATCTGTTTACATTTTTTTTTTCCTTTTATTTGTCATCCCAGCGAGAATGATTGGAACTCTGACAAGTTTTTTTTTTTTTTTTGTGAAAAGCGAAAATCTGCCAACACCAGGCAGCTCCTGGAAAATATGCGTACCTGTCAAATTTAATCCTGAAATCACCCTCCCACTCTCTTTAAAGATAAAACCTGGACACAAATGCTTGTGTAATGTAGTGTAACTCATTTTAGTCTCGACTCATCAGTGAAGATACAAAAGTCCAGTTTCAATTTGTGACGTTTGTTGTAAATGCATGCTAGCTTGTGAATCGTCACGCGCAACTAAACCCCTTTTCAGTGTGCCAGCCAGCCAGAGTACTGAAAGTAGGCTTATTATTATTATTTTCATTAGAGTTTATCCAAGGGTGACGAAAGCAGAACAAAGTGTGCGGGATTGTGTTGTCCAATAAAAAAAAAACAAACAAAAAAAAAACAATATTGCCTCCGATTGTTCATCGTGTTGCATTTCTGGAGCTGCAGGAATGTAAGTCACAGCCGATAACGTTCTCATTACAAATCTGCCAGTAGAGCTCGGCTAAGAGCAAAAGCAAAGTGTTGAAGGGCTCCGTTTTGTTTGTGTGCAGGGAGAGAAGGACTGGCAAAAGTATGAAACGGCGCGTAGGCTAAAGAAATGC
This sequence comes from Filicampus tigris, assembly GCF_054856515.1. Classification (NCBI taxonomy): domain Eukaryota; kingdom Metazoa; phylum Chordata; class Actinopteri; order Syngnathiformes; family Syngnathidae; genus Filicampus; species Filicampus tigris. Next base: position 22,184,265 of record NC_141225.1, on the reverse strand, counting down.
GTGGACCGCATCAGGACGCAATATCGCGACGACTGGAAGTCCAAGGAGATGAGGATCCGCCAGAGGGCCGTGGCGCTTTACTTCATCGACAAGGTGAGCGGACCCGTTGGCCGCGTACGTCGCGCTCGGTTTGGGGTGCGACAAAAGCCTCCAACGGCAACTTGCTCTGGTGTGCCGCAGCTGGCTCTGAGAGCAGGTAACGAGAAAGAGGAAGGCGAGACCGCCGACACGGTAGGCTGCTGCTCCCTGAGAGTGGAACACCTCAAACTCTATCCGGAGAACGACGGTCAAGAGTACGTGGTGGAGTTTGACTTCCTGGGGAAGGATTCCATCCGATATTACAACAAAGTCCCTGTGGAAAAAAGGGTGAGAATTTTGGCACGGTGAGGAGAAGCTGCCTCGCTGCTAACTCGTAATTCGTGGCTGTTGTTTCTCTTTTAGGTTTTTAAAAACCTTCAGCTGTTCATGGAAAACAAAGAGCCAGATGACGACCTGTTTGATCGGCTGAACGTAAGCTCCGAAATATGCAGTTGTACCTCGGTGTTCAACCTCAGCCTGTTTCAAGATTCCAAACCGCATTTTAGCATTGTCATGCAATTCCGAGCAGAAGTTAACCAGCCAGTACTTGGAACAATGAATATGGCAAAAGGTGCAGCAGGCACTGGCTCACAACAATCACATACAGGACCTGATTTGCACTGACAACATTTGAAGTGTTTCAGCGCTAAAAATAGTTTGAACTTTGGGGGTCAGTTTGCAGAAATGATGGCAAGGTTACGGGAGCAGTGACGGAAACGTCGCCTATTTTTTTTTTTTTTATGGCACTGCGCCCCAAAAAATGGACCACCGTTGCATTTGGAATATTGCCGTCTTGTTCACGTTGCAATTTTGTTTTGGCAGACTTCAATTCTCAACAAGCACCTTCAGGAGCTGATGGACGGTCTGACAGCCAAAGTTTTCCGTACATACAACGCATCAATCACCTTGCAACAGCAGCTCAAAGAGCTCACAAACGGTACGCTGCCGCTGGCAAGTCTGGGCTGAGGAATCCAAACCGGATCGATGACGAGAATGTTCTTTTAAATGAATCCTTTTCACAAGTGATAAGCGTGTATTTCATCACGGTCAAATCAATGTTGTCGCCGTTTCATCACTAGTGGATGAGAACGTCCCAGCCAAGATCCTGTCGTACAACAGGGCCAACAGAGCTGTGGCCATCCTGTGCAACCACCAGAGGGCTCCACCTAAGACGTTTGAGAAGTCCATGCAGAACCTGCAGACTAAGGTGAGCATGGGACAAGAGGTGGTTTTGTTTGTTACAGAGTGACGCTTTGGAACCAGAATGGATCATCACACACAACTGACACATTGCTTTGCAAATGATCCCATTTTACAGTTTTTATCGTGGATAAGTCTAAAGTTTTAGTCTTGTGGGCGCTAAATTGACATTTCCGTTCAAAGATCAATGACGCACTACTTTGCGCTAACGTGCGTACGGCAACGCTAAGCTAATGCCCGTGCGTTCCGTTACCTTTTGATGGAGCAGTCGCCCCCGCTAACATGGCCGCCACAGTGAAACGCTTTTTTTTAGCCTGTGCTCGTCGCCGTTTACGTAGTTGTCTCCTTTCATGTGTCTCAGATCGAAGCTAAAAGGGACCAGCTGTCGGACGCTAAAAGAGAGCTGAAAAGTGCCAAGGCTGATGCCAAAGTACGGAGGGATGAAAAATCCAAGAAGTGAGTGGAGCTAAAATGTGCCGCACATTAGGTTGCGTCAGCCTCACATAATGACGAGCCTTGAACCGCGCAGGACCGTGGAGACCAAGAAGAAGGCCGTCCAGAGGATAGAAGAGCAGCTGATGAAGCTGGAAGTGCAGGCCACCGATCGTGAAGAAAACAAGCAAATTGCGCTCGGCACTTCAAAGCTCAACTATCTCGACCCTCGCATCTCTGTGGCTTGGTGAGTGATGACATTGGGTTTTTTTGGGTTTTTTTCTTCCAAAAATGCTAAGAAGTACGCGTGTCCAGACTGCCAACTTTGGTTTCTCTTGCCAGGTGTAAGAAGTGGGGCATTCCCGTTGAGAAGATCTACAACAAAACCCAGCGCGAGAAGTTCGCCTGGGCCATCGACATGGCGGACGAAGACTTTGAATTTTAAATTCCACTTTTGAATTTTAAATTCCAGGTTGTGGTTTTAACTCTACTTTTTAATCGGATACTTGTTTTTACTATAATGATTTTTTTTTTTTTTTTTTTTCTTGATGGACTGACCCGATAAGGTTTTGGCAGGAAAAAAAGATGAGGCCACGTTTGAGTGTGGTAATCGAAACATCTGATCTGCGATCAGGCATCAAGCTGAACTGAGCATCAAAGGCATATTAGTGCCAGTAGTTGGATGACCCCCCCTCCCCCAACCCCTCACCTTTTTCTCCCCGTGACGATGCCTGAACTTTGAACTCTGTGGTCCTATTGCTTGTGTATTAAGCAAAAAAAAAAAAAGAAAATGCTTTGTATCATTGTATCATCATTCACTGTTTTTATTTTAGCCCCTTCATGTATTATGAATGCATCTATATTTTGATAGTCAAATCAAATGAATTCCTTAATACCACCCACAGGCCTTTTGAGGACAAGGACAAATGTGAGCTTGGAGTGTGTGAGTGACTGAGTGTGTGTGTTATGCGTGTATGTATTAGGGGCCCCGACCTTAAAAGCTCTCTGTTTAGGGTGATTATTTTAAACTGGACTATTTAAAATGGTGTTTAGCATGCGGATGTGTGGGAAGTGCGCAAGCTTTTGGGGGTTGGAGGAACACTGCAACCATGTTAACATTTACTTAAGCAAGCAGAATGTGAATATATGTTTTACAGCCTTTCAATCAGGGACTTTTTTTTTTTCTTCTTTTTTTTTTTTTTTTTTCTTTTTCAGTGTAAATGTGAATCAATCATTTTGATCGTGTCACTTGCGAGCCCCCATCCCCTGAAGCTGCTACTCGGCCTCCCCAAAAGTCTACATCTGGGTTGAACTTAATTTGTTTCAAGAAAAAATAATCCCCCCCCCCTGTTACTTGAACTCTGTATTTAAGTCTAAAAGGAAAAGTGTTTCTCTTTGGAGAAAAGAGTGTGTGAGGGATATCAACTTTGCCAAAAATAATCACCAATCTGTTACGATTTTAGGTAGTGAACTGTGTAAAGAATGAGGTTAAAGCAATGTAACATTTTAATGTGAATTCATTTTATTCCACTCATGATAGGAAAGTTGATGTAAGTAGTTGTAAAGTCAACATCCTATTCCTGTTTGACCTTTTTGTCCTAGCATTTGATCATGTTAAGTTGTATGCTCATTGTAGGTTAAGAATACAAATAAAAACCCCACACATCAAAACACGTTTTCTTTTCTGTATAGTGCACTTCAGGATGTCTCGCCTGTCCTTGGCTGCTTGAAATTGTCGACCGGTGCTGCTCAATCCTCCTTAAAAATCAATTTTATACGAAAAGGAATCAAAACAATGAAACCCATATTCCTTTTGGTTCCAGTTACAGGCTTGATTTACAGTAAACTGAAGCAGGCTCTGGCATCGCCGCGTTTCTCCTCATGATCGCACCATAGCCACAACGGTATTTACTCTATGATGAGAGGGCCATTGTCTAGCAAATGCATATTTGAGGCCAATCTCAACTCCCATCTTGCCTTGTAGTTAAAAGGAAAAAAAAAAAGGTGGACCCAAGCCGAGTTGCCCTGTTCTCTGCCAGTTTTTAAGATATTATCAGCGTTTCCCCAGCAGGTGGCGCGCTAAGCAATGCAGAGTAATTTCAAAAGTATCCCACAGCTTTGTTTTCTGGCATCATTTTCACTCCCGCTGCAAGGTGGGCTTCGGAACAAATAACACAACACTGCTGATTGGTGAGTATTCAGTTTATTCTGTAAAGATTCAGAGAAAGTGTAGAAAGGATGATACAACAGTGCTTTATGATCAGGCTATTTCATAAAAGTTTTTTTTTTTTTTTTTTTTTTTTTGTAAGCGATCATTACACCGTAAGTCCAGATTCCATTTATCTCAAACCAAAATAAATTTGTAACATTCGACACAAGTGCATACACTGCTGGTAGGAGATGAACCTCCAATTTCACTTTGGATGGTATAGCACCGTTCTTAGCTATTAGCAGCTTGACAAGGATGCAGCTTAATAGGATATCCATGTAGTGACTGTATGTTTATATAAACAAGAAAATTCAGAGGAGAATTTCTCCCCATTTGGCTCTCTAGCTAGCTCGAGATCTCACTCTGTCAGTGTCAAAGGATCCAATTGGTAATTTAGCTTTCAACAACAATTGGCCAGTCACAAGTTGATACAATATTACAGTTACAGCTCATATTAAAACATTTCCGAAGTGTACAGAAAGCAGCACACGATTTTATTTTCACAGATAGAGACCAACAGCGATCCTTGATGCACTGGCTTTTTTTTTTTTTTTTTCTTCCTCCGCTTTTTTTTCTCCCTCTTCTTTAACTTTACAGAAAGCGCAGTAGCTGGAAAGCGAGCTGATGGACAAACAGGCCATAATAAACACATGGACAGAGCTGAGTAAGGCAACGTTAGCGTGACAGGCTTGTCTCTGTTCAGCTTGCAGGGCTTTGTAGGTTATTGATCTGGGCAAAGCTGTCAATACCTTTGCAGTGGGATTTTGAGCATTGCTGTCTTCATTAGTGCATTGTTATAGTCTCTTGCGTGTAGCTGAACCACAAAGTGATCACCAACATTGATACAGGTCTAAATAAAACATGTTTGATTGCATCTGGACTTACAGTGACTAGAAAAGTAAATAGAATTGGGGGCGGGGGAGGGGTGGGTTGGGTTGGGGGTTGGGAGCAAAAAAGTAAAATTCAAGGCAGTGCTGAAGTACTGGTTGCTAAAAAAAAGTAAAAAATATCACAAAGCCAACAATAACATTTCTTTGACACATCTTTTGTCCATTCAGTCAGTACAACCCCCCTTTTATAGTGCAGTTTCGATCATATACTGTATATAGATTTCTCGCGCTGACCCCAAAACATTATCTCCCGGCCTCTACCCATCCTAGTTTTGTTCATTCAAGTCAGTTTTCCAGTCAGTGTGCGTCTTCTCGCTCTTTTCTTTGATCCCTCATACTGACCTCATTGTGCACCCTCCCCACACGACCACAAAGAAGCATGAAAGGCTGAAACATCACAGGACTGAAGAAGGTGAGAAGTTCTTTCTTCTGACACGGGAGGAAGTGATGGCAGATGGAGGAGGAGGGTGGGGGTGGGGGTGGGGGGGGTATTCACAGTTACAGTCAGAGTCTTACGGTCCAGCTACAATCACATTTGCTGTCATTACAAACACTCGTTATGGGAGCCCGGCCCGGGAGCAAACCAGCCTTGGTACGCGTGTTCCCGGCGACTTCATCACACCTCCAGCAGCTCCATCCTCAGGCGATCCCTAAAACATGCGCAAACAAACACAACACGCACAAACAGGTGAAGATCTGATCCCGGGCTTATACTGAGCGTAGCACCCCGCTGCACACAATTGTCATGATTTATTCACATGTATTAGCATGCGCTCTCAAATCTATAATTCAATGGGCTTCGACTCCTACTTAACTTAAAAATAGCTTCTTTTTTTTTTTTTTTTTTTTTTTTTTTTTTTTTCAAAACACAGACCCTCGATTGGCTGACTGTGGCATGAAAACTGAATGTCAGTCCACATCCACTGTCCACACCTTCATTCATCACGTCGCCTGGTGTGTTATTTTATTGACTTGTAGTAGGGTTGAGCGATTGTAGAAAAAAAAAAAAAAATCATCCTATTTATTTTGGATTGATATTAAAATCACGATAGAAAAAAAAAAAGAAAAAAAAAAAAAAGAAAATGCAGAGCTGGGCGTGATGGACTGGTCCGTCCATCCGTCACTGACAGACGGACGCCCGTTTAAAACGAGAGGCGGACCGGCCCATAACACATACTACGGCCTATAACGTACTATTTTTTTTTTACACCCGGGAAAAAAAAAAGCACCGATTATATATTATATGTTTACATATACACACACACACACACACACACTTACATCCAGTATATTGACCCCTTGACGCCGCTTCTTAGAACCGCATAACTAACTAGAGGGCATCCCCGCTCGTGGCCTTTTTGGCCTGCCCATTGCAATTACCTGGTCTGATTGGCATCATTGGGTTGTTCGATAAGCGGCTGACCGGCAGTTAGCTGCTGACGGTCTCTCGGCGGCCAGGCGGCCTTCAAGGCGGCCGGCTGTGCGGAGGTCTCAGCTTTGATTAGCTCGCCGCTTCCCTCGGTCCCCATCAGAGCGTGCAGCGGTGAGTTGAAATCCTGCCATTGGAACCGCTGCTCGGTGTTGATTTCCCCGCCTTCCCCCTGGAGCGCTTTGTTCACGTCCCGTTCACTATGTTTCTGCGGGGCGGCCGGCCGCTCCTTCTGCCGTTGGCCCTCGGCCCCGCCGGCCTCCTGGGCGTCCGCGGCCGGCCACAGATAGCTCTCCAGCCACTTGAGCTGCCCGTTCTTGTGACTGTAGCGGCTGTCACTGAACCAGCGCACCACCTCCGACTTGGGCAGGCCCGTCTGTACGCTCAACTCCTCGTACTGCTGGCTGTTGGGCCAGCGCGCGCTGGAGAAAGCCTGGCGCAGGATGTGCAGCTGCTGGGCGTTCTTGTTGGCCCAGGGGGGCGAGAAGGAGCCTTCGGCGATGTCCGACCTGTGCTCTTGAAGCGCCGTGTCGCACGCGCTCTCGCTTTCGTTCATTTTCAGCCGCTTGAAGTTGATCTTGACGGGTTCCATTTTCTGCTCCGAGCAACTCCTGTCTCCGGTGAAAAGGTCATCGTCCTTGATGAGTTGCTGCAAGATTGACATGCCTTTGATGCTAAACTCCTTGTTGCGTTTGCTCTCGTCCATCGCGGAGGAGCTGCTTTTTGCGACGCCGCCGGCGCCGGCGGCGCTTTGAGTCGGGGAAGTGCCGGCGTGGTTCGGGTGGGTGGCGCCGTCTCTCGGGGCGTCCTTGCTGTGAACGGGGCGCCGCTCGTCGGCCGGCTCTTGAGGACCGATGGCGGCGCTGTTGTGATTGTTATGATTGATGCTGCTGGTGTTTTGGCCGGCGCCGTGACTGTTTGAGCCTTCCGGCCCTGTCAGTAACGTGTTGCGCGTCTTGTCATTGGGGGTAGCAAGGTAGTGCAAATCGTTATTGCTCGTATTGGCGGAGCGGGCGGCAAAGGCGTGGACGCCGTTGGCGGCGCCGCCGTTGTTGACGTTTTTCCGCAGAACGTTGTCGCCGCTAACGCCGCTAACGCCGCTAACGCCGCTAACGCCGCCGCTGGAATGGCTGGTGATGCTGCTGCTACTGCTGCTGCACGTGCTGCTGCTACTGCTGCTGCGACTGCCGCCGCCGCCGCCGCACGCGGCCGCCGCGTCCGGGGCGGGGCCGTCGGCGCTCTTCTCCGGTTCGCCGGCCGCTCGAATGTTCCCGGTCGGGATCGGCGCCGTCCTGACGAGAGACGGAACCTTCGGGCCGAGGAGCGGAGTGGAGTAGGAGACCCTGGTCACGTGGGGATTAGTCGACGCGCTGGCCTGCTTGGCGATGACTCCGACAGGCCTGGTCCTCGCGCCGCCGTAGGCGGCTTCCGCCATGGCAAAGCTCGGTCCTTTCGGACCCGAGGGGGCCGTTACGGTGCGATGCGTAACAATGTGATTGACGTGACGCTGCGCGGCGGGTTGCTTTTGGAACGCTCCGCCTTGGAACACGGTGTTGAACATCTTCCTCCTGGCCTCCTCTATTTCCTCCGGGGACCAGCTTATGCCCTGCTTGAGTCTTTGGGCGGTAAACCACAGTTTGATCTGCTCTTCGGGGAACTCCGACACCACCGTCAGGTAGCAGAGCTCGGCTTTGGTCGGGTAGGGGAACTTGCCAAAGGATGTCTTGAGAAAGCTGCTGGTGTCCATGGCCGCATCGTAGGTGGGGATGCTGCTGAGAGGGATCATCACCTTTGGAAGGTCTTTAGTGGAATCCGAGGAAGGGGGGGAGTAGAGGGAGGGAGTGTGCTGGTGAAAGACTGGGTCGGACAGTGTTGTCGCAAGCACGCGACTAACAGCTGTCCTCGGCATAGCTTGGGCGCCAGAAACGCTGAGGGCCCCGTTTTGGAGTTCAGGCACATTTGTCAGCACGTTGGGCTCGAGGTCTTTCCCGCCGACTTTCTTCAATACTTCCACGGTGTGAGATACTACAATCTTTTTGTGCTCTCCCTTGGCTCTCATCATCTTTGCAATCGGGGTTTTGCTCAGGGAGATTCCAGATTCGCGGTAGCGGTCCGCGTCGTCCGCGAAGAGGCTTTGCTCCACCGTGGTGACGCCGTCCCGCGTGTTGACGCTCAGCGAGGCGGTCATCAGGCCCTCCACGATCCTGGGATGAGCGTTGGCATTATGCAGAGCCAGAGCCTCGAAGCGAACAACCGAGATGCCGCAGTTCAGGCAGTAGAACGTAGGCTGGGCCCTGAAGTCCAAGTGGCAGTTGTGCATGTGATCCAAAAAGTAGTTTAAATCTCTGGACTCGAAAGAGCACGGCGGACAACTGTACGCGCCTCCCTTCTGCACCTCGCTGCCGCATTCCGATTTGGATGCGTTGTGAGGGACGCGGCCGGACTCTTCTCCGGAGATGCTGAGTATGCCGTCCTCCGGGATTGTCGGTAGGAGTTCTGGCAGCGAGCCCAGGATAATTTCCTCGCGCGCGTGTTTGGATTTGGATGGTATCATGCAGGGCACGGTGGATTTCCTCTTGCTGGCCATTGTGGAGCGGTGCGGCGATGGGGAAGCGAGTGGTCGATTGTCCGGTTTGATGAGAGCGGAGGGCGAGCGGAGTTGAGTGTCATGGATCAGCCACAGTGTTGCTTCATGCCTTCTGCTGCCGCGGGACCTTCGTCCAACTCTAAAAGCTCCCGGGGAACCTGCGGGGCGCAAAAACGCAGCGAGTGAGATCGAGTGGCCCGAGTAGGTAGGTGTGGGAAAACACAAATAGTAGGCGAGCGACCCTAAAGGATGCGGCGCGAGTGTTGAACCAGCCTAAGCGCTGCGCACGCAAGAGTTGGACATAGCACAATAAGCCAATAGCCCTTCGCACAGTAATAAGTGTAGGTGGAAATACAGTGTGACAATGTAGGTGGTGTTGCTCCACCATCACAGCGCTCAAGTGAAACACTTCCAGGGCTTCTTTCATTTGCTCAAAATAAAACCAGCTTATATAAGTTGTGTCTGCTATTGCGGATAGATGTAAAGCAGGTATATATATATATATATATATATATATATATATATATATATATATATATATATATATATATATATATATATATATATATACACGATTCGAAATAGCCTCGTGTCAGTCCTGCCTTTAAAAAAAAAAAAATGGAGTTTTTGAAATTCAAGTGACTATACAAAGACAATGGCGATTAAACATGAAGGTGCCCGAGAGCGAGACACACACCCACACCCACGCCCCCCCCACACACCATCACTATCACCTGTCAGTGTTCTGTTTATTTATTCCGATTTTCAGAATGCTGCCTGGCTGTCACTTTTCATCAAGTCAATAAGAGAGCATGCAAATGACAATGTCTCATGTATGCCATATTTGTTGTCTTCCTTGACTGCTGCCTTAGGTTTAACTCCGCTAATTGTTCATGGCACGCGTCCACGGGATTATTTTTAGCAGCGCTTCACGATACCAACAAAGGAAGGAGTAATTAAACCGTAGGCTTGCAAGGCGACTATAGCCAAGGTGCGTGGCGAGTCATGCCATTTGCAGGGTTCGAATGTGGCCGCGGAAAATTGTTGCCAGATGCCACCCGGCTCCCTCAAGGAAGGAGTTATTATCAGTGAATAAATATTAGCCGCACACTTCCTGGGGGATTTTCAACCTATCGAGTGCCGTGTATTTCCCCCCCACTCCCTTGATTGATAGTCGCGCATGTATCCCACCTTTGCAGCTGTTTTACACTGTCTGCAGGCAAAAAATATACAAAAATATGCACGCTGGTTTTGCCTCCAGAAGTGATGACTATTCATTTCGGTTTTTTTTTTTAGAAGGATGTTGGCACTGAAAAAATATATAATGAGTATTTCAAAACCTGTAGACACACACGGAATAATTAAACCACGGTTTTCAACTTCCAGCATTCAAATGGGCGTATTCCGAAAAGCAAAGCCTGCAACCTTTTTCTTTTTTTTTTTTGGTCTTTTTATTTCATTTATTTTATTTATTTGTCTTGACAAATTCATGTGGTGACAAAATGTAATCAAGTGGGAAAACGGAGTGTAGTGCAAATGTGTCAGTTTGCTCTATGCATGATATTATCAGTAGTCAGTATCGAACGATGTCATCGTAAATAATTGTGCTTATTTTGCTACATGAAAGGGCAAAGTCCTCTACGCCTTATAAATGCAGCTCACATACACGGTTTTGTGTACCTAATGTTGCGTTTGTGTGAGTGTTACAAGTACATTTCTGCGGGATCAAACTATATCATGTTGTGTATTTGCTTAAAAGCATGCATACATACAGCCGAAGCACACACATCGCCGAATGCACAAATCCATTTGCAAACCTCATCCACTGTCTTATAACACTTTCAGTCACGCGCGACAAATTTCTCTCCTTTCTTCACATTATTATTATGAGGTGAAAAATATGCCCCTCACCGAGTCATACATATTCCAGTTGGTGAGCCAAAAACTGTGGATAGTCTCTCCTGGTTCGTGTCACATCAGCAATACAGCTGGCTTTAATCGCCGTGTAGGAATGGAAAGTAAACGGCGGGAAAAAAAAAAAAAAAAAAAAAGAAGAAAAAGTCAAGTAAATTCTTCACCCTCTGCCCCCTGAATGAACTTGTGACACACGCAGAACATCCGATCATATTTCTTTTGTCTTCTTTTCTGGGACTGGAGAATTGTTGCCGTGTGGCGCGCCCGCGAGAGTGAATCGCCCTCAGTCTATCTCTTTAACCTCATCTCGCAAGTTGATCGTGCCTTCGAGAAACATCAAACGCACCGAATCAACATTTACAACAAATTGCTCAAATCCAGTTTAGCTAACACTTAGTATCATATTATACGGTCACATATTTCACAACATTTATTTATTTATTTATTTTTTTCATCACGTGGCGTTTGGACACAGTTGAAAAGGGCCTTCCGCAGACTTTCATTTTACATAAGCCACCCTGGTGGCTGGTAAATAAAAAATGAACCTGCTCCGGAATTAAAACCCTCAAATGACTGCCCAACAGCATTCAATGAACCCGGATGGTGAAGAGCTCCTTGTGACAACTTTTTTTCTTTTTTTCTTTTTTTTTTACATTTTCAATTTTATTTTACGACTGACAGCTGCTGCTTTCGGACGGGAATTAAAAAAAAAAAAAAGAACGAAACAAAACAAAGCAAACATTAAAAAACTAGGTCACCGGCATCTTATGCAGTAATCCTGGTTCACTGCATCCAGACGCAGGCATGTGCTGTACGTTTCGGTGCCAGACAGGTCATGATATCCTCTGACGGAACCACTCAATTAACCCCTGCTAAGGACACCGTGTTTGCCCGCTGAACAAAAGATTTACAAGTGTGTTCACGCAACGGGAGGACGGAGACATGCACATGTGAAACATCTGCATGAAAGATGCTCTGCTGCTTTCGGAGCGTTGAGACGAGTCAACGTTGACTCCATTTACTGTGGCCGCACAGATTCTTTTTGTCTAACGGATGACGACATTTGGCGTATGAACGGATCATCGCAGCACAGCAATCCCGACAACAAGGTTCCGGGTTTGAATCTCCCGTCGGTGCGGAGCTTCAGTCCAAGAATCTCCAACAACATGTACAAGCGGCAACTCTCAAGTGACTCTTGGTGTGAATGTGCGATTGACTCGTAATCACCCCAAGGCCTTATTCCATTTCAACAGAAAACAGAACAACACTGTGTTGTTTTGATAGCTCATTTAGAAGCCTGAAAACAATGGTCTCAAAGTGGAAAATTGATTACACTGAAAACGGTACTGTATACAGTCAGAGCGGTGTACGAGCATGACGAGCGTTCGGGTACTTCATGTGCGTATTTGTTGCTACGTATATTTGAACGCACCGTGGTCGATCACTACGCTGATGCAGTAGTCAAGTTACTGTAAGTTATTCCTGTAAGTAATGTATTTGTAGGACAGCCGCTGATGCATTTCCAGCCGCTTGTTGATGGGACAAAAAGTCAAACGCGTTATTGTGAAATGAAAATACTCGCAAAGATCGTAGAGGAGACAAACCGCGGGGTAAAATGACCAAATGGCTGGTGTCAAAGCTCCTGACAACAATCACTAGGCAAAGGCATATTTAAAATACGGTGCTGCTTTTCTCCATTTCAAACATGTAACAAAAAATGCTGGTGTTTTTGGGGCTTTGTAACGGATTCATGTCATTTGAATTCATCTTAATGGGGAACATTTTGCAAGCTTGGTCATGGAACAAATTGAACGGGTAATATCAAAGTACCACTGCATATTGCCTGTATGTGAAAATTAAAAACAGAAAGGGAAAACATTCCCAATTGTATTTGGTCATTGCTATATAAAGAGGTGGGCACCCCGGCAGACTGACAGAGCGGTCCGTCAATCCGTCACTGACGGACGCCCCTTTTGCTGATTGACGAACGACGGGACACCTTTTAAAATTGACGGACTGACGAATGACGGAAGTGGGTTTTAATCTGAGTGTAATCGTCACTAACCGCATCCGTCGGTCCGTCCACGACGGACGTCCGTTTTTTTGACGTTTTTTGTGGGACCCGCTGATGGACCAATGGACTTCTGACGGACTAACTGACAAGACTTGACCGACGATTACAATTCAGTTTGTCACGAAAAATGACTCGCTGACGAATGACAGACGGGTAACCTAGCCGCTGACCAGCATTATTTTGTAAAATGACCACCTCTAAATTATACCCTAAGGCTGGATGTACGGGTTAGCCCTAACCTTATCCCTTAACCCTAACCCTAAGGGTTCAAGTGGGTTTTTTGGGGGGTTTTTTCGAGACATGGGTCCTGGCAGTGTAATGATGAAAAAAAAAACCTGACAGAATTGGCAAGGCTTCTACCAAATGTTGATCCAAACCCAAAATGATTAGATATCTGACAACATGACTGAGGCGTAAATTGACAGATGGGATATAGGCACTAAATTGGAATTGGGACTATTCGGCCTGCTGGGCAAATAAAATCAAAGCGTGTTCATTTGTCCCTTTCAGGACATTGGCCTGTTCACGCAGCAGTTGTGGCTTGCCCCAATTCATATATTTCTATGCGTGGTCATGTGAGCGGCAATTGTTTTCAACATAAACGGCCGTGGCCAGCGGGTGACGACGTTCCGCATTTCATACTACTTCTGAAGCCAGCAAATTCCTGGGTCGACTTCAAGCCCTCCATCCCGCATGGGGAGCATACAACAAAAAAAAAAAAATGGTAAAAACGCTGGCTTAGATGGCCGTTACGAAAGAGGCTCTGCTTAGATGGGATCGGCTGCGGCTATGACTGGATCTGAACCACTGTTATGGCTTGTTTTTTATATAAATAAATAATTCCATTTAAATCCATTTAGGAAAAAAAAGTTTGGACCAAAAAAAAAAAAAAAATCTGCAATCTATTTTTATTACTGTGAGGTCATTCTTTGACCTAGCTTGATGTAGGACTTTTTATGTGCCTTAATTTTCAATGATTGTATATTGAAGGCCTCGGATGTTGAGTAGCCGGGGACCGCTGTGTTCTGCCGTGATTAAACTAAACTACGCCACGGCCATCTTCTCGCTAGAAAACAGATTCGGGTCCACGTTAATGCTGCGTCAGTATTTATTTTGGTGTCTTGGTTTTATATATTTACTATGATGGCATTATTAGACTACAATGACGTCTGAAGCGCTGTCACTCGCTTTCTCCCACTGGCCAGAACTTTGATAAATACCAACCAGCCATTGTAGTCCAAAAAGCCATAAAACGCCGCTCCAGTAAATGCACGGACGGATGAATGGCCGGAGAAGGTAATTTTGTAACAATGCTGGAGTGTTACGAGAGCAGCTGCCTTCAAACGGGACAACAGTCAGCCACAAGGCAGATGGGCTCGAGGACAGAGGCGCCGGTTCAGCTCAATCCCTCGGTGAGGGAACCCAAAACAGTTTGCATAACGAATCGAGTCACCTATCCAAAGAACGGCCCACTTTTGTGACTTGAGACACAAAACAAGGGCTTCCCGAGACGGCGGGCCATTGAATGTTGCCCATGAAAAGGCAGGATTTGTGTTTCGGGGGCAAGGTGGACAAAGCTCGGAGCAGTTGTGTCCCCGCAGGGTGTCACGTGGCCACGGCGGTGCAAACTCCCAGGTGCACCTTTCTGCCGGGCAGCCACGCTCACAAAAAGCCTTGTTGCTAAACTGTTGCTCCACTGAAAAACAAGCGTTACCATCCAAATGGGATTAGGCCCCATTCTGGTGTGTGTGTGTGCGTGTGTGGTTTTTTTTTACGTTTAATGTGATTTAATAGCAGCATTACGATTTGAAGGAGGGCCTGCTTTTATACTGTCACTTCCGTGGCAGTATTACATTTACATGTCATTAATGTATGATTATAATCTCCACTTTTCCTACGGCTGAGAGCTTCTACCTCGGCAAAGGGCGCCGGCGCCCTCTCATCACTTCATAAACTGCGGCAGCAAT